>NW_008795909.1:5045448-5080379 GCF_000699145.1 Aptenodytes forsteri
AGGACCCCATCGCGGTGAAAGCCGTCCGACAAGGTGCGAACGGGGCCGGGACGGGTGCGGAGCCGCGGAGGGACGGGGCGGGGGGGACGGGACCCCCTCCGCGCTGCCCACGGCGCCGGGGGGGGAGGCGGAGGGCCCCTCCGGCGGTGCCGGGTGGCCAAGGGCGAGTGCGGTACGGAAGGGAGAGGCGAACATTAGCCCTTCGGGGCGACGCAGGACCCCGAAGGGAGTCACACGCTGCGTGTGTCAGTGCGCGTACGTTTGCACACGCCCGTGTGCGCACCTTTACCGTGTGCACTTACGCGCGGGCACCTTATCGTCCTGACTCGGTCTGGAGTCTCCCCGCAGTTTTCTGGCCTGCGTTAAGCCCAGCGAGCAATTGCGTGAGACTTTCCCTGAGGCACGGCGGAGCCTCCAGAGCTCCCTGCGGGGGCACCCACGGGTGTCCGGGGCTGACCCCTGGAGCGGCCGAGGCAGAGCCGCGGCTGGGGGGAATGTGGGGGAGATTCCCTCCTCCAGCAGCTGAGCATCCTTTCGAGCAGCCGCGCTGCCGGGTGATGACTGGAGTCTTGTTCAAAAAGTGCAGCATGTGATTGCCGGCTGTCTGCCTTGGGAAGGGAAAAGCTGTGACCCTCCTGCGAGGGCAGTTCCCCTCGCTGGCTGAAAGGCAGCTCGGGTTTGCTTTTTATCCCCCCCTGGTTTCCCCTAGGTGAGGGCACAGCCGTGCTCCCGGCCCTGCAGCGCACAGGTGAAGGCACGCACAGGTAGCTCTCCCGTTTGGCTGGGGAAGAGGATAGGAAGAGTCCTCCCACGCGAGATTAAAAAAAAAAAGCCACTTCACATCCGTGTACGCGCAACAGTCGCTCAACAGGTTAGCGTAACAGGCCTGGCTAATGGGCTTGTAATTTCCAGGGCAGGACTTGAATTTAGTGCCAGGAAACTGTTAGTGTTGCCGCAGCTGCTCTGAGGTTGGTTGGATGGGCAGGATGAGCAGGGCTGCAGCCGGACACCTGCGGGTGTGCGGGGTGGAGGAGCGCCACGGGGTCGGCTCCAAGTGGAGGAAGGAAGGGAAATTTTCTTCGGATCGCCCGAGAGATTCCTTAGGGGAAAGTTTATTTGTCATCCAGACATGTATACATCCCGAAGTTGGGGGTTTTGCTGTGGCTGGCGGTGCGAGAGGGTTTTTATTCTGTACTTGGTTCAACCCAGCTGGTTGCTGCAGACAAAACTTACGGCCGGCTGGCAGGACCGTCACCTGAAGTCTTGTCCCTAGCCTCACCGATGAGCTGAGCCGGAGGGCTGCAGGCACTTGTTTCACAGCCATCCTTCAAACCTCCGGTGGCGGAGCAGATCACAGCGATGGGGTATCGGAGAGTAGCTGGGCTGTGCTGTGCAGTCCCCCTCCGCCACCTGCTCCCCTTCTGCGGGGGCAATGTCAGCTTAAAAGTGCCCCGGAGCTGATGTACCAAAGCACGGCTACTTGTTAGTCATTTCCAAGAGTCAGTAGAAATATTCCTGCAAACAGTGTCGAACTCCCAACAAAAACAGTTTTCTTTAAACGTGTATTTTCCCTGCTGCGTTTTCTCTGCTTCACTGGGAAGCGGGGAGGGAAACTGAGCCTGCTGGTTTCCCTGCCCAGGCGGGAGGGGGAGAAAAGCATGAAGAAAAGTATGAGGAAATTACGCAGGTTTGGTTGGGGTTTTTTTGGTTTTTTTTTTTTTTTACATACTGATTGTTTTAGCAGAAGTCTTAAAATACAGCTTCTGATGTTGCAGTGTGATCGGTGTTGGTGCATGAAGGAAGGTGTGTACAAAAAACCAAAAAAACCCCAAAAACCAAACCAAAACCAAAACAACCCCCCAAAAAACCCAACACCAACCTAAAAAACAAAAAAACCACCCTAAAACCCCAAACCAAAACAGAAAAACCCACCACAAAAAAACCAACAAAAAACAAACCCCCAAAAACCACCCCCAAACCAACACACCTTCCCAACCAAGCAATTTGTGATTAAACTTTTTGTTATTTTGGAAACGCTAGTTAGTCTAAATAGAAACATGCCATGGGAATATACCAGAAATGACAGAATTTAGTGGTAAATGTGTCTCAGCTCCAGGGTATGGTCAAAAGAAGGGGCAGAGAGCTGAGTTTTAGCATACTGGTTGAGTTTACCTGGAACTTGGGAGGAAAAGGTTCAAAGCCCTGCTTGGAGTCAGGGCAGGCACTTGAGCCTTGGACCATCCTCATCCAGAGGTGAGAACCAAGCCCCTGGTTACTGGGATTGTAGTTCCCCGTGGTTTTTTCCCCATCTTTTTTTTTTTTTTTTTTTTTTAGACAGGAATGTAGACTAGAAATATGTATTTCTTAAAAAAAATCATTTAGTATTTTTGTGGTCTGGAAAGCAGTTCCCTGTGCCTGTCAATGATAGCTTGGTATCTGCACGCTGTTCTGCGCAGAGGGGGAACTCCCTCATGCATTAGGATCATAAGTGTAGAAAAGGAGAGTGTTTTAATTAAAATGCATTACTTCCATGTTGATTAAAAATCTCATTATGAGGATGGGAACCGTCATTCAAGAGGAGGTGTGTGGCACTAGAGCAGATAGCTGAGGAGTGTGAAGATAAGATTGTAAATACATTTTTAACTATGATTCTCCTCCTCTTCCCAGTTCTTAGTGCCTCATCGTCTTGTGCTGAAGTGCTAGGGCAATATTAGCCTGGAATTGTATACGTTTTATTGCCTTGTCTATTTTGTATGACATTTACAAGGCTGGAAAAACAGGAAATTTACTATAAATAAGTCAGTCATCTGCAAGCATGAACAGAGAAAATAACTGTTCTGACTTTGCATGTAGTGGAAGACAAGGGACTAGGCTGTGAAACGTAGGTGGAACAGGCTATGCACAGGCTTTATCATTAAACTAGGGTTTATAGACTTACAGGTCCACACGCAATATTTTTTCTTGCTTTTGCAAGTCGTAAGTTTGAATTAGGTTCCCACAAAGTACAAAAAGGGGGAACCTATATGAAGTCGCTTAATTGGAGTAACAGTATTTAATACAGCTCATATGGGGTTTCTTGGTCCTTCGCTTACCCTGTGAGAAAGAGTGAGGAAGGCAAAGAACTTTAACGAAGCTTTCCCTTTCTTTTCCCCATATGCACCCTTTTTTGGTATTATGTTTGAGAAGAAAATATACCACTATAATTGCCTGGTTTTTGGGGAGAGAGAGGAATAATCTGCTGCCATGTGTCTTAGTAACTTTCAGAACTGTCAAATGTGTGAAAAAAACTCAGTTAACATGTAGTGCTTTTATGACTGACTGTTTCCATCTTACATCTGTGCCTAAATTCTGATGAAATTGGCAATTAACTCCTGTGGAGTTAATAAATGCATTTTTACTATTACTTAGTCTGAGAGTATAGAATTAATACATTGAATTATAGGAGCAATGGTTGCATATTCTTGTGTAAAGCTGGCATTGCCTTAACACAATGATTTCTCGGCTGTATTGTGAATATTGTAGCTTCCTTGAATACACTTCATGTTTTTAGCTCATAAAAATAACTCACTTGGATAAATGGATAATAAAATCGGGCACGCTGTTTCTTCTTATGTATCTCGATTAACAGAGTCCAGCACAACAGAACAAAAGTTTATCACGCCGTTCTTCACAAGGGAAGAATTAAGGCTGTATCTATAAAAAATTGACCGTGTTTTGTTTAAGGCAAGGCGTCTGGGTTTTCTTTCTCCCTCAGTGAGAGATGGGCACATTCAGAGAGATTTCAGATTGCGTCCTTTTTTTTTTTTTCCCCCCCTGCTCTTTGGTTCGATGACCTGTGCCAAATCATACCCAGCCAGATGCTTGGTATGAGAGACTGTCAAAGCCGACATGTTTGTACACTTATTTTTAAATTGTTTTTCTAGTTCTCAGTTCAATGCTTTGCTTCCCGAAAAAGTCTCTCTCAGGATCCCAAGCTCTAAATGACCAATCGCTTTGAAACCATGAGGTGTTGAGGTCAGTTTATGCAATTAATAAATTTTTATAGTACTTTGCAGCTGGGATGATCCCACAGTAGGGAGGAGTTGTGGGGTTTTTGTGGTTTTTTTTTTTTCTTTAGCCCTGTACAGGGTGAAACAGGAGCAGGTGTGATCCCAAACGCACTGTTTACCCAGCGCTATCAGCTGCATTTGTTTCTTTTCAAACGTTAACTTGACCCTAAGATAAATTCTGAAATACGGTGCAGTGACTCAACGCTTCGATGTCAGGCTGGCATCTGCTATAGGAGGCGATCATGAAATGTTGAGATCGGTTACGTGTACTAATGTGAACAAAACCAGCTTCTTTCAAAAGGTTTGCATGACCTCGTATTTGGACCTTTTCCTTTTACTTTTCTGAGGGAGCTTGTGAGAGAATTGCTGTCTTGGATTTTTTTTTTTTTGTAGAACATAAAAAAAGAAAGAAAAGTTGGTGCATCTGTAAATTTTTGTGTGTTCAGTAGTTTAGCGAGCACTGGGAAGCAGAGTGTCACTTTGTTAGTGGGTGACACTGAACATCCCGTGCTAAGTGTGTTACGCCGGTGCCTGGCATTGCAGAGACCGAAAGCGAGCGCTGATGCATGCGTGCCTCCCTGAGATGTAGCAGAGCTTGCATTCAGTTTAATGTGCAGGCAGCTGCCTCTGTTGGGCCAGTGAAGGTAGAAGGTTAGGGAGTGAGCTCTTGCTGTTCCTAGTTTACTTCTGCAGCGTCATGCATGAGCTCCAAACAGTGTTTTCCTCTAGTCTTTGCGTAGCCGAGTGCCAGCCACTTGCACGGTGAATTCTGTAAGTCGTTTTTCCATTTGACCCAAATTGTTTTAGGACCCAAGTGGATTTGAAGTGGAGTGGAAGATTTGCCATCCAAAAACTTGGGAGACGTTCATGCATTTTAGATTTATAAGGCCTGTTTTCAACACTGACCCGCTGGGATGAGCGTTGTGCAGGGCTAGTCACTACTGAAACGTAGAACAAAAAAAGGCAGAATCTCTTTTTCACATCACTTCTAATATATTTTGCTACAAGTCAGTAATCTTTCTTTAAAGTAGTGCTGCATTAATAGTCATGAAATGTGTATGTCTGCGTATTAAAATACAGCTGCGAGGAAGACCTTATCTTTACTATGCCTGAATTCACAGTGTAGTACTTGTCAGGATTTAGAATTTGATCCTGCTTGCAGCAAACCAGTCATCCATCCTCTCCAGAGCCATGAGGTAGCACCCCAGAGATGGACGTTAGAGCCTACGTGCCGCATCTTTGCTGTTATAAAAATTTTCAGGAATTAATACGATCCTTTTAATGGCTTGAAATGGGATTATGTTTTCCACAATAAGGTTAATCTTTCCACCCTTTGAGATGGGACTCCAGGCTCCCTCTTTACGGCCAGTCAGATCACAGTGCAATTAAATCACAATTATAGTCTAATTATGAGCAGTCATTCAGCATCATTGCAAAATAAGATGTTAACACCATCCTGTGTGTTGTTTCGGTTTATTTTTTAAGACCAAGTTACAACTCCTGCACGAGTGAATTATTGACCTGCTATTGTGAGATTTAAGATTCATCTTCCGCGTATCTTGTTAGAAATTTAGGAACTTCTTCTAACAGGTTTGAAAGCCAAACCATCAATAGCTCATCGCGTTCCCGTGTTTGTGATTGTCATTTTTGTCTGGTTCAGGCTGCGATCATTCATGGATCTCTCTGTGCTGTTTCTGTATCTCTTTCTTTATCGGGTGCCTGAGAAATCCCCCTACTCCTTCGACAGCGTATGCATGCACAGGGAAAACATTTGCCCAAGGGCAGCTACATTAAGGTGTAAAGATCTGCTGAGTAGCACGTTAGTCGCTGTGCAGAACTGATGGTTTGGGCCAAGGCGTCCCTCGTTCATTAGGTTTCAGCACTGCTCAGTTTGAAGGTAAGGTGGAAACTGAAGATGCTGCTGCCTCAAGGGCTTTTTCTATCTTATTAGCAAGGTCTGAGCTGTGGGCAAGGGTGGGATCCTTGGGACCTCTGTTGAGGTTTTTTAAAATAATTGACCGGGTTTGTTGTTTACATTCCCTTACTGTCGTCCAGACACAAGCTATGCTTGCTGGTTATTTCAGGTGTTTGGGGTTTTTTTTACGCTTCCTCTGACTTTGAGTGGAACGCATAAATCAAGGCATACGGGTTTTGATCTATGTGTGCTGCAAGTGACTTAAATTTCCTGGTGAAAAGCACGGAGTACTGGTTCTGTGTGAGTAAGTGCCATGAATTTATAGGAGGATTATGAAGAGTTTGAGACAAAACGTTAGCTGAAGGCAGGGATCCTTACTGTGAGCAATCAGTGGTACTCGGAAGGCTGGTACTCAGACCCCTTCATCCCATCTGAGCTCCTTCCAGCTCCGCATCCCAACTTCTGGAGCAGCAAAATTTGGGATCCTCTCGCTCCGTATTTCTGTGGAGTTTTTCTCTAGTTCAGCTGTGGGAAAAAAAACTTATTTTTTGCCTTTTAGCAACTGAGTATTAAGTGACCTTTTTGCACCAAGGGCGCAGGGGTGGGCCGTCCCCCCTGTGATCTATGAAGATCTTACCCGCTCCCGTTACCCTGTCCCTGGAGGCACCGCTTGCAGGACAGAGAAAACAGCAGCTTTTCGGCGCTGAGTGACAGCGCTGCTGAGCGTGCAAGACCAGCTCCTGCAGAAACATAATTTTTACCGCTATCATCATTTTCTCTGTCTCTCTTGACACTTGATATTTTGTTTTCTTACTTTATATTTCGGTCTCGCGCAACTTGCTTTGGCTTAGCTGTTGTGGTGGGTTGACAGGTGCGGCTCCGAGTCCCGCGGGAGCCGGCAGCCCATAGAGATCCACATATTCAGTGCGTTTGATGGTTTAAGTTTGGGGTTCCCTGCAAGGATCTGGTGTTGGGAAACAAACCGAAGCCTGGGCTATCATCCAGAATTTGTTTTCTACTGATCTGATAGAGAGCTGTGGAGTGGGCTGCCTGTTTCCAGAGCAGCTTGGCAGCTTTTACATTGGGCTGGTATATTGGCAGATTTGGAATTTTTTTTTTTCTTTATTTTTCTTTTTTTGCTTTTCCTTCTAGACCAAATAGGTGGGCCAGCATCCTTCTTGGCCCTGCAGGAGCAGCATGGCTCTGGGTAGCTGGGATATTTCTGTTGAGATCCACCCTTCAGTTTCCAAAGGTCAGACACTCCATCCATTCTCCCTCCTGTGACATTTTAAATGGTTTCCAGAGCTATTCCGCTGCTACAGGCTGGAATGATGGCACTGCTCTCTCTGCTAGTCCCTAGTCCTGACTTTGGCATCATTTGTGCTGAACTGTTTTCTGTTAGTAATATTATTTAAACCTACGTAAATTCTTTTTTTTTTTAACTGCCCCTAGTAGACCTTGGAGAAACAAAATAGTTTTTTCTTCAGGTCCTGACGTTTTGGGTTACATTTTTACAGACTTGGCTTTTGACTAAGAACAGTTCCTGTTTTTATATGAGAGGGCTTGTATCATAACTTAAAAGAAAAATAAGGTAAAAATATTTATTGGATTTCATTGACTGTCCCCTATTAGACTAAACAATAGCGCTTATTACATGGTGTGAAAATAACGCAAAGTGCCCTGTCTTCATAATGGAACAGGAAGAAAAACAAACAAAGCCTTTGGGATGACTTGCAAAGTGGAACAGATGCCCTTACAATTGGGAGGCATTTGAATAAGGAATCAGTTTTGCATGGTTTGCTAATCCTTGACTAAAGAGTTCATTGTCTTGGATTATACATCTGTAATTTTGGAGCCCTGAAGTCAGTGCCTCAGTACAATTAGGTTGGGAAGAGACCGACTTTTCTTTCTTCATATCTTTAATCACAGTGGCTTGTTTTTTAAGGGGAAAACCTCAACTCCGGGTTTTTCATTTAGTTATTAACAAAAAGCCTTTGAAAAAGAGGCTGCCTAAAATCCAGCCACTCCCTCAACATAAACAAAGCTGTGCAGATATTGTGTACTTTCAAAAAAAAAAACTTTGATGTTCAACTTCTCTTATTCCAGTGGTGCAGCTCCTGCGCTAAGTGGGTGTTAGTCCAAACTGATGACAGACACAGATGTCTCGGATTTTTTTGGATGCATGAGAGAGGGGAAAGTTACCTCCCAAACAGGCTGAACTGGGCAGGTGAGGACCTGGGCTGCAGAATAACTGTGAAAAGACTTTTCTTAAAAACAGCAAGGAACATGCCTGTCCTCCTCCTTTCCCAAAGGTGTGGGCAGAACTCCCACTTAGCAATTTAAGTGGCAGGGATACAGGAGAATGCTCCTGGGGCTTGGACCTGCAGAGGAACAATTCACCGGAGCCTTGCAGGAAGCCAAGGGTGGCTGGAGGAGAGGGAGAGTGAGCCGGGCAGCCGGAGGTACGTGAAAGATACCAAAAGCATCAGGTTGAGGAAAGGTTTCCCTGTTCACTGCTGGGTTTGTTACGAATGCTGAGGCCATCTCTAAAGGCAGAGGCAGCTGAGTGCTTTCTGCAGGACCAGCCAGGAGCGTGGCTGTCTTTCCAGCTGATGACAGACCTCTGTCCCAGGGCAGTCTAGACAAACATCTTGTTCCGGGCACCCTAAATGCCTACATCGATATATAATATAGGATGCAACTTTGCTATTGAATATCCTGTTGGTACCTAAAATAACTCGCGCTCCTCCAGGCTGTTGCTGGAGGACGGCCCGCACGGCTCCCCTGTGCACTGCGGGGACGGCCGGCGGATGTGTGGCACCGCACAGCCCGGGGGTGACTTAGCCCCAGTGAGCCTGGGGAGGAGAAGTCTGTGGCTTGGCTGGATTTGGGGACATTGTCGTCTCCAAGCTGAGTCTCCCCTTTGCAGTGCTGGCACTGGTGCTTGGGGAAGGCACTGCGGGACAGGATGCCTGTTGGGGCTTTGGCAGCCACCCGTCCAGCCCAGGCTTTGTTCTCTCCCTGTCCTAAGGGCGAAAGAGGGATTAGTCTGATGCAAAAAAAAGAATCATGTCCTTCTCTTTTCCTTGGTATGCATTTTTCTTTAAACAATGAAGTGACTAATATAGAATATCTTCTTAATGTGCACCGATTGTGGTTGAGAGGAACAGCAGCAGCCTGTCTGCATGAGCACGTCCAGAGGCTCTGCTGGGTTCACAGTGGGGCACTCTGAGGATCACAGGTTCGGTTGTTTTTGAAGAAAATCGGTAAGTTGTTTGTTTACTGGGAGGGGACGGCTTTTTTGTTGTTGTTAGATTGTCTTCTGCCCATACCCCAGCAAATTTTGTGTATTTGTTTTATGTGCAAATATCAAACTTGCTTAGCAATGGTACATAGTGTTTTGTCAACTTTTGTATAGTCTGTGTGCACTACGGAGTCCTCCCTGTCACCTGCCATCTGCTGTTATTAATCAGACTGTTTCCAAATGGAGATCTGAGCTGACAAATACTTTTCTACGTTTACAATAGCTGTATTACCCCGTTTTCTCTTTTTTTTTTCCATAGCTGTATTACCCCGTTTTCTCTTTCTTTTTTTTTTCTTTTTTTTTCTTTTTTTCAAATGAAGATGTATGGACAGGCTGAGATTGTTGACCTAATTTCACATGGAGGTATTTTTGTCTGAACTTAACCATAGTCTATATAAATTCTTCACGTGGCAGGAAGCTTTGTTTAGTACACATGGAGCGAGGCAATTCAACCCCCAATAACTGTCTGTCTCTGGCTTTCTGCGGGAGGCGCAGAACTGCTGTGGGCAAAATCCAGACAGGGCATTGAGGACACCAGGGCTGCGCTGGTCCAAGGGTTGGCTGCTTGGAGAGGTTACGTATATGGGAAAGTTTTATATCTACACACAGCCTGCACCCAGCCTAAGAGGAGGAGCTTGTGAAAATATTGTGTATTACCTATCAAAATAGTTTGAATTCTTGGGTGAGGCTCTTAGAACATGTGACTGGTTTGTATATATGAATATATATATATATAATTTTTACACTTTAGCAAAGTCAAAAGCTGCTTCAATGAAAAGTTCCAGAATCTCCTCCTGTTGTCTCTTTTTTTCCATTTTAGTGGAAACTAATCCCAAGACTCCAGCAGCCCAGGCTGTTAAACAGCCAATGCCATAGATTTCGCCATAAGTGGCAAAATTTGTTGTTGGCACAGCTATTTGAAAGCTGAAGAGTATGAAACCACCACCTTTGTGGCCAAGAACGGTTCCCATGCCCATTACCTCACCACGGGATGCGTGGGCAGCCTCTGATCCTGTAAAAACATTTAAATTAGCTTCTGTGGTGTTCCCGTGGTGAAACTGTTTCAGCGATACTTGTCCTGTAAATCATCTGCAGGAACACGTTGGGTTTGAAAGTCGGCTCTTTCATGAGACCTCCCTTGCTTTCTGAGCGGGTTATGTGACATGGCTGCTGAGGAAGATCCAGATTCCCTTTTCCTGACAAGTGCAGGGGGCAGCTGCTATCAGACCTTTGTCTGGTCCCTGTGAGTCATTTCGAGAGTGCAGGAGGGAAAACTAGAGCACACCTATAAACGTTATCTCGGAAGGGTGCCCAGTTTCGCCATGCATGCAGGTTTCTGGTATTTTAAAGGCAATAAAGTGGCATTTAGCTCCCCCATTCCAGAGGCAGGTGGCAGTTACTCTTTAACAGAAGGTCATTCCTTTATGAGGGTGGGAGAAGTGGTGAATACTTGGATGCACGATGGCAATCTTTCAAGGCTGATGAAATTTGGGGCCCTCTTGTGCCAGGCAGCGCATGAACCTGAGAGAGTTGTCCCTGCCTGGTTGCTTTGCAGGAGAAGGAGAGTGAGGACTTTAGTCCAAGATCCCAAGTGATGTTTGGAGGGGGGAAGCCAAGCACAAAGGCTGTGTGACTCTGTCGGGATGCTTGTGGCCAGGTCGTGGACCCACAAATATCTCGGCTCCCCATTGCTGTGCTGTGGGGCTCTGCTGCTTCCCAGATCCGCATTAAAACAGGGGAAATGGATAAATTGCTTCAGCTGCAGCAGCTTCTTTCTGCATTGTCAGGCTGTCCTGCTCAGATGGAGGTTTGGAAATGGTTAAATATTTTTAATGTCTCCATTTAAAATACCCTATAGGTTTTTTACTGTGTGCTTGTAAAATATGTCAAAGGCTGAAATTTGTATCTGCAAAAGAGATGACCTAGGGACTATCCAAGGTGGCTTTTCAATTTTTTTTTTTTTTTTTTTTTGCAATTTTTCAGTTTTTTTAAAAAAAAAAAGGTGGTTTTTCAATTTTTTTTTTTTTTTTGTTGCCAATTTTCCAGTTGCATTAGTTGATGCTGGAAATACACACATATCAGTTTTTCCAGGAGTTAAATACAGATTTTTTTTTTTTTTTTTTACATAGTTCTGATCTGGGATAGGACATCTTGGTTACATCGCAGACTGGTAAGCAGTTAGTGTGTAAATTTGGATCTGCTGAAGCTGTTAGACATGAGAAAAGCCCCAGTAAAAATGAGAGCACTTAAATTTAAGCATGTGCTAATGTAACACATCGCAGAGGGCTTTTTCGGTCTGTATGTAAAAGATGCTATAATCGGTGCTGAGGCTTGCCTAAACCAGTGTGGAAATTGCTGTTTGCCTGAAAGCCGGGCAAGTTGTCACAATCCTGAAGAGCTCACTGGTGTTAAAAGGTTGCAGCGGATTAACCAAAATCTATTTCAAATTGATTTGGTGTAGCTGGTGCGTAACTCAGCCTGGTCATCTGTGCCCTGCTTTGGGACTGCCGTGCTTTGCGCCGGTTTGAGTCCCGAGACCGAGTGCGTGAGTTGTCATTGCATCTTGCTGTAACGGTGCTGCCTGCTCTCCCCGAGGATGCTGGGGAAAACAAGGAAACCAAACTGACTCGTCACCGTTAACTCTTATTTTCAGTATTCTTCTCTCATTCGGTACGGCATCTGCCGTAGCGGTAGCTGCCCGGATGGGATCTTGCCCCTGGCTGGGAGTACAAGTATTTTTCCACGGTGCGATTGAGTTAATTGGCAGGGAAGGTTACATCAGCTGCTTGGCTGGAGCTCGTTTCAGGAGGTGCTGGACACAGTAATTCGTTGGTTTATTACTGACAAGGAGTGTTTCTGCTGCCTGTAGCACATCCCTCCTTCCAGGCCTGGGGGCGTGTGTGTGCTCACCAGGAAGATTAAAAACTTTTCTTTAAAAATTTAGGGACTTTTTTTGCCATCTTACAGACTTTAATTAAAGCTGGTGTTCCTCTTTTCCTATATTGATTGCAGATGGAGGTAGATTTTACTGTAACAAACAATAGTCCTGCAGCTGATTTTATACGTACTTGCTGCTGTTCTGCTCCTGTTGCTCTGTTTTTATAAACCTCAGGCATCTTCCCAGCAACCTGTGGGCTGTGTCAGGCAGAGTCTGCTCCTCCCTGAGCTCCCAGCTGAGCACAGCCTTCCCATTAGTGTCACCAACTGATAAACAAAACTTCATCAAGGCCTCTAAAGGACAGACCTTTCATGTATTCAGACACAGCAGCAGCGCTGCTGAATGCCGATAGCTGTCTGAACCAGTGGCAGAAACAGTGGGGAATATTTATTGTGTATTTATTTTTCCTTCAAGTCCCTGATATGGAAGAGACCTCAGCATTATTATGCATTGCAGTGGATCATGTTTGGGGCACTTTTTGCCATAAAACCATTGTTTCTAGCTCAAGTTTAGCAAAAAGATGCTCTCAGACTCATCTCTCTTTCAGATGATATTTCACATTGATGCCTTGTAATATCCAGGTGAGCTTTAAGTTCTAACATTTACAGAAAGTATGTCTGAAGCTTCGCCCTCTTGGAGGTAAATGAGCAATATTCACACTTCTTAGCACCTGCTCACCAAGCTGCCCGAAACCAAGCTAAAAAATACAGAATGGTATTTGCATTGTTTTCCCCTTCTCTCAACTCTGCATTTCCTCTTCAGTGGTCAAATCAAACAGCAGTGACATTTCAAAGTCTTCCTGAATAGCGAAATTAGAAATATTCCTTTTCTAAGAAGTCTGCAAGAGGTAGTTTAAACATTGCATGCAGCCGCTCCAGTAGGAAGTTGTTTAACTTGTCGAAATCTCTCTTTTACTGCAGAACCTCTATTGAAAATGACAAATTGCTTAAAGCAGTTTCCATGTTAGTCTTTAAAAAATTCAGTTTCTTTCCATCCAGAACACGTGGAAGGCATTTGTGCACTTGCCTGACTGTTTCTCTGTCCTAAGGCTCACACTCGATGGCTTTGGACTTCATGTGATTTTCACACTCAGCTGCCTGGCTTTGTTTTCCTCAAATTTCTATTGAATGGGCATTCTGTCCCCCGCCTCCCCCTACCTTAGCTTAGGCATGAAAAGTCAAATATCTCCCTGGTTCAGACTTTGGAGACCATGGGGAGAGCAGAGGAGGAATGCTCCAAGGTCTTTGCTTTTCAGAAGTGATGTTCAGAGCATTGCGAAACCCATAATTTAAGCTGGAAAGTCTGTGTCCGCAGCCAAGTCGTTGTAATGTCCTTTAAAAGCATTGAGCGGTGTTAATGCTTCACAGAGTGACAAAACATCTTTTGCTTAAATGTTTTCAACTACTTCTCTGTAGCTGTCACTTTAGCAGAAGGACATATGTGGGCAGGTACCAGATACAGAGCCGTACAGCTGGCTGTAACTGCTGTAAAAGTAAAAATCGTTCAATTGAAAAGGTTTCCCCCCCCTTTTTTTTTTCTTTTTTTTTTGTTTTAAAGTACAGAGACTTCAAATTATCATTGTGCTGAAGTGACCCTGCACAGAGCAGCATGCTGCGTGGTATGTATCCTGTGAGGACGTATTGCCAAGCCTTGCACTTGTGAAAGAAGAGGTGCGGAAGAGAAGCAGGCCTGCTTAGCAATGCTCAGTAAATGGCAGGCTCCAAAAATAAGGTGGAGATTATATTTCTGGAGCCTTAACAGGCCGGGATGAGGCTTTCTGTGCTCTTCCTCTCACCTGGAATGAGTTGCACCAGCGTATTAGTTTGCAGAGCTGCTTTTTGGTGGCCCTGCTGAAGCTCCCTTGGCCGGAGACGGGTCCTTCCCTGGGACCATGAGCAGAAGGTCGCGTGCGCGTCCGCTGGCGTCCTCCAAACTTGGCCTAAAGGCAGGCTTTGGGCTGCACCCAGGGCTGTGAAACCGAGGGCACAAATTGTTCCCTTTCTGACTGGAAGGTACTTTGCCCCAAATGGCATCGGATGAAAAGAAATCGGCATTGCCCCATTGCTCTGCTTGAGACAGCCCTGTTGCTCAAGAGGGATGATTACTGAGTTAGACAGCAGTCGGGAGGGGATTTGAGGACAATCCAGATGCTTTTTCTAGAACTTGAAGGCATGTCATATCCTGGCACTTCTATTTTTACCCACTTTTCTTGTAATACTGTTTTTCTTTTATCTGCTATGATCCCTTCATTTTTGGCTGGTTTGGGCTGATGTGATATTTTGACTTTTTTTGTAGCTATTCCTTTGTTGTCTTTTAACATTTTGTTACAGTGTTGTTTTTTTCTCTAAAACGGTACTTAAAAAAAAGTAACAGTTACAAATTTTCTGGGTTTCGTCTTTCTTTTTCTTCCCATGAGCGGTTTTGGAAGTTAACTTGGTGCCAGAATGATGCTGTTTTCTTTGGTGTAGGTTGTGTCACTGCAGATTCAGGTGAGCTGTCCTCTCAGTTGCTTTCCTGTTGCAAATACTGGTTAATAGAACCTGTTTTAGAAGACAGCATTAGAAACTGGCACCTGCTGGTAAGAATAACCAGTCTCTGGGAGAGTGTCCTGATCTCTTGTAGGCAGAGGGCAGTTTATGCCTGGAAGCATGGAGGCTTTATATACCTTGTTTATGGTGTGTGTTTGCCTTCTGTGGAATATCGGACGTTGCCTTCAGCTGTTCTTGTTATGTGAAGAAATGTCGGATCCATTTCTGAACCCTGCAGAGCTGCCTGATATCAGGCATAAAATATTTTTTTAATGGATATTAAATCTGCCTTGCTGGCTGTTGCATCTCTGGCTGATAAAACCAGTGCAGCCCAAATACCCTGCAGATACTTATTACAGAACCAACTTTATTTATGTAAGAAAGCGAGGGCTTTAGTCCCTTTCCTCTTGCAATGTATTTGGGTCACTTTCTGCTTGTCCAACAGCCAGCATCGCCACAAGCAAGGCTGGGTTGCTGTCGTGTTCCCACAGTTTCATGCCTGTGGTTGATAATTAACCCGTTTCTTTAATAATGGTGCCATATTTACTCTGAAGACCTTTTTTCTTTCCTGCTCGCCAATCGCAATCCAGATTAAATGCAGCCTCATCCCAGCAAAACACTGGAGTTAGTTAATAGTCCACCAGAGGTGTGCTAATAACCCTTGTTACTTCTATGGAGGGAAGTGGCCTCAATGCATTTGGTTTATTTAATATCTTGGGTCAAGAGAATGCACCAAAATGTAGAAAAAACTTAAAAATGCAAGTTGAGCACACTGGTGCAGGTACCTGATCAGCAGTGTTTGTAATAATGGGGCAAAGCAATTGGGAAAGCTTTGCTTGCATCGATGTACCAGCAAGACTTTTTTGGGGCGTCTGATTTTTGGAGAATACAGACCCAAATTTGGTTTGAGAGCATTGTCCCGTGCGGAGCTGAGAGGGCAGGCGCATGGTCTGTCTCAGCCTCGGTATTTGGAAGAGGCCCCATCCCGCTTTGCGCGCTGGCCCTGCCAGGGCTGCGGCAGCGGTGGCTTTTATGGGGTGAGTGATGCCGGGGTGCCTGGATGGGGATGCAGTTCCTGGGGCTGCTGCTGGATGTTTGCAAGGTCAGGTCTAATGGCAGCGAAGGCAGCGTCCTGCTACGTCCCGTTTCTGGGGCAGGAGATGGATGAAGGGTGCAGGGCTGTGTGAGCAGGGAAGAGTCCCTCTGCGAACATGCCGGGCGTACGCTTGCAGGGTTCAGTGTGTTCCTAGGTATGGGTATGGTAAAGCACACGACATTAAAATTAATGAGCACTCATGCAATTTTAACTAGAATAAAAACTTGCAAAACTTACATACTGAGTAACACCAAAGCCTATTTTCCTAGGGAGAGATGGGTGTTTGTGGAGCCACTGGGGCTTAAGCTCCTGCATTGCTCCCCTTTCAAAGATGCCATGTTTTGATTTATCTTCCTTCCCCAGAACCTCCTTTTAGCCTTAAAAAAGCAATGCTTATCATCACTGTTGTCAGGAGCCTGTGCAGCAGTTTGAGTTACTGCCTTTCCGTTTCTAGTGCCATGTAAGCAGGCGTAAATCTGTATATTACACCAATTTACATTTGGTGGGATTTGTCCTGACACGTCCTGACTTTTGATTCGTTGTATGAGCAACTTCTTTAATATGGAGCCCAGGGGACAAGACCCAACTGAAAATAAAGTTGTGCAGGTAAAAAGAGAGAGGCATGGGCTGTGCGCCTGTGGTCTGCAACTAAACTAACTGAGGAGTTTAAATTCTACTCTGCATTTCGTCCCGAGTGCTGCACTCCTAACGGCAATGCGAGTTTCTGGCCTGAGCCTTGCCTTAGCCAAGACAGAAGTCGTCTGGTGCGGGCTGAGCGCGGCGTCCAGGATTTCACAGTGGGAAGAGGCCGATAGCTGCAATTCCTCCGCTGCTTGCAGGACGATATTGTCTTGCTTTTCTCATGTGTACTACTTTTATTTAGGTCAGCCTGCCTTTTTGAATTAAAGGATGCATACACATATCACCTTAAGTTATTGTTGGTGTGGCTTTGGGTTGTATTATTATTTTTATTTATTTTTACTCTGCCTAGTGTGCATTTCTTCATTCAGGAACAAGGTGGTTTTAAGCAAAGTGTAAACTGTAAAACCTCCATTAACTCTATCAAGTGATAGCAATGTGCCCCTGCTAACTCTATGAAATACCTTGGCTTGAAAGTTTACTACGTAGGCTTTATGAGATTCGAAGCTTTTTGCACCAGATGAAAGGAAGGCTTTGCTATAAAATCCTGTTCCTTACTAATCTGGCTTTTCTTCAAATATTCTGAAGTTAGATGCAGACTAGCACTGAACTTGCTGTGTGCTTTGTAAACCTGTAAAGGAGAAGTTAGGCGTACATGTGAATAACTGTGAACGATGCGTTAAATAAATGAAGCAAGAAAACGCGCCGTAGTTGCTTGATAGAGACTTCTGTCATTTGGGACTGATTTTTTGAAGAATCTCATTTCTAATTCTAGATAATGAGATTTTTAAGTATGTATTGAATCTGTTGAAATCAGTAGCTCTAAAGGGCCAGATTTTAAGTGATACTTAAAATATACGGGTTTCTTATGGAGGATGTTATATATATGCACATAGTAGAAATTCATCACTATAGGGTCAGGGATAGATCCCTGTACAGCTAGAAACTTTTGGGGAAGAAACTTAGTGTATTGCCAGTTTTGGGCTAACACTTTATTTTTCTTAGATACTTTTGTAATTCTTTTTATGGGTGCTGAATTACTTCTGTGACACACCACGTTGCAGACAAGGGCAAAAGTTTAGCAATCTGCAGCGCAGAAGGGCTGATTTCATTGCCAGCTGCTGATTCTGGCTGCGCAGCTCTTGTACCAGCCAATTAAACCCACACTTATTACAGCCTTTGTGGTTTGGAAGTGAAGTGTTCCTGCCTTTAACTTGTAGTTTTACAGGATGTTGGTTTAGGCTGGAGGTTTGCAAAGCTTGAAATCTCATATTTTCCTCTGGAGTGTGCTCAAGGGGTAAGGGAGGTGAACAAGGAGAGCTACATGGGGAGTTGCGTACCATGAAATGGGAAGGTGTGCATTTCTCTTTTGACAGCATCGTGAGCCTGCAGTCACCTCCTAAGACTTCCATGAAATACCGTAGTATCTGATGTACCAAGTTGCTGCAAATAGGAATGGCTCCTGCTGCAGTGTCAGTCTTGAAAAAAATGTCTAGTGCTGTAGAAGTGCTGAGCATCCCTTCATGAGCATATTCCTTCAACTCCTCAGGCACAGATTTCTGCCTGCCTCCCTCGTGGGGAATTTCTGCCATGTTTGCAGACCATTCTGGGAAAGCTGCTGGGCAAAGAGGAGGTCCCAGAGGGGGAGGAGGCAGAGATGGAAGAAGAATGTGACCCTCTCAGCCGTTACTGGTGGCTGCGCTATTTTAAAGTCAAACTTAATTTTTAGCTCTTCATAAACAAATCTTTGTGCCAGCTTTTTATATAGCTCTGAAGTCAGTTGTGGCTGCTGCTCCGCGGCTATATCCTCCATGGGTGCCACAGGGAGAAGAGCCGACCTCTCCTTCCCAAAATGCCTCTCGGCACTCGGGAGGACCTTTGGAGAGGTGCTTTGCAGAGGGACAAACCTTCCAGCTCTTCTGAACATTGCGTGACAGCTTCTTTATCCAGGGGTAAATAAATCTAATGGATCGAGTAAGATGCTGGACTCATTGTAGGTTACTATGGGAGCTGGTGTCCTTCATCCCATGACCCAAGGGACCGTCTTTGCCCCCGGTACTTTCATATTTGACCTGGAAATGCATGTTTGCCCTGGAAATGCAGCGTGCAGCACGGGCAGGGAAGCAGCAAGGATCCCATCTCCCAAGAGAGGGCTGGTGATGTTTAGTTTTCTTAGGACGTTATAGCCCTGTTGATTTTAACTTGGAAACCTCAGTGAAAACCACACACGCTGCTGTGAAAATTCATACTTAGTAACAAGTAAACAAGTGATTGAGCCTAGCCTGACTGACTCAGGAAATTCCCTCCAGACCTCACGGGGAGGAGGAGCTTTGCGTTTTTCTTGTCCCATGTTTATTTTTAGTCTCGCCTCTAACATTGCTGATAGTACCATTACAGCCCTGCAGATTAAAGTCCCAGCACGGGGTAGAGTTGAAAGAACGATGCTGCGAAGCAGTCAAAACCTCTAGGATTTTGCAGCTATGTCATGCTACAGGCAATTAATTTAGTCCATTATTTGCCTGCCTGGGTGCAGCTCAGTGCCACAGCTCTGTGCAAGTCTTTGATTTCCTTGTGCATCTCTTCTTGTCAGAGTTGGTGTCTTCAGTGATGACTCTGTCCTTGTGACTTGAAAGTGCCTTGTTTGTGATGCTAATATTTTGGGTGTAACAGCTGTCTTTTTAGGCGCCTTCCTCCCCTGAATATATTTTGCACTTGTTCTGAGGGTATGTTATGTTTTAGAGTGGAAAGAGAAGAGTTTAAGTCCTGCACAGCTCCCATCACTGGTAACCCTTGTCTGAAGCTATCAATAACACCCACAGAGTTTTGGGTGGTGTTGGTGAGGACAGTCTTGACGGCAGCACCCATCTGCAAGACCAGATGATTTACCCAAGAGCTCTCGGCTTTTCAAGGAGGCCCATTTTTTTCCAGGGCTAGCTGTGTTAGTCTGAGTCAACAGAAGAGTCAGTCTGAGTCAACAGATCTTTAAGTCAAATAATGGTGTTTGGGTTTTCTGAGTCGTCTTTTGCTGACAGTTAGTCAAAGTCCCCAGGGATGGCAGAGGATGTTACTCAGGACTGCCTAGTGCTCGAAAAGTCTTAGAAGTAGCGGTTTCTGTTAACGGCCGGCATGCAGTCTGGGTTCTATTGCGGCTATTTCAGAGGAAACAGTTTTATCAGAAATGGCTGAACCTAAGGACATTTGTCTTCTGCAGTAATAGAATCTGTACCTGGTCCACAATGAGAGACATGTCGGAGCAGTTACAAATGCTCGCTGGCTGCGGAGGTGGGGAAGTATCACCTTTTTTGTGCCGGACAAGGCTCGGGCAGCAGCAGGCAGCCTGCACCAGGCAGAGCATCGCTGGCAGGGTCTGGCCACCACGGGGTGGGGTAGTGCTAGACCCAAAACCAGGCCATCCAGAGCTGGGCTGCCTCCGCTTGGAGAGATGCTCATCACCTGGCCAACCTGGTTGTCTGCTTCCCTGGCCAGAGCCATCCCCTCTGTCAGGGCTGTGAATTTGAAGGTAGCTGCTTAGCCCTCTCCTGCACCTTGTAGACATACCTTAAGGCATACCCTCAAGTAGTTACTGAGGAGCCTAATTTTGTATTTTAACCCTCCCTAAGACTAGTTTTCCTTAGCTGTGAGCAGGGGAGCTGTTGCAACCTTGCAGAAAGTCGCTGTGTCTCAGGGAGCATGACCAGGAGACAGCCCATGCTTGCTCGGTGGATGTGGTCTGGTCAAAATAAGGTGAAGCAGAGGGCAAAAAAAACCTTGTGGATGCTCAGCAGTATCATGCTAACCTATGTCTTGGTAATTGTTAATGAACCTTGTGAGTCTTCTCATCTTTTGAGTTGATTTGACTTCTGGTAACGTGACTTTAGGGTGAGTGGGAAGGGTTTGCAGGAGGTTCCCAACCAGCATGTACTATTTGGTATTTTCATTAGTGGAAGGGACCGGTTCACAGAGGTGGGAGACGGTGGGAATGAGGGGCCTGGCTGTGCTCAGATGCAGTTCTGCTACTACCCTGTGTACCCACAATGTCACAGTGCCGTTGGACTGTGGAGGAGGAGGCCGGTCTAACACCAGGAACTTGAAGAACGTGTTTGAAGACTAGACCAACTGCTTTGCTGTTTGGGGTTTTTTCTGTAGACTTCTGCCAAATTTGGGTGCTTAGAGAGCAACTCTTCTTGGCAAGCATCTGCAAGCTCTGATCAGCCTCCTTATAACTGAACACCCTTCAGCAAACCCAGCTTTTTTCCAGATGAACTGGTTGTTGGGTTTGCTTTATTTTTAAACAAAGCAAGATCTCTGGGGACTGGTGCCTGTTGGAGTCTCTCTGCGATAACGTAGAAAGGTTCTCAGTTAAAATGCAGCCGAAGAATAATTTAAAAATACAACAGTGTGAGTAGGGACAGAAACCACGGAAATCTGTTTCTCTACTTGGGAATCTTGGATTAAAGTGTGTTGTTACAAGAAAATCCAAATGACAAGTTTTATTCGGTCTCTATTATTCATGCAGTGAATACCTCTTAAGGTTCTGCAGAAATATGTCCTTTTCCAGACTTACAATGAGTAGACAAACACTATGTGTTTATACCAAATGCTGGAAGATTTACGGGTAACTACTATGTGGTTTGAAGTAACAATATACACAATGTATTGTAAATTATTCCCTTTTTATATTTGGCCTACGTTCAGTATAAGATTAAATGCAAGAATTTATAGGCTTAAAAAAAAAAATCTTTCCAATGCTGAAAGCAAAAAGAATGATCTATAATGAGGCTTTACAGTATATAGTATTTTTAAGGGCAATTTTTAAATTTCCTTAATACATTTTCCATGTAAAAGTACGTATTTTGCACTTCAAATAGGATACTGTTGGTTGCACTTACCAGCAAACAGCGGGGGGATTCTAGTGCCTTAACTGCACAGCAGCTGCTAATTAAAAATATATAATTCTACCCTGATTAGTTTATAATGATTATAATCCCCTTAAATTTGATTATTACCACAGCGTGGTAATCTCTGCCACCCCCTGTTTCATTGTGGGGCCTGTGAGTAACAAAACTAGTCATTAAGAGCTGATAGCTGGTTCCTGAAGGATTGCTTCCCAAACAGAAGAGCGTGGGGGAATAAAGACGCCCCGTTCCCATATGTCTTTGGAGGTGCCCAGTTTGAGTTTGTTTTCTCTTTTCTGCTCGGCTGGTGTCGTTTCGGCAGGGGCAGGTTCTGTGGCTGTGCGGGGAAGGGGGAAATCTGGGGAGCTGCAGGCACAAATATTGCGACTCCTGCTCAGAAATCCAGAGCTGCTGCGTGCATCCGGGTGCAACAGGCAAGCAGCGCGTTTTAGTCTTGATGGTAGTGAATTTTCTTCAATGCTGCTTTGGTTGTGATAAGTTTATTTTTGTCTTCTGATTTGAATTTTTTTTTTTTCTTTTTTTTTAAAAACCCACCTGGTCAACTTTGCAAAACATAAAATTTAAGCTTTTCATCCCTAGGATTGCTTTGCTTTCATCTTGTACCCATCTGCTTATCCTTCGCCAGTTTTTCTCAAGACATTTTGTAGCTCCTGATAGCAGGGAATGGCCTCTTTCTTTCTTCTGCAGCACCTGGGTGCTTGGGAAATGACATTGTAGGACAGAGCAATAATAAATAACTGCTGCTGGAGAGCAGTTTGGAAACCCTGAGTTCAGGACTGCAGCAAGAGGGGAAAAAATTGCCCAGAGACATGAAAAGAGGCCACGTCAAACGCCCCGTCAGAGAGATGCCCTGATTTGAAAGTATGCTTCTTAGTGTCACTCAGCATTCGTCTCTGACTTGGGGATCTGGTATTAATGGAAGAGCTGAAAGGCCAATTTTTATATACACAGGAGATAATAGAACCTGTCATTTTAAAAAAAAAAAAAAATATCTCCCAGAGCATAAAAAAGTGACTGCATCAGTGTATTCATTAGTTAAGTGGATAGAGGAAGGCTGGTGCTTGTCCCAGAACAGCGTGCAGATCGTGGCCGCTCGGGGCCGGAGAAGAGCGATGGTGCAGCTGTGCCAGGGCAGGAGTCTGGCTTCTCCGCTGCTCCGGTGGCAGCTCCAGCGGCTCTCCCACTCGGGTGAGTTAGGTCTAAAAATCTGCTGGAGTCCGGAGATGCTGGCTGCCCTTCAGCTCTTGGGTAAGATCTCCACAGCCTGGCTGCGTGTCACACCGGTTCCCAAACTGTGTTGGACAGCAGAGGCGTGCTGGCCAGTGCGAAATGAGAATTTGTCCCAAGATCTGTGCATTGGTAGGGCAGCCAGCTGGGTCGTCTTTTTTTTTTTAAGCTATTACTTATGAATTACCCTGTATCTCAGATAACAGAGCCTAGGTGCTTTACTGTATAGCTGTCGTATTTCAGAGGTCAGGACGAGGCTGGGGTGCCTCATATGAGATATATGGGGAAAGAGTTTTTTTTTTTTTTTCCCCTTAACATTATTCTTATTATTCCCCTTAGCTGTTTGGGGTTTTTTTTGTTTGGTTGTTTCTTTTTTTTTTTAATTTATTGGGATTGACACCAGCTTTTTAGCGCATTTTTAAAAAAGTATATAATTTATGTAAGATTTTAATGCACAGATGTTCGCTTCCAGTTTCATTCCACCACGTACGGACATTTGCATACAGATAAAAGGAAGCGTTTTCTGTGTGTGTAGACAGCTGATAGCTATTCATTAGGTAAAGTCAGCTAACATAATGCTTGTTAATTTTAAAGCTCTCTTGTTGTGGGCAAGGAACCGGAGCTATTGATTAGGGTCAGAGAGATGCAGTTCCTTGCAGCTCTGAAGGATGATCTCTGGTCTGAGGGTTACAAGTCCACAGTCAACTTGGGTAAAAGAGAAAATTTCAGTGTCTTCTCACTTTCCCTTTAGCCTCTGCCTGGGATGTGAGATGGCTGTGCAAAAAGGACAGAGCAGTAGAGATTTATGATTCTCTTCAGCGAAGAGGTGACTTGCATTGCCATGACATCTTGTATCTCAGAAGAAGTTAATCACAGCTTTTTCTGTGTTGCTGGGTTATATTGCTTTGAGAAAAAACAGAAACTGCTATGAGCAGTATGAATAGCCGAAACCACAAGTCCCACTGAGATTACAGCCAACTCCTCCTAAAGGAAACAGATTCAACCACCAACATAGTTTTTCATTAGATGATTTTTTTTCTGAGTGAACAAAATACCCCTATTGTGGCATAATTGTTTAGCTTTTGGAGATGTAGGCAGAGTTGCAACTACATGACTGTTTAAAAAAATAATTCAACTTGAGGAGGAGGGGAGGGCAAAGAGACATTTGGCTTTTTATTACATTTTGTAGCATGTTGGAGAATAATGCAGCAGGTTTTAATTTTCTTGGTTTTTGTGCTTTTTGGCTCTGCAAGGAGGGGAAGGAGGAAAGTCTGTCTTCCATTTCAGGACAAATTTAAATCTGATGGACAAAAGTTTTGGCTATCTGATTGAAACCTTTTGTTGCTGAGACTGAATGACTCTACCAGGCTGGCAGGGCTGGAGTGATTTGTGTCTCAGATTCATTGTTTTGAACTGTTAAAATGTATTTACTTGTGGTTAATGGGAAAGTTAATCTTTTCATTATAGCAATATGATAATGGCTAAAAATCAAGCTGAGATGCAAGCGGGGAAAATGCAGTATGGAAAAGCCATGGAAGCGGAGTTCATACCCACGGGTTTAGTTTAATTTAAGCATTTTTTAAGCATTTTTTTGTTTTCTGGTATCTTGACCCTTAAGTACCCCAGAAATGTACCCAGTTCTTCAAGATGTGCAAAATGATGGTGGTTTTGATAAACTTAATTAAACAGGAGATGGCTAAGTTTAGCATATTAATGCTTGTCAGCTGGAATTACTTCCACATCTTAGCTGAAGGCCCAGAAATTGGTTTGGCCCATTCTTTCCCCGCCCTTGTATTGACAAAGTACATCGCTTGTCAACAAGAGATGTTACTGTTCCATGCAGATGGGCTCGTCAAAAGGCAACATTTGCTTAGGGGTTTAGGAGGTGCAGACAGTTAGGAATTTAAAAAATGACTGAAGAACTGGGGATCTTGGATCTGTGGTTGTTAGCGCAAAGAAAAGACAAAGGTTTCCAAAAAGTGTTTGAATATCTACCCGCTGGAATCATGATGATTTAAGATGCATCAAACTGGGCTAAGCACAATCAGTTTTAATCCTACAAATCGCAGCTGTGCTCATGTACTGCCTAGGCTAAATGTAGCAACTGTACATTAGGAAATTTTTAAATATAGGATTAGCCAGACAGTATTTCTTTGTAGACTTTTCTCATGGAAATTGTCTGGCTGGTTACACCATGACCACAAAATGTCAGACAATGCAAGGATCTTCTCCCCCTGCCACTTTATTTCCATCTTTCCTCAAAAAGGCAGTTCCTTGGAGTGGTGGCTGTGGTTTGCTCCTTTTTTCCTGGGAAGTTTGTGAGCAAACTCTTGGACTTACTGGTAAAGGGCTTACTAATATCAAATCTTTGCCGGAAAGTTTTCCGGATAAAGTTGTGCATGTTTCAAAATGCCTTTGGAAATTAATAACAAATGAGGGACTGAAATAAATGTCTTGATCTTTTTCAAAAACTGCTGAGCACCTCATGGGTGTTTCCATGGACATCGCTCGGTGGGTGTTTCAGTGGCTGCAAACTGTTGGGCTTGAACACCGTGCCATGAGCCTGCTGAGCACCGGGGCTGCCCGTGGCTCCTCACCGGCCCGTATTTAAGGCCTCTTTTTAGGCAGGATCTCATCAGATTTGGAAAGCACATAGTGTGTAGTAGGCACTCTTGAAAGTAAAGAATGTCTTTGCATCGCTCTGGATTTAAATACTTTCATTTGTTTGGTCTTTAGTGTTTTATTAACCATCTAAACCAATTTAGATTGCAGCTAAAGATTCAGCAGCAAAACCAGATAAACCAGTATGTTTTGCTAAACTGAATATTTGTTGATAGGAAGATACTCCAAGTGCTCCTGCGTGCTCTTGCAGAGAGCTGGGTTGGCGAGGAACGCAGCACGGAGCCCTGGCAAGGCAATGCAAAAGGTAAAACTCCGAAAGAGATGGAAAGCATCCAGAGAAGACATATACTTCAAAAGGAGTAGAATCTAATTAAAATAATCCATCGTGAGGAAATGAGTGTGTTTGAGCCTTATTCAGCAAGAGGGAATATAGCTCGAGAAACTGGTACAAGTAAACTTTGTGTAAATTGCAGAGGAAATTAATACAGACAGTTGATTAAAAATGTGAAAGAGCTTTAAATTTAAAACTTCATAAAAAGGACAAATGTCATTCCCATGAGCAAAGACACACCTGTGAAAGCCAAATCAAAATGGAAAATAGATAGCAAGTTACTTGTTTAAAAACAAACAAACCCCCCAAACCTGTTAAAAACAATGAAAAAAATGCAAATTGCTTTTAGAAGATACGAGACGGCTTGCAACTGTTGGTGCAGTGGCCCACTTTTACATGAGATTTTGAAAATTAGTCTGCTGCTGCTGCTTCTGGTCACCGGTGGCTCTGAGCTCCGGAGCGTGAGGACGTGCGTGACCCCAGATTATTTGAGAGCAGCCTTCGTCCCTAGGTCTCTGGCTCCCATGTAGCATGATTTGCTAGAGGGTGGTTGGGATGGAAATTCAGGACTACAAAAAAAGTACTGTTTGACTGAAAAGTACCGGTACTCAGATGATGTTAGGGCATCCTCTCCTGTACCAGCCTGTCCCTCCCCGGCCCTTTCGTGTGGTTCCGTTGGGTGCAGGGGTGCCCGAAGTGCAGAGCAGCCCTTCTGGAGCACGGTCCGGCTGTGCTGCAAGGAGGGACAGTTTGATTTCTGCCTTTTCCCTGTGGTGTCAGCAATTCAGAAGCGTGCACCGAGGAAAAAAAACTTGAGCGAGGCTGTAAAACGCTGCTTCCAGGGGCCTGTGGTGAAGTTCAGCCATCCCCGGTCTTGCCTGGAGTAGGAAAGCTGTGTCAGGGTGTGGAGTGGAGCGAGCAGGCGAGCTGTGTCTCAAGGACAGAGCCAGATAACAGAGAGAACTCCGATCCATGCACTTGCAGCAGAAACAATGAGGGTGTTTATATAAATAGAGCTCCCTGCAACTGTGCAAAAATGATAACGCTGCCTCTAATGCTGCTCCGGGTCCGCAGACTTCTGGGCTTTGTTATGGCTTGGAGAAGCACCTCTCACAAATTTATTTGTTTTAACTACTATAATTGTGTGAGCGTGCATGGTGTGTGTGTGTGGGGCTATTAACCATTGCAAAACAAGCAAAGTTGTTTTAATCATCTCACGTAGCTTTTAAATAGGGGGATTTGCGTAACATTTGTTTATGGGTTTTGAGGCAGAAGATTTAAACCTGCTGTGCTTTGAGGTGCAAACAGATCCCCCCCGTATCTGCAACAAGATCAGTCTTCTCTGAAATGGACCTGATGTGCACATCAGCAGCAGATTGTGGAGGAGCATTTGTCAATGGTCCCAGCATACCAGAGCCAGGTCAAATCTGGAGGCAGAGGCTCAAGAATTAACATGGAAAACGCCTGGGATTTGCCGTAGTGTAGTATATATACCTGTGTGACTAGGGGGTCTGGGTGTGAGACTCCTCACATCCACATCTCGCAGTGTTCCTATCATCACATAGCCTCAGGAGGCATCAGGGAAAGGCTGTTTGCATTGATAAGGAAATGTCAGCATGTATCATCTGCAAATGTGTGTATATTATTTATTTTTATACACACACGCACATATATATATATGAAATCTCTATCCTCTTCCTTGGGAGCCAACTTTTTCTTGTGCTGTATGAGACGGTATTTGTCAAACTGAAGGTAACCGTGATGCAAGTCCCCAAAGCGATAAAAGGAGGTTCAACATGCATGGCTGCTCTGAATGTAACAAACCATGTCTCAGGGCTGCAGGTGTTTCATGGGGAAAGTGGGGGGATGAGTATCTGGGGTTTGTTTTGGGTTTTTTCGTCCAGTTTTTTCATTGCACTCTTTAATATGCGTGCTTGTCAATCTGCAATGTTTTTTTAAGTACATGCTGTAGAAGGAGGATGAAGGTGTCTCCTACAGAAGCTAGGTTTGTCCCTTCGTGTTGCAGAGGCAATTTAAATAGGCTGGAGGGCTGCCCGGAGGAGGACACCCATCACCTGGGGAAGACTAGGTAAGCAAATGCGAGTTGGGCACCTCATGAGCTGTATTCCTGGTAAATCTGGGGGAGAAGGGGGGTTATCTAGTTGTGAATGGCACCATGCTTTGGTTTGGAGAAGCCTAATTACTGTTTGGGAGGTACCATGGGATGTGTGTAACTTGACCCAATGAAATCTCTGTAGCCTTGTGTGTGCGCAAGTACAGCTGAACCTTATACCAATGGCTTGTTGAGCTGAGGGCAGTCTGGTGTCCCAGCTCTTGGGTGATCAGAGAAGATGCAAGATCCTTTCTGTATGGGGACATGTGGGAATTTTACCTCAGGAATACATAGTGCAGATTTTCTGAAGTCATAACATCGTGACACCACCAACACTTCACCTAAGGTTTTGTACTGCCTTTACCAAAACTCCTTAAAAAGAAAAGCAGTCAACCAGCCTATTCCCAAATACATAAGTGATGGTCTTCCAGCAGAGCTCGAGCGGTCTCCAAAGGTTATTTGGGCAGGTATCCGTTGGCACACATGGTCCTGTCTCAGGGCAAGGGTTGAGATCATCGGTCCCTCCCCAGCTCGGGCATGGGGACTCCCACAGCATCATGTTTGTTATAATTACTTGACTGCAGGTAAATTAGAAAGTTTGCCATGGAACTCGTTCACTGGGGCTGCGGTTTTTTCTTTGCCATCCCATCTTCACCTGCTGTGTTTTCCTTGTTGCCAAACTGGATTCTTACAGGGTGACATTCATCCATCTCGCCCCTGAGGAGTATATTGGGTTAGCTTTTGGGTACTTGCCAGCGTTGGAGATAGCTGGGTCAGTCCCAAGCAATCCATTGCAATTTGCATACTGATGAAGGTGGGGCACTGTCTCTCATTTAATGTCATGAAGTGAAATAAGTGTTTTCCAACTGAGTGACCTGACATGACTTTATAATTAATTTTGTAATTGGTGGAATACATACTTTCTAATGACACCAGTCAGTTGTTGGCCAGGACGCAATGTTGTATTTACTACCAGATTGCTGCCTTTTGACTAAAATCAACAGTTCCACTGTTTGAACACTGGATGATCCATGACACCATGTTGCCTGTGCCGCAGAATACTATTTAGTTGACTTACAGGGTTTACTCTGAGCTTGTTGGCTAGCCTTGTAAACACCACTTCTCTGCAAAATCATTTGTAGTAGCTGGCAAGCTCAGTGTAATTTTTGTGTGAAATATATATATATTTTTTTTAATGTTTGCAGGTGTGGCTTTGCCTCCTTCCCAGAGGAAAATCATGTTCTTGTAGTGTTGCGAAGCAGTGTCGTTTCTGCTGTGGGGCACTGTTGTGTGCAGGAAGGACTGTTGATGTTGTAAAGTGTGTGTGTGTGTGTGTAGAATTATATCTGTATGTCACATCTTCAACTCTGCAAAGCTGAGAGGCATCTCGTGCCAAGAGCTGCTGAGGGGTCACCAGTAGCTCCTCGGGGTGATGCTCAGTTCAACGCTGAGCATGAAGCAGCCGAGCAGAGCATGGTCATCCTTGTGATGGGTGAGAAAATAAAACAGGCGGGAGAAATTAGTATTGATTTGTTGGATAAAGATTGTTTTGGGGGGGGGAAGTCGATTTTCTCAGGTGATTTCCAGGTTTTCTGTTTTGTTGACAGCTTCTACTCAAAACTGTTTTTATTTGTAGTATTCATTAACTTTCCCAACAGGGAAACCACTTTGTATTTAGCAAAAGGGTGAGGCAGAAGCACCTTTGATGAAAATGTTGGTTCCAAGCCATTTTGTTTCAAAGCGGTGCAGGTTCCAGCAGCACTTAGTGATTTTGCTTGCAACGCTCAGCATACGACCTAGGTGATGTGCAGAAACCACTGGGAATGGAGCTACTGGTGCTTATTTTTCCCCCCGGTGACAATTTTGGTTTCGGTGCACATCAAACCACCATCTAAGGGAAGGGGAACAGAGCTGAGAGCTTAAATATTTGCCAAAGATACGCTGTTGCCATGAAAAATGTATTGACTGTTGAAAGGTAAGGGAGGGCGAAGTTAACTCTGGGAAAAATAGCTGGTATTTCAGATTTCAAGGTGTGAGGAAATTCTTATTTTACCTAGTGCTAATTTGTAAATTATAACCAGATGAGTGTAACTGTTGCAATTCAGGAATGACATATACAACACTCTTGATGGATGCTATGCATTTCATTTCAACCACATAACCTGCCTTGGGCTTGTTTTTAACATATCCCTTTGAATTGAACATTTTTCTGGAGGTCTCTCTAACTTTGGGTGGCCTGTGTGGATTGTAACGATCCAGCTCGGTGGGGATGAGTAATACGAGAGTCAGTATTATTTCTGAATTTCCTTGTCTTTGAAGACTGAGGTCAGATACTTTGTTCTTTTGGCTGCAGTCAAAGCCTATGGTTTGATTTTTCTTGAATATATGTATGTATTTCAAGCTTTTGCTCTCCCTTAAGTGGTTTGCTGGCCTTTTAGGTTTTTTTTTTTTCTTCAAGAAAATGAGTTGGAAGAGTCTGTTCGACTCCCAGTTGCTTTTGAAGTCTCACTGGGAGGAATGGGTTGAAGGAGAGCTGTGGTGTTGAGTGACATGGGGACTTCATTCCAGTCGCGTGTTCGAGGTAGCTTTTGCTCCAGCAAAGTGCCCTCTTCCAGCGGTTTGCCAGAAACTCGACAATACTGGGTATTTTACTGTCAAGTAAATGTAAAATACAAGCACCTTTTGTGTGAGGGGGCCCCAGTAATGCCAGTCACTCCAAACCTCGCTTTTACAAAAGATGTTTGGCCCAGGCAAGAAACCTCTTACCAAGGAGACCAAGTTCACCTTCTGCTGAGGCACGGCTCTGCTGTGGATTGCCTTGGGAGCAGCCTGCAAAGGGCCCGTCGGAAGAATTGGAGCGCAGTGTTTCTATGGGACTAACGCAAAAGTGTAAAAAAAAAAAAAAAAAAAAATTGAAGTGTGAGGGGTCTGCAGCAAGATTGTACAGAGGAGGACGGGACCTCTGTGCGTGTCTGGGGGTCCCGGGCAGAAATGCCGGGGAGGCGGGAGTCTTGCTCTTGCACCTTTTTCTGAGAGGCTGCAATTCCCTTTCACGTTCATTGACCTTTACCCCATCCCTCTCTTAAAAAGACACAGAAATGCAAGTCCGTCACACCAGCATCTGCTTGAATCTGGCCGTGCATCTGTGTCACGCTTGTGAAATCTCGCTCTTAGTTTAAAATGTTTGTATAAACTATCACAGCTTTGGACTAACTGGTTGCTCCTGCCAGACAATCTCAGCCGTACTGCATCTGTGCTTGGCTTGTGTCAGGAAAGCTTGTTTCGAATTAAAAAAAAAAAGGGGGGGGGGATGGTTGTTGCATTTTGTGTGACAGCTCTTAAATGGGAAATTTCCTTTTCCCCTTCCTTTTTTTTTGATGTTGCATGGTTATGGTCCTGCCAGGCTGATGGTTGTTCATTTTGTGTGACAGCTCTTAAATGGGAAATTTCCTTTTCCCCTTCCTTTTTTTTTGATGTTGCATGGTTATGGTCCTGCCAGGCTGGCAACTTCGGTTTAAGGCTGCTTAGGACTTTGCTAGATTTTGCAGTGGGGAAGTTGAATTTTTTGTGTGACAGTTCTAGGAGACATGTGCCTGTTGGTTTGCAGTCCCCAACCTCCTGGAAATCTCTTAATTGCCCAGATTTAAGCAAAGGTCTGTGGGACGAAGCTTCTCACAGAAGCTGGTTTTGCTCATCGCTTTACTGCAGTTACATGGCCTTTGATTTTTTTTTTTTTTTAAGAGCGAAACTGAATAAAAAGTTAGTTATGATATTTCATTGGTGTTTCCTCTGCAACAGTTAATTTATTATGTATAAATGCAGTGTTATGTATTCCAGGTAATTTATATAATTACTGTGCCATTAAGCTTGTCTAGTTTGAATCAACAAAATTAAAAAACGTGAAATTCGAGTGTCTGCAGTAGTGGTTGCCTGGTTATATTATATCCTGTATGGGATTCCTGTGTGAGATCCTTCCTTTCTCTTTTTTTGTGTATGAACCTTTAACACCAGCATGAATTGCATTAAAGCTAAATGATTAAACAGGAAAAATATTTTATTGGAATGACATATATGTAAAGCATGACTTCTTTAGTGATGTTATTAGAATACTTAATATTTTCATTTCCTGGCCTCTGGGAATTTAACTATGCAGCCTTAACGCTGCACTCCAAAGGAAACAGGGAATGGTTTCCCCCTTGTTAATTTGCAGAGCTCCTTGCCACAGGGTATTAATTCAACAATGTCTGAAACGATGCCAGTAATTAAATATACACGAACTGTTGGAGCAACTGAGATTAAGGCAAGAGGCCACCCAAAACAAAACCCAACCCTTTGAAATTAAGAATATTGGACGGGATATGGCTTCATGCTTCAGGATATAAATCAATGTTAAGCGTGGAGTTGGGAAGAAGGTTTCTCTGGAGCACATTAAGAGGCATTGCTGTCACTACTCCACCCAGTGTCCTGCGCCTCTTCTGGTCCAGCCGGGATGTTCTCGCCTGCCAGCAGTGATGTTTAGCACAGAGCATTGAGGTTTTATAAAAGAGAAAAGAGTCCTCCTTCTTTTCTCCACTTTTGCTGGAGCTATTTGCAGTTCCTTCCTGGATGCTGTTTAATTCCGAGACTCAGTGTTTGGTCATTTGTTACCCCGTCTGTGTTCGTTTGTCCCAGATCCATGGTTTCCACCTAAACAGCGAGACACAATTAGGGACCACAGGAGTGTTGTAGTGCTGGGGGGGTAACCGTCCCAGTTACCGATGGACGGGAAACTCTGCTGAACTGTTTAAAGAATAATAATCTGAAATATATTTTAAATATCTCTGTTTTTATGGGTTTTATGTGGCCATCACTCATCATACTGCTGTGATTCTGCGTGAAATCACAGCAGTGGGAATATTTCTGAGTGTTTTCAGCCAAGGGCTATCAGGCAGCCCAATGTCATGGATGTCCTGAATTCTCCCACACTTCCCTCTCAGCAGTTGTCCAAGACCTGATGGCTCTTACTTCTTTTTAAAATCTCTCAAATACGGCGTGTGCCAATCTGCAAGCTTGAATTTAACCTTTTGCCTGAATTGACAGGAGTTGCTGCCTTTATGCTGGGCCAGCGATGCAGATCTGGTGCCTGAGAGTGCAGGGCAGGACCTTTGCTCTCAGGTCAAACATATCACTTCTGAATGGGAGGTATGGTCATGCACCGCAAGTTTGCTCCCGCTTGTTTGGAAGCGTTGTCAAGCTAGGCTTTGCTGAGGTTTAAACATGCTTTTTGACTGTGTTTTGTTTGGAGTTTTTGGATTCATTAGATTATAAGAACTTGGTGGAAGAAAGTGGGTTGGATTCTAGCTAGCACCAAAAAAACCCCCCAAAACTGTAATCTTTTTTTCTTTATCCAGTGTCTTCCCCAGGCACTGTTTTCTTCAGACTTGGTCTTGGAAAAAGTATTTGTCTGCAGGAGTTAAAACTGGTTCATTCAGCCTTTAGGCCTTTCTTTGCTCCATAGTGGTTTTTATCAGTTCCAGTCTGAGAGCACAGTGCCCTTTTGCTTGCGAGAAAATGTGAATTTGTGAAACTGGTGGGGGGAAGCGATGTTATTTCCTCTCTGAAGTCATCACCTACAGAGCTGATACTGATGGCATTTTAATAGATGAGGTGCTCCCCATCCAGTGTTGTGATAGAAATTCATTGTGTGCAGAATCAGTGAAGTTGGGAAATAAAAAGAAAAAAAAAATAAGATTGATTTGTGTTGGGAAGAGAGGGAAGGGCAAAATGTAATAAATGGGACTGTTAAACATTCGGTGATTTAATGGGGTCTTGTCGGCCTCTTCTAAGAGCTCTTGGATCCTAATAAAATAATTCAGAAATCTTGGGGATAAACCAGCTGCTCCTCATAAAAGCTCTTGTCCAGCCAAATTGTAGTGAAGGTTTTTTTTTTAGAAGTTTGGTTGATTGTATGTTTAATTTTCCTATTTGTATATAGATAAGGGTTTGACTGAAACAGGATTAATCTCAGGAAATGAGGGTGACATAACCATCAGTTTAGGTACAACAGTTTGCCTTTCTAATGTGGATACTTTGCTTCTGTGGAGAATAATTGATCAGGCTTCAGCATCTGAGCAATTGCCTCAGTTTATTATTTAGCTGTGCTGGTTTCTGTGTGCGAAATCTCCCTTTTCCCACAAGTTCCGCCCGTGGAGGCAGCTTTGGGGAAAGAAATTACTTCAGAGCTTTGAAAAAACCAAAGTGCAAACTTTAACAAATTTCATCTTGGCCAAAAGCATTTAATACCAAGAATATTGTAAATGCTTTCTGTTGGAATTACTCCCTCCGGGCTGCGAATCTGGGAGCGATCCAGGCGTTTGCTCCTGACCTTACCCCCTTCCTGGAGATCCGAGTGCGTTGCTCATGAGAGAGCAAGACGGGGGAAGGAGGGGCTGGTAGTGCTGTTGTTTTCCAGAGGAAATGAAGTAATGTCAGTTTTGGTAGGAATTATTATAGGCTCTGCAACGTCTTCAGAAAAGGTGATGCTCCTCAGAAAGGAAAAGCAGCTGACGAGAGGTCTTGAAGGAGCCTTGAACGTTTGCCTGCTTTCTTCTCTATCAGCAGCGCAGACTGGCTGTAGTTTTATATGTGAGTTGGTAGTAGATAATTTTATCACTTAATCCCTTTGTTTACTGGTGGGTGGCAAAGACATCCCCTGGGATTAATTTACCAAGGTTACACCTGCAGGAGCAGGACGCAGGGCTGTGAGATCCCTGGGGCATGGGGAAAGTGGCCCTTAGTGTCCTTCCAAACTGTGGTGTGATGTGGTCCCACCTTACCTGGGAGCCTTCAGCCTGTCTCCACTGGAAAGCTTGCATAATCTGCATTTTTATGTTATTCTTTAAGAGAATCCTGGTCCCAGCGGGCACTGCTCCATCCCCGGGCACCTGCACGGACCCGTCAGACGGGTTTCCACCTGCGGAGCCCTGTTGCTTCGGCGCTGTTTAAATAGGTAGAACGTTTAAAAACCTTTCAGCCTTGGCAACGGTGTGCAAACAGTGCCGAAGCCAAAGACCGGCCTCCTGCAAACAGCAGCTTTGGGAGCCGTCAGGCATTTTGATATCTGCAGCAGGTCCTCGCTTCTGCTGCAGCAAACATGCTCGTTGGGACTGTGCTGGAGGCTGGGGCTTGCTGGGGAGAGCTTTTCTTCTGCTGGAGATAGCCGTGCTGGCGTTCCCCCAGCCGATGTAAGCCATCAGCTGTCTTTTTTTTTTTTT
>NW_008795909.1:5080455-5103722 GCF_000699145.1 Aptenodytes forsteri
TCTTTTTTTTTTTCCACCTGTATGTAAAGTTTCAATGTCTGTGGAGCCAGGCGGTGTTACGTACTTGTTTTTTGGGCCTAATAAAAACTTAAAATATTCCTCCCCTGAGCCCCCAGCAGCCAGGCAGTGCGGTGCAGCTCCTAGAAGGGGCTGAGCCTGTGATGGTGCATCTGGGATGTTTGAGTGTTTGGGTCTGTTTGTCCTCAATTTGCTCCAGATCAACCAGGCGTCATTAGCATTTCAACGAGGGCTTGGCCTTTTGATGCAAAGCCTCTGCGTGCCCTGTGGCCTGTGCAGGGGGGACCTTCTGCAGCGCATCACTTGGGAAGGCTCAGGAAAGGTTAACAGAACTGTTTATCCATTTTTTGTTCCATTTTTTACTTCTTCCTGCCTTTCCTGTTCTTACCCAGCTACTCAGCTATGGGGGGAGAAAAAAACGACAACAGGTTTCCTTGCAATATTGGTTTGAATGTTCTGGAAAACAGGAATTGTGAGTCATCGGTCCCAAATTAACGCTTGTGTGCTCTGACATGTATGAGATGGGTCACCTCTGGAGACAGGAAGAGTGTGGTATTGCGCTCATAACTCTCAAGGCTACAGTTCAGCTTGTGTCGGCTCTTCCGTTTATAAAATTCTCATTGGAGAGGCTTGTAAACACCTCTGTGTACATTAGTCTCACTCTGGAATTGAGGGTTTCAGCCTGGGAGCAGGTTTTAAAAACAAACAGCCCTCTTCTGTTGCTCTTATGCTTTAAAACTCAGCATGTAAAAGTTTCTTTACATGTCCTTGGAGCCTGCAGAGATCAGCAGTTTCTGGAGGAATTTGTTCTGCCGGGTTTCTTTTGCAAAATGTAAATACAAGCCACAGGTTGGAGATGGATTTCTGGATTTTGAGCCTCGAGAGTCTCGTCCTGACCTACTTGCTGGCGTTAGGAACAACGGGTTTCTCTGCATCACCCAGGGAATTTTTGCTAGTTGAAGAACACTGGTCTGTCTTCTCCCCCCCCCCCTCCTTTCTTCCTTTCCTGGTGTGTGCCCACCTTTGCTAGACCCTGCCTTCCTCACAGCAAAGGAGGCTGATGCAGATGTGCCGTAATCTCCAGTCCACGTGACCTGGGCTGATGTTAATACTGAGCGTGGGAGCACCCATGGGAGCACCCACAGACACCTTTTTCTTCCTTCTGGTGTGTGCCCACCTTTGCTAGACCCTGCCTTCCTCACAGCAAAGGAGGCTGATGCAGATGTGCCGTAATCTCCAGTCCACGTGACCTGGGCTGATGTTAATACTGAGCGTGGGAGCACCCATGGGAGCACCCACAGACACCTTGGGGCTGCTGGGGCTGGAGGAGCGGCACCGCCCTCAGGGTGAGCGCTCGTTTAATCCTCTGATTCACTTAACCCAAAACCATCTCTGGTTGTGTGTAAATGTCCTCTTCTACATGCATCGGTGGAGCCAGAAGCTCCATCCAGCTTTCATTGCCCCCCATGATAAGGAGGTCCGTCAGGGTCCTGTACCGATTTCTGCCCAAATGAAGGGGTTTCTGGGCTGAGCAGAGGTCCCTTTCACTAATACAGTTCTCTCTTGGTAGCTCTGCTCAGCTGCTGTATACTATTGTCAGGTAGTGCTGGCTTTGGCTTTCTTTTTTCTCTTTTGGCAGAACAAGAACAGGACAATATTTATACACCTTTTCTGTCCATCATGAAATCATTTTTTCTGTAGTGCTTGTCCTTTATCACTTTGGTAACCGGGATTAACCAGAAGGGTGTTGATTTAATCAGGTCTTGGAGTCCTAATTGGTTGATATTGTTTAAGGAGCCAAAAAAATCCCCAGAACCTACCTGGGTTAAAAACAAGTATCCCAAGTTAAGATGAAATTCTTCCTTCACTGCAATGTGGGTTGGAAAAATATTTCACCACTACAACTCCTTTCAAGAGGTTGACCTTGGATTGTTAATCTTAAAAATATGCAGTGCAGATGAGGATTTTTTTTCTAGAGAGGGAAGAAATGCCACATTTCTCAAAGCACCTCCCTAGAATTAGGGGAAACAAACCCAAAACCCAGAGTGGTTGATAAATGGCGTACAGGCTAATCCAGGAGTGACAAGAATTTCATGCCATCAGAATTGCCTTTATTTTGTTAATTTGCTATTTTTTTTTTTGCCCTCCCATTATTCTTGTTGCAATTTGCTATCGATCAATGCGTGCATGTTAGTAAGCGTTTTAATTCAGTGTGAAACGATAAAGCTGAAGCCTTGGAAGTTGAAATGCTCCGGTTTTAGCCTCCACTAATGTACCTTATACCCACGCTTCGTCCTGGCTGCTCAGCTCGGGTGGCCCAAAGCCTTCTGCTGAGCGTTTGGGGTAATTCACTTCCCGGTATCTCAGAAACTCCTAACGAGGCTGACAATTTAGTATCTGCTGCAGCGCAGCCCGCCGTGTGCTGGGTGGTTAGAGGTGATGGAGGCAGTAACGCTCCCCGGGAGGAAGGGAGGGAGCGGAGCCGTGATGTTTGGCAGGTTGGATCAGTGTCAGGCGAACAGCTCTCTGCCCAGCCCTGCCTCCCGGCAGCGATGATGCCAGCCTCTCAGGAGCGGAGATGGTCACTCAGTCGGGCCATAAAAGGGACTGGAAAGTGCCACTTTGGATGCTGGAGATGGTTTTTGAGGGTTCAGCTGGATTACTGTGGGAACTGCCTCATCTGCTTTGAAGTGGTGGCGGAGGTGGGTGTGCCGCTGGCCGGCCACATGCAGGGGAGATCTCTCCATCTGAAATGCAGTTTGTGGTGGATGGTTTCAACCATCCAACAAAAACCAGACAGCCCTTGGTCAGGCGAGGGTGCCCTCCCCAGCTTGGCATCTGGACACTCAGCCGTCGCTGCACACTGTTACCAGCACAAGCCTGCTTTCATCTCTCCCACTGTTCCCGTTTGTTTCGGTAATCTGCTCTTCCTAAATACATTTTCCTATAATTATATTTTTCCTCCCCAACCCTATGTAACAGTCGGCTCTGTTAAAGCAGGAGGGCAGCGCTGGAGGGGTAAAACAGGGTCTGCCTGCGCTCCTGGGCGCAGATGCGGCGGCGAACAGGACACATGGGATATCTGAATGTGTTAAACGCAGGAAGTTAATGGAGAAATAGAGCCGAGTCCAGAAATAAGCATATTGGCAGGAGGAAGGTGATCAGTAGAGGAAACAAAAGCTTTTGAAGCCAGGGTGTGAAATAAAGAGGAGAGCTTGCTTGCCGTGGCACGGCTGTGCATTCGGGAGAAGGAAGATGCAGAGTTCCTAGTCCTCCTCCTGGGGAGCGATGTGTGGGGCTGCAGGGCTCGGAGGGGACCGAGGAGAGGCGTGTGGGGCTCCTGGGGTAGGGGCCTGACTCTGCACCGGGCTGCGAGCGGGGGCTGCAAACTTCAAACAGCAGGCAGCCAGCCAGGTGTAGAAATGCTCTTCCTTGGGCTGAGGAGGAGAGAGGTTTGAGCAATAGCTGCTCTCCTCTGGCGCTGGCCGGTGAGCCTTCAGGGTGCGAGTTGTTCTGGTTTTTAATTAAAAAAATGTGTTTCTGTAAATGCTTTTGGAGGGTCAGTATCATTGAAAATATGCTCTTTGTTAAGGTTCTTGCTGATAGTGGAAATTGGAGGTGACTAATTTCTGGAGCGTTTCGTCTTTTATTGGCCGCAGATAAGGAAGGAAGCAGGGCTTGTCACGGCATTTGTCGCTGGGGTGGCAGTTCCCAGATTTTACCCTGTTAAAGTGCATGTCATTTCCAGTTATGCTTTACAAAAGGGTGAGGAAACTTCTGTGTATTTATCAAGGAGTTTTATTTTCCAGTCTTTCTTTCTCAGTTTTGAGAACTATTTTGCGGGACTGAGTTTGCGTGGAAGAACGTGTTCGGTTTTTAATAGATTAAAAAGTACAAATAATGTGGCACCAAAATAGCGATGTGAGACCGGGTTTGACTGAAAATTAGAGCTGTGCTTTGAGTCCCACAGACCGTGGACTTCCACTCACAATGTATGGCCCGAACTGTTGTGTTGGTTGGTGTTATTCCCACTTTATCTTCAGAGAAACTGGGAGGTGGAGAAGACTCGGGTGGTTTTTCTAAATTGGTGTTTCTTTGGAAATGTCCTGACAGGTGATAGAGCTACGACAGCATTTGCTGCTTCTGTTTCTTGATTTTTTTTATTTAGTATTTGGTAGCTGAGAAGCGCCTTTCCGGAGTGTGTGTGGGCATCAGCTCTGTCCCACCGTGGCAGTGCTGTGGCCAACGAGTCCTCAGGCGTCTGCGTGGTGAGAGACCGCGGCTTGCCGGGAAGCCACAGTGGTGATATTTCGGCGTGTGCTCCTCGTGGGCAGCCATCCCCGGGGTGAGCACTCCGTTTGGGACCCTCATGGCAGCAATCCCTGGTAGGGAGAGTGCTCGCAGGGGGACTGGGGAGCCTGTTGCCGGGGTTGGGGAGGGCATCGTGCAGAAGGACCAATGTGTGGAGCCTCTCATGGGGGTGGTGGTACTCACCCCGGTGTCCCCCACAGAAAGAGATGGGAAGAGATCATCGCTGAGATAATCCAGGGCTCATCTTTGAGTCACTGTGGGTGTTCATGTACGGCAGACACACGTGCCTGCAAAGGTGGCTCCTGAGCTGGCGTAGGATACATCAATGCAGGCTCTGGCAGCGACTTCTCTCAAAGCTAGCCTATGGGGACGTTTTTTGGTTTAATGGTGAAAAATACAGTTAAACGGGAGACCTGCCTAAATGCCCTTACATGTGGGGTGTACGTGTTTGCTCTGCTTGGAGCTGTAAGTCCCCAAGTCTTGTTTGTGTGATTGAAGTGCTTGTGGATAAATCACACTAACTGGGACACTGGGCAGAGCACATTTAAATGAACACAGTAAGGAGCTGCATAATTAGGAGCCTTTCAAAAAATACTAAAAAAATTATTAGACTCTCTCTGACCCTAATGGAAAATAGCAAATGCTATTTTTTGCTTGTAGTTTTGCACTTTCAAACTACTTTTTTTCCTATACCAAAACAGAGAAGGTGATGGGTAACGGGAGTCTCTCAAATTCCCTCTTGATTCTGTTCTGTAGAGGCAAAGTTATGTCAGAAATGTCCAAGTGTAGACAAAGTTGCACCCGCGCGGTCCGTCTGGCAGGGTTGATTCCACTTGGCCGGCCAAGCTATCTGTTGGCAGCCCCGGCCCTGCCCGTCTCTGGCAGCGATGCTGCTGTCTGCTCCCGAAGGTGGGGCTGGAATTCACAACCTGCTGATGAACGTTCACCGTCCTGTCCGAGGAGGAGACAGGTTTGTTGTGTACAGGTACACGAGTGACTGAAGGTCAGCGGCAGAACACTCATTAGAGCTGCTTGGTACTTCTGGCTCCTACTTTATTAGGCTTTGTAAAAATTAACAAAGGCGATCTTGAAGTTTGAATTACACTGCTGGAGATCTGCATATGTGTTCCTTTCCTCCACCACCAGATCCTAATGATTTCATATATTTTAGTAGGTGAAAATACTGAACTAGCACTTGAATGAGACTTAGAGTTTGAGCCAGAGGGTAGGAACTGTAGCCGTGGGTTAAATTTCATTTTCTCCCCACCTCTTACTGAGGGATTATCTCAGATGCTACAGATGCTGCCAGGAATCTTCTCTAGTGCGTTCCTGCTGAGAAGCAGGATCACAGCTCTCTTCAAGTCAGTGGTGAAACCAAAGTTAATGTGATAGAGTTCCTCAACATTTACCCCACACTTATAAATATTTGATTGTGAAATATGGCACGCATGTATGTAAATATTTGCCTAAATGAAGCTGCCCGAACTTGCTGACGCCAGGGATGGCTTGCCTTCTTGGCTTTGTGCAAGGGTGTTGTGGGAATAGGGTACCTGACACTGAGCGCTTGGCTATGAGAAGGATGATTTATAACACGGAAGAGTTAATTTCTAATGAAAGGGGAAACCTCAAGGGAGGAGGTAGAGAATTTGTAAAACAGAAGTGGTAGAATTTCAGCCCTTGCAAAAATAGGCAACCAATAGAGTGATAAAGAGAAGACGTTAAAACAATGCAGATGCAATTGGAAAAGCTGTGTGGACTGGGTAGACTTAGACATGTTAGAAAATGCCCTGAAAAAAATAAATGAGAAACAGAAAAAGGAAACTTTAAAAAAAAAGAATCTTTTTCTTCCCATCTGTCTTGTGCCAGGTCCCAGTTTGATTTCTGTGCGCACCTGCAACCCTGTTACGGCTAATAAAGGTCTGAGCAGGGAAAGGTCTGCTGGAATGGAAACATTGGGAAATTAGAAAATTTTTTTAATGCTGATGTATTTGGAAGAATGGTTTTAAGTTTTTTAATGTGTGAATGCAGTTCTGAATATATATGGGGTGTTGCACATCTATTAATTGTTTCCACCGTATTATTTCCTGTTTTTAATGCTTGAGGCCTTGTTAAAATGGGTTTTATGGAAATGCTTGTTCACACATTTCTATAAAATGGTCATGCATATAATTGTCCATTTCAAAATGAAGCTAGCAAATTGCAATTTCACGTTGCGGTGTAACAGAAGTCTATTTTTGTTGGGTTTTTTGGTGTGATTTTTTTTTTTCTTCCTTTTCACTTAGAGCCCCACGCAGCCCCTGCCTTTGTTCTCCTGGCTCACTTGCTCGTTACTGCGTGCGTCTCCAGGTTGCAAGAAAACAGTCAAATGCTGTGGTCATTCATCTCTGAAAGCTTATAATGAGCTTACCAGGAAAGAACTATAAATATATAATCTTGTACCCCTCTTGCATTGCGAGATGCTTCCTCAGGCCATGAATAATTAGGTTGGCCCACCTAAGCTAATTACAAGCTGTCTCCCACCATTCAAAATACCCTCTGGGTAACATTGTTAGGACTCTCTTACCGGGTTAATGGGTTCTCTGTACTCTGAATATTAGGTTGACCTTTACCATCCTGACCAAAAATGCACTGTACGGGACCTTTTGCCATGCCAATTTGTGACTCGTTTGCTATTAAAAGCATCATCTCTCCTCTTCTTTGAATGGTGAGCTCAGAGGGAAAGGGCAAAGCTTGTCTTGATCAGGCACTTTGGATTCCATCCATCAGCCCAACAGTGCAACTGTAAAAACTTATTTGAGAGTCTTTTGAATTGCAAGGTGGAAGCAAGTCCTTAATGTTCCTGGTTGTATTTAGAGCTGCTGCAAAATCTGATCGTTTGTGCTTCTGATGTGATTACCTTTCAAATCTGCTCAGTGTTGTCTGGCAAACTTAACCCACCCGCTTATCTTCAAGAAAACAAATGTACCAGTTATTGCCTACTAGAAAATGCGAGTTGAGCTGTGTGGTTTTTTTTCTTTTCAGTGGGCTTGCTGTGATTTTGTTTTGACAGATTGAGCTGTGTTTCACTTTGCTTTCATTTTTCACCCTGTCAAAAGAATTTTTAGTGCTTTTTTTTTTTTTTTTTTTTTTCCCCTGCCTCTTGCTGTCTGTATGGATCAGTGCACTGAAGCAGTGACTCCATCTCCTCTGCATTGCTTGCTTGCAGCTTCCTGTGCTGCAGAGCCTGAGCTGAACCTTCCCGATGGGAAGCTCAGGTCAAGCCTTGGCCATTGCGGTGGGCGGCATCTTCTGCCGTGGACAGGACATGCAGGAGAGGTGGTAGGGCCAGGTGAGCCTCCAAGGGGGGGGAACGTCTTAAGCAGTCTGAAAGTTTTCTTTATTTTTCACTTGACTTGTGCTGTGTTTCTTTCTGACCTGCCCCAGGGAGCGTGTCTTTGGCTGGATCATCTCTGCTGCTCGGGGTCAGCTGTACAAAAATGTTGTTCTGCCTCGGTGTTGCAGAGGACGTGGGACGGTTGCTGTTCTCAGCTGCAGAGCTGGTTTGTTGAAGTTGGTGTGTGTAAGGGTTTAGGGGTTTGACTTCCATTCCTGCCCTTGGCTGAATTACGCCCCTTCACAAGCCCATATTGCAGTTACTGTATTAATCTAGGGAGTCTTCATGCCATTGTCCTGATGCGTTGCCTATATTGGAAGAAAGCAGCTGTTTAACTAAGTCAGTTAGAAAATGATAGGGTTTACATCACGCTCACTTGAATATTGGCACACATAAGCTGACCTGGCGCTGCAGGGTTTAGTGATAAGTGAATGTCTAAGCTCCACTGATTTAAGCAAGGGGAAGCTGAGATGAGGTTTAAGTGTACCACCTTCATAGCAGCGGTTTCTGAATAGTTGCGGTAACAGAGCCTTAGGAGAATCGAGCATGGGAGATGGCATACATGTGTTAGTGAAGGTGCGGTCCCTGCCCCTGGGGAGCCTCTGCTCTAAGGGGAGCAGAAGTACAATAACACCTGCAGCTGCCAGCGCTGCAGCACGTGTGCTGCTTGAAAACAAGATGTGCCAGATCCCTCCTGCACTGAGGGCAGCCCAGGCGTCATATATACATCTTGGTTTGTTCTGTTAACCAGGCAAAAGCCCTGCGTTCGTGCAGAGTGTGTGCACGGTGCTTTCCCTAGCCATAAAGGCTGCAGGTCCCTGCCACGCTCCCTGCAGCGGCACGTATGTCTGGTCCCTGTTGGGTCGGTGCTGGGGCTGTCGTGGCACGTTGCTCCTGTGTCTCTCACTGCCCTGGGATGTATCCTCCAGAGACCAGCTATTGCTTCTGTGCCCGCGAGGAACTGAAGTGATCATGATCACATATCAAATCCCTAAGTACTTCCCCCCCCCCCAGCTTGGATTACTTTTTTTTTGGATACAGTTTCCCTTGTTTTATGGGCAGCATGTGCCATTCTTGACTGCTTAATACTTCATTTCTTGAAACCCTTGAGTTCAGTCGCAATGCAGTGACCAGCAGGTCTGGCTATATTGTGAAGTCTCCCAAATTCTCCCTCAGTATCTAGAAGTGTGTGTAGGACAAGCAGAGATTTATTTGTGTAACTGGTCAAATGGAGGTTAGTGTGAAATAAAATACATGCATGTGCTCCTCTCGGCCTCCCCTGACGCTGGGTCGAGGCTGGCTTATTTTTTCTGGGTCTTCCTATTGTTAGAACCTCTCGGGGATCTGGAATTTGGTCCACTTAGAATCATAGAATCATTGAGGTTGGAAAAGACCTCTAAGATCATCGAGTCCAACCGTCAACCCAACACCACCATGCTCACTAAACCATGTCCCTAAGTGCCTCATCTACTTGTCTTTTAAATACCTCCAGGGATGGGGACTCCACCACTTCCCTGGGCAGCCTGTTCCAATGTTCAACCACTCTTTCAGTGAAGAAATTTTTCCTCATGTCCGACCTAAACCTCCCCTGGCGCAACTTGAGGCCATTTCCTCTCGTCCTATCGCTTGTTACTTGGGAGAAGAGACCGACACCCACCTCGCTACAACCTCCTTTCAGGTGGTTGTAGAGAGCGATGGGGTCTCCCCTCAGCCTCCTTTTCTGCAGGCTAAACAACCCCAGTTCCCTCAGCCGCTCCTCAGAAGACTTGTTCTCCAGACCCCTCACCAGCCTCATTGCCCTTCTCTGGACACGCTCCAGCACCTCAACGTCCTTCTTGTAGTGAGGGGCCCAAAACTGAACACAGTATTCAAGGTGCGGCCTCACCAGGGCCGAGTACAGGGGCACGATCACTTCCCTACTCCTGCTGGCCACACTATTTCTGATACAGGCCAGGATGCCATTGGCCTTCTTGGCTTGCTGTCAGTAGTAGTTTACTTTGCTTCTCAGTAAATTCTCCAGGTTTGCAAACCTCCCCCAAGGCTATCGTATGACAGCATCCCTCATGTGATGGGTCTGGTAGTGGGGAAAAAAAAATCTACTTTCTTGTAGTCCAAACATATAGCCCTTTCAATTATGTATAAGTGAAGTGTTCAAAGGATGAGAAACCTTTGAAGTCTGCCCAGGTGTCTCTTCTCCCCTCCTACTCCCTACCCTCCCTGGTGCTTTATCGTAGTGGTGGCATGAATTTGCCATTTCCTGGATGAAACAGAGGGAGAACGACAGGGCAAAACCCAACCAGGGCTATACCAAGACAATACTTCTGGCTCAGGTGGTCCTCAAGCCACAGCCTCTGCCAGGTGGGGTACTCTTCTGGGGAAGCACCACCACACACTCTTCTAGCACTGCTGAAGCAGTCGCTGCTGCTGTTGCTCGAGATGGGACTATGGAGTAGGTGGACCTGTGGTCTGACAAACCACGGCCTTTCTTCATAAACTAAAGGAAGCCAATGCCTTGAAGCAAGACAGTTCAGTGCCTAAGTGACACACAGCTCTGTTAGAGCTCTCTGAATGGCTATGGGCCCGGTTCAGGTTTCGCCTCGAGTACTGACCCTGAAGTGTGCCCAGGTAATTCCCCTCTCCGATGTCCCTACAACTTGGGACCCCAGAATGATAGATATGTCTGGATCTGCTATGTGAGGTGCTTTGGGCAGGGCCCGAAGACAGGCTGAAGTGTGGTCCTGGAGGGGAGCGATTTGAGTCCCAGAAGGTCTCTACCTTCAAAAGACGGACATTCAATGGCATGTGCCCCTCCTGGAGTTGAGCATCCTGGTCCTCTCCTGTCTCCTTAAGTTGCAACCACAGCACTGTCCTTGAGCAGTGAGGTGACACTGGAGAAGGTGGCTTGCCAACGACATGCAAGGGCCAGTGCTAGCATCCTCATCGGTTGATGTGTCCATGGCCAGGGTGCTTGTTACGCAGCTTTTGAAAATGTGACTGTAGTGACTACTGTCTCTTGGACTTCCCAGGCCCAATTCTCTTTGAGTTGTTGGTTGAGAGATTTGCTATCAGAATTCCCTTCCTTGATACTGGAGAGAGGCTGTAGATGAAAGGAAGGTGGTGTTAACAGTGGAAAATAGCTTTTCCTTTCCACTCCTCCCCTGTGAATGTAAAATGCTTCATTCTGCCTGGAGTTTAGCTACAGGTTACATTTAAAGTGTTTGTTGAAGCTGAAAGTGGTTACACTGGTAGCTTAAAAGAAATAAAAGCAGTGACTTGAGACGGCGAGATAGGAGGCAAAGCGGCAGTGGAGTTGTAACTGACTTATTTATTGCAGCCTTGAGAGCAAGAAGTATTACAGAGGACAAAATTCCTATAATGTTTATATAAAACTGTAAGAAATTGATTACAGCTCAGATATGTTTTGTTGCGTGCTGCTGGGAGAAATCATAAAAGTAATGCAACAAAGTTTTGAACATCGTGTTACTGCTGGTCCATTTGAAAGCCTCATTTGCCACAATGAAAACCTTTAATTTGTTCTTCTTGCCAACTCCAGTTGTGTTCACTTCCAACTTCTGTGCATTGCTGCTTGCAAGATTCAGGTCTTTCAGGCTACAGTCCTTCGGGGTGAATTATTTCTTCTGTTCTCAGCCATTTAAAACAAAAAAAGAGCTCAGGATTGTGCAGAAGTGTGTTTCCCCACAGAGGTGTTTTCTTGTAGTTGTTATTTGTAAGGCAGGACTTGTCCTCTTCTGTCATGCTAAGAGCTTTGGAAAAACCTTTCCTAATGTTCTTCCCAGCTTGTCCCACCCAATGCCATTGTCCCACTGACTGCATGGGGCTTTGCACACCGGCACACGGTGCCCAGCAGCGGCACGGGGAGGGGGCAGCTTTCCTGCAGCCTTCCGCCCACCCTGACGAGACCAAGCCCTGGGCTTGTATTGCTGTCCCGGAGGATGCTGGGGGTCCTCAGTGATGGCTTGGGCCCCCCCTGGCCACCCCCCTTCTTGCAGCCTCGGAGCGAGTACAGGTAACCGATCTTGTAAAGACTCATTTGGGTTTTGGCATTTAAGACATTTTACAGCCAGAATTTCTTCTCTCTTCTCACTGTCCTTCCACCTGCCCAAGGCAGTATGTCATAAATCTCAGCGTCTCTGAGCATCCATAAGCCACCACTGGTAAATGAAGTTACCTTCACCTGTTTACTTTCCGATGCTCTCTTTCAGTGAACGTGCATTAAATTGTTTTTCAGTGGGATCTTCTCTAAAGCAATGGCATCCTATGTCCCTTCAGGAACTGCATGCAGCAGTAGAATGAGAGCCATAAAGATAAAACACACGGGTTGCTTGTGTCCAGCAAGACTAAAGACTAAAACCAACAATAAAAGAGACACAGGAGTGCTGTCTTCCTGTCTGCCACCTTGCAAGGTTCCTGGTCCCCCTCTGCAGGACTGCTGGAAGGGGTGGTGGAGCAATTCAGGATGGGATGCATGTGGTGATGCCGAGTGATTTGGGGCAGAGACTGCCTGGCAGTTACCGTAGATTGGAGTTCATACCTGAAAACACAGTGCACACAATGCCTTGTCTTCATTTTCGTGGGTAACTTAGAGGCGACTGTAGATGCTCATTTAGCCTTTGCTTACCAGAGATTTGTTTGCAGAACAGGCACGATGGTTTAAGAGGTTATGAAGCCCATCTGCTGTTTGCTAGTGCTGTTTCAAATGAGGAGAGTGTGTGGGGGGGTGAGAGTGCTGACAGACTATTTCAGCACAGGTAAAACGGGTTTGGTCCAAACTGTTAGTCAGCGGTTGAGTTCTTGAGTTGCTGCAGCTGTTTTGAGTTTGCTGCAGCACACATCTGCCTACGTTCTTACGTTTCTTCAAGGAGAAGTCCAGTAAGCTGGACACAGGATTGCTGAGCTGCATGGAAGCAACTCTAAAATTATTAACCTGCTAATTTTAAGCCATTGCATTACTCTGCCGCTTGCATCAATGAAAGCGGCTCTTGCCACTTACTTTCTAGCACATGTCTGTGACAGGAGCAATGGAGAGAAGGATTTTAATAGCCATTTCTAGGTTTGCTGATGATAGAGAATGGAAGGAGTCTGGATCTGATGTCCTCTGAGCAATCATCCCACCAGATCTCACTGAAGATGATAGCAGAGAGTAAAGTGCCGAATCCCATTCGGTCTGTTCCCACCACCAAGGAAAATCAATGGAAGAACATCAAAAATAGTAGCGACTGGGGAGGGTGGGCAAAATAATACGGCGCTCAGATGAAAGGAATCAATTCTGTTTGCTTTGACGTTAAGAGAATGGGGTTGGATGAGAATGTGTGTGCTATTGGTTTCAGCCCATCTGGTATTTTGTGGTGTAGTTTTACGCGAAAATGAGGTACAGTCTTAAGTTGCAGGATCTTGGTTATAAGGATATTTTATTTGAAACTTCTTGAACAGTAAAAAGATGGTGCTGTGGAAGGACTGAGATTTTAATGAATCGGTGTCTATAAAGTTGGATTTCTGAGTTTATTTAGATACCAGGAAAAGTGTCTTGACACTTGTTATTTTACTGTTAAGTGCTGAGTGTCTTTGAGCCTTCGCTGGCTGTAGAGGGAACTGCAAGATGTTCAGGACATCTGATACTTCCTATGTACAAGGTCCAACCATGGATTTGAGTGCCTGGCACATCTAGTAAACATCTTGATTCATGTCATGTAAGCTTAGGACAACAAAATTAGAATCAGATGCTGCTTCCCCCCCCCCCCCCCCTGTTTCAGTCCTAAGCCAAATGGTTTACTGTGGAATACAGCTGAATCGCTTGCTTTATCTCATAAAATAAATAGGCCTTTGTTCCTCTTTCGGACTGATGTTTTCCTTAGCTCTGTGTTGTGGCTTAGCTATACCCTACCTTCTTTCTTGATCTTTTTGATTTTTCTTGGCGCGCGTGCAGTTATAACGGTCTTGAGTTCAGCCTTCACTAGTAGCTGACAGAGTTGTCATTTCCATGCCACAAGGAGCCGCTACATAGGCAGTGGAGATATACTGATCAATCGTTGCTTTTGCATTGGGTTTTTTGTTTAGTTTTGATATAGTGTGTATCATTTCCCATTTGAAACTGCTTTTATTGCATGGTCGGAAAAACCCTCTTACTTGGCATTGGCAAAGGAAGCAGAGTTTAAAGGAAAGAAAAAAAAAACCCCTTAATCTGCAGCATTTCATTTAATAAGCAGTATTTTGGGGTTCCTTTTGTTACGTGCTACCTTTTGAACTCTGTAAGCCAGCATGCAGATCTAATTCACAATAGCGTCACTGTGTTAAGCGGCACAAGTAAACACTTTAAATGGGAGGAAGCACCTGCGTATCGCTATTGTCTCTCTTCTTCCATTAGCAAAAGTCTCTGGGCTGGCTCCGTTCAAGCCAAACCTTCCAGTAAGTGGAAATCCACAGGCAGCGGTAGGCAGAAAGCAAACCTCGCTGCCTTCGGGCTGGAGGAGTGAGTGTGCGTCGAAGGACAGCCAGTCATGGAGGGGAGCGTGGGTGTGCGTGTAGGCACCCGCACACGAGTGGGCTACCAAGCGCTTGCACATCTCCTCAGCTTGGACCACGAAAGAGCAGTTTGTCAGGATTACAGAAGTCGGCAAGGTAGGTTCAAGCAAGGCGTGCTGTACCTGAAGCTGTTGGTGGGGCTGGGGAGGCTGATGAACCCTGAGGGCCGTGGTGCTCTCAAGGTACATAATGCTCTGAAATTATCGCTGTCGTCCCACTCGATGGGTTTGTGTAACCAAATGTTTGACTTGATTACTTTGGTGTTGAGTTTATACATTTTTACAGACCAGCACCATTCCTTGGTGAGGAACTGGTTAAGGCGTCATGGTTATAGATACAACCTGTAAGAAGTTTACAAGACAAGCTTTAAAGCTGGAAAAGCTGGCTTGTATAGAAGAGCCTTAAAGGCTAAAATCTTTTTAGTTTACCCAAGACGGGTCAGGAGGTGACTTACGATCTAAAAGTATCCACAAACAGATGATCTTTGCTGGTAGAGAACTTTTGATCGAGGAAACAAAAGCATAAAAAAGTTCAGCGACTTGAAGCTGAATTTGGAGACATTCAACTTAGAAAATTCTAGGATGGATTTTCTGTCTGCAGTGCTGTGTTAATACTGTGGTCTGTGCCTAACGAGAAGTTGTGGGCAGTGTAGAAATCACTGCATAAAGTGCTTAGTGTTGTATAGGAGATTTTGTTAGAGTAGTGTCACTTTTGGATGTCAAGGCTTTTTAATCTCTACATGTTAGAGATGTTTGGTGCTGTTGTAGTACCTGGAGAGTTGCAACTACATCTCAATTTATTAAGTGTTCGTGTCTTGGAGTTTGAGATACCTTTGGTGAGATGCTAGTAACTATTTTATTAATCCTTCTAACATCAGTTTCCATTTAGGAGAAATTGTCTTTGTGCCCTCTAGTGGAAAAACTATTTATTTGAAGGCTTCCAAATTGGGGGAAGTTCTTGCAAAAAGAGTGGAATGTGTGAGAAAGGCCATAGAGGAGCAGAGCAAGGCTGGAGAGACGAGGGGTCGCAAGAGGTGGACGTGCTCTGTGCTTCCTCTGCTTCGGTCCTCGCAAAACTGTAATGCTAATTACATCCACAGACGTGTAGCTTTTTCGAATAGGGGAGCTAAGGGAATGTGAATAGGCAAAGAAGAGATTATCCACTGCTCCTGTCAGCTGGGCTTGGTGAGATTGTTCTAGATGACTTGAGGAAAACCTGGTCTCGGGAAGCTCTGAACCCTTGGTGATCGCTGCCGATGTTCCCCAGAGATGTGGTGGGGAGGGAAGAGGAGCAGAGTAATGCCCACTCCAGGCCTTCAATGGGAGGCGAAGGGAAGACCCAGAAAATGAAGGATCAGAGAATCTGACCCTGATTCCTCAAAAAAGTTGCAGAGCAATTTACGAACAGCATAGAGGAGGAGGAGGATGGGGGTCCAAAAGAAAATCTGACTTATGAAGAAAAAAAAAAAAGGGAAATCTGTCCAACTTCCCTCTTTAATGGGATAACCTGTTAGTGCAGGAGAGGGGCTGCTGATGTGACTAAGGCTTAGGAACAGAATTTCAGATCATCTTGGTGAACAGCAAAACCGGTCGGGCACCAACATGATGAGGTATAGGGAAGAGGAGGGTGCGGTGGTGGCTCTGGAGGGAGCAGGAGCTGAATGACTGAATGCAAGAGGAGGAGCAGCAGTGCAGGGTAGTACGTGGTGATGGGGGCTGTTGTGGATCACCAGCTCAAACAAATCAACAGCGTCCCAAGGTTTGAGGAAAGGAGTCAAATCTCTCTCTGAGTCGTCATTTACAGAGGCATTGTGTGTAAGACAAGGCTGATAATTGCTTCCCGCTGCACCGAGGGGTGCTGGGCAGTGCAAGGCAGGAGGGAAACGGTCACACTTGCAAGTCTGGAGAAGAACCGCACAGATGGAAGGCTCGGCAAATGAGGCCAGAGAGGGAAAGCTGAAGGAATTGTATTTGGAAATATAAGCCTGAGTGCAGGCAATGGATTTTCTGACGCATAAAAGATTTCTGTAAAAAGGATGATGATCAGCTTTTAGTACCCTCTGGGGGAAAATACCTTGATTTGCCCGAAAAAAATATTCAAGGTGCGGATTGGTGGGAGAGCTTTTCACTAGGAGGGTAATGAAGCAATAGCAAAGAAATTGTGAATCTGCTTCGCCGGAGGATTTGCGGAGTAGTCAAACTGGTGCTTTTCGCGGATGGTGTGATTTCTCCCCCCCACTGTTGCCTTCTGTCCATCCACCCACCACACAAGGCCTATTTTACTCATTAACCCACCGAGTTGAACTTTTTATTTCTGTTGCTAGAGGTGCTTTCGGGGGCCGAGGGTCAAAACCAGTAGCAGCATTGTAGGCTGTTGCATGGCTTTGGGATATAAATTCTGCTCTCAGTGCAGTCATGAAAACTTCAAGCACAGACGTAGATCACAAGAAATTGCTGCTGTCCCATACATTTTTTCCTTCCCTCTCTCTGTTTCTTTCTGGAGCTGCTCATTTGGAATATTATGAGAGCAACAGATGTGAATGCGATGGAGTCCCCACGCCTCCTTCCCATCACTGTCATCCTCCCTTTCGTTGTGCTGCACTGTCATTCTTGTTTATTTTGGTTTGAATTATAATTGCAAAAACTGTTACAGCGCTGTTTATTTGCTGCATGTCATGAGTCACTGTTTACATTTGCTGCTGTTTGCATTGCCTCTCCTCTCCCTCTGTCTTATGCTTGCAGCCACAGCTCTCCTCTGAGTGTCTTGGAGCCTCTTCTGTTTTGAGTCTACAATGCTCTGCACTCCTGTAAGTGCAGGGAAAAGCGAGCTGACAGTGAAGATCCAGAATAAGGCTTTTTTTTCTTTTTTTTTTCTTTTTTTTTTTTTCTTTTTTCTTTCCCTTTTTCTCCTGGCATTTTGTAAGGGACCTTGTTTGAATGAAAAGATTCCTTGGAGGCTCCTTCCCTGAGATTTCTCTGCTTAATTAGTCTCTATCTTATTTCTGCCAGGCAATGAGATCGATACTGCTTTTTCTGGCTTGCAAATTTCAGGGAAGGGGGGAAAATCATGTTAGAATGACCTTTTTTGAAGTTACTGAGGTGGCCATGCACAATTCCATCATCTGCCATCATACTGGCAGGTGTTAATCCCTTCATGTGCATTGTCACTGGGGTGGAGAGTCAGGCATCCTGCATGAGACCATAACGCAGGAAGGATTTTGAGGGGCTTTGCTCTCATGGTCTCAGTACAGCAGCAAGTTGCTTTTCTTTGCCATGCCTCAGTTTTCTGGTATGTAAAACGGGGATGAAGTTGTAACATCTAGGCCTAGCTCCCCCTGCCACGGCTCCAGCCATCACCCCTGGATGTTGAAGCACTTCCACCATCACTCGCTAGGTTTATTTTTGGTCCAGGATAATGTTTTGCGATGCATCAAAGCTTTGCATGTCAAGATCACTAAAGCAACCAGTCCTAATGCCTTTTTGTATCAGTCATCTCTTGAGACAGCTAAAGCCCAGGAAGCTTGCAGGCGCTCGGTGTTTCAGCCTGAAGGTGAGCAGGAGTTGTTCAAATGCAGCATGTCTCTACCTAATGGCACACAGCAAGGTGGAAGGAAAGGACCATGACCTTGGTGGCTGGCAGGGCGGTGCAAGGGGTGGGCATCGCAACTGGCTTGCCCCAGGGCTGCCCAAGAGAGACTGACTTGTGCCTCAGTTTCCCTACTGAAGGAAAGGGGTCGGTGACTCTTGCAGAGCACTTTGAGCTCTGTGGGTTAGAAATGCTGGGTAAGAGCTTGTTCTCAGCTGGAAAATCCCACTGACTCTTTGTGGGTTTCTCCTGGTTCTTTAGGCTAAATTAAGAACAAAACTCTTCCTCCCAAGCCATTTTAGGAGGCTGAATGGTCTCAGAGGGTTGGCTTTGAAGCTTACAAGCTTGGTGTCTGCTGCTCACACCACCAGCGCAGTTTCTGTCTGAGGCAAAGGCAAACACCCAGGTGCTCTGGGTTGGGGTATCTGACCGCAAGGCCACAGTGTGGCCCCAGTTGCAAGGAGCTGCTGGTCTATCAGGAATTGGGGCCGACCCAACTGGCCTCTGCAAGGGGCTGTGGGTGCTCTGTGTGGATGGGAAAGGGGCGCTCCCAGTTTTCGTGGCCTTGGGCGATCCCTCGTGTCTCCCCTCCTTGCTCCTGGTAAAGCGCCGTCATTGCTAGCCAAGAAAATCGTATAGCTCCTTGTCTTTGAAATCTGAAAGGTAACGTCTTGCAAGTAGCTCCGTATACTTATCAAGGAGAAACAGGCAATTTATTTGTGTCAGCTTAATAGAGCTTTGGCTTACAGAGCTCCATGTGGGAGAATTAACGACGGGTCCCGAGTCTGTCTCAGATTGTCCACCAGCTCAGCAAATGTTTGATTGTGAATCCACTGTAGAATAGCTCCAAGCTGCTTGTGCCTCAATTAGCAGCCTTGATAGAGAGTAGGCAGGTTTTCAGGTATAAAATGTCCATTTTGACTCTTTAAGTGTTCTCAGGTGGCCCACGGAATGTAAATTTTTTACTCTATTTGTAATTCAAAACCTTTTAATTATCTCCAATTTATAAATCCCTAGTTTGGTACTTGAGTGCCTGTAAGAAAATGCTCATCTTTTAGTGGATAGTAATCAGTGTCAGAGGAAATGGGGAATAGATGGTGTGTTTTAAATGGTGTCAGTTCCAGCAACTGGAATGTATAATTTAAGTCACTTATATTTAATCATCCTTTAAACACTGAATTTCAGCCTCTGCTGCTTGACTCGCAGGAAGCTGACAGCTTTTTAATGCCGCTGTGGTAACATTTGAAATTTCCTTAAGCTGCTGTATGCTGCGACGTGACTCTTTACCGCATGTGTTGGTGCTGCCTCCGCAGCCGATTGTCTGAGCCCGGCTGCAGCTGGGTGCAGGGGTTGGGCTCTGCTTCGCCTCCCTGCAGCCCCAATTTCGGAAGTCTCAATTGTTTTACCTTCTTACGGAGCCGTAACATCTGCTGTAAATACCACAACGAATGTAACAGCTGCTGAAGGCGGGATTATGGATCTGGGGTCCATGTGTAACAGCTAAACATATTCTAGCCATTCAGCAGGTTGAAAAATAAAGCGGATAAAGCTGCGTGCATCGTGCTTGGATCTGTGCGGTGGGGATGTCTCCCGCTGGGGTGAGGTTGTGCCAGGTTCAGACTGGGGTCCAGTGCCTAGAAGTGGAAAGCTTGGATTTCCTGCGTTTCAGCAAGGAAAAGGTGCAATGTGGGGTGCAGCAGGTCCCAATCCTGCCTGGGGAGCAGAGCAGCAGTGCCCCTGGGGGCTTGCAGGAGCCCACCGGCTGCAACCAAGATTGTGGGGCTGTCGGAGCTTTGCTGGGTCTGTTGGTGACATGTGCACAAGACACTGACTATTCACTGCAGTGACAGTGTGCATAATTTAAATCTGCATTTTATAGGGGTGCATGTATATGTGTGCATATGTATATGCATATATAAATACATGGACACATGTATAAAGAAGACTAAGCATTTTTAAAAAGCAGATGAGAAGCCCTGTATGTGTTTAGGATCATGTGGGATTCTGGTCCCTGGCTGCCTCCCCTCCGCCCGCTCCCTCGCCCCTGCCCCCACGGGCGGCCTGACTGTGGATGAAATAATTTAATGCAATTCTTGCTCTCAGCGACTGGTTGATGGCGTTAGCAGAGGGAGTGGAATTTCATCCGTAAAAAAATACAACTGGGCTGCCGGGGAGTGAGCCCCAGCAGAAGGGGTTAGCAGCAAAGGGAACCCATGCGTTCTCCGTGTAATGCAGAAGTTGGTTGCCTTTATTTGAAATTGCACATTGAGACAGCATTATAACAGACTGTTCGCCTACATGGGAAATAGGTAGTTTTTGTTGTGCCTAGCAGTCCAATTATATCGTGTTAAATTAGAAGCTGCCACTTCTATTTAGAATAAAACTTGCTTCTCTGTATATGCATGAGAATATTAGCGTTTCAAGCCTACCGAGCTCTACTGAATCTGCACTGAATTTACAAAGGAGCCTATTAGTGCTCGCGGAGGTTAACAGCAAGGAGGGGGCAGTGGGGAGGAACGTCTTAATGAGACAGAGGAACGTCTTAATGAGACAGGGTGAAGAGTTGATGTGAGGACACGGAGTGCTTGGAGCCACCTTCTGCTGTGGGAAGAATCCGGCTGTCGCTGGAGGAGCGGCAAACTCCTGTAGCAGGCAGCTCAGCGGTCCTGTCGCCGTGAGGAGGAGGAGGTTTCCAAACTGCCTCTCCAAGACTCTCCTGCAGTGTTGGAGGTGGCTCGAATGCAGATCAGGAGATGATGGAGGAGCCTTGGTCCTTTCCTGCCCGCAGCCACCAAGTGAATCAGCTGCAGATTCCCCGGGACTCAGGGGTCTTGGGTCAAGTGGGGCAGGAGGGTGGCAAGTTCAGCCTCAGGTGTGGGAAGGACTTAGCTGCCCTCGTGCGGGACAGCCCAATAAATGGGTGGGAGAACAGCAAATGAGTGTCAGCCGGCGGTCTGTGCCCAGCGCAGCTCGGAGCAGCCTCCAAGCTGCTCCCACCGGAGCTGCTCTGTCAGCTCTGCTCAGGCTGCCATCTGCTTGGGGCTGTGGCCAAAACTGGCCCCTCTGACTTCCACAGAAACCTCTTACAAATACAGAGGCTCAGCACCAGCCGGTGATGCGAGCTGGCCTGGGATTCGCCTTCGATTTGACTCCCTCCCGGCAGTGCTGCCGTGCCACCTCTCCCCCTCCTAAATAAGCTAAAAATAATTTTAGCTTATTTAGTGCCCCCCCCTCCCCCTCCAAAATTTAAAGCAATGTTAACTGTTGAAGGGTCTTTTAGCTCTAGGATTTTTCCAGTTTTGTAATGTAAAGGTTCTTTTTTTTTTTTTTTTGCTCCCTGGGCAAAAACGATGATATGAAAGCCTTTTGCTTAATAAAAGTGCATATTTCTACTTTATCACATGACTCCAGGAGCCGAGTTTTTTTAGAAAACCATCAGATAGGTGTGAAAATCATCAGTCTTGGCAGCACTGAAGTCGTTAAGGAGAAGTTCAGTGCTGTATTTTCTCAGAACTGAGTGTATCGGGACTGGGTAGGTTGCAGCAGTCTGGTGTGCTGAACAGCATGGCTTTTTTAAAGCTCCTAGTACAAGTGCATACGATTATATTTTGAAGTTTATTTTCTGCTGCACTTGATAAAACTTTATTCACTGCAGTGATTGACTTTTTAAAGGCAAAATCCTGGAGAACTTCAAGTAGCTTCTTTGGGGAAACATGGATTTTGCTCTTTGCCAAGCTGCTGACGTCAACGCTGTGAATGCAGGTACCTAGAGATGCACTGTGCACCTTTGCTGTTCGGGGTGCCTGGAGGTTCCTCGTTTTCCTGTCTCTCTGGGTGGCCTCGTCGTCATCACAGCGTGGACTGTCCTGTTGGGTGGCTCTGAGCTGTGCTGCAGTCCCAAAAGCAAGTCCTTGTGCACGCGGCTGGGAGGTTGCCCATGCGGGGACTTTGCGGGGCTGCCTTGGGGGGGGCAGCACCAGGTCGGGAGGTGAAGTAACGGATGGGGTGGTGACAAATGATGCAGATGTGGCTGTATCCAGGATGGTGGGGGTATGTTGGTGAGGATTTATGTTCAGTAAGAAACATAGTGGATGGGGTAGACTGGAGGTACTTAGGGGCAGGCATAATGGGACTGATAAGGTCTGATTTACTGTGAAAAGGTTGGTGGTCTCTTGTGATTATAGATTTTAGCAAAAGAATCAAACTGCTGATGACAAAAAAACCAAACCAAGAAAAACAAAAAGACCCCCAAAACCTTGACATGGCCAAAGTTTTCTCCCAGTGTAACCTATTTCCAGTCCCATATGGGAATCTCTATACTCTGATAAAGCTTCTTTTATGGATTGCTAATTCTGAAGGGCCCTTCCCCAATGTTGGATGCTTTTTTTTACTGTGTATGGTCTTCCTTCACTGTACCAGAAATCTTTCTTCCTTGGAATATATTGTACCTGTCTGGCTTGAAAATTTAAAACGTGAACAACCCATGTTGTCCTTTCCAGTATGGACCAGCAGGAGACCAAAGCCATTCTGGTGGAGACTGGCATGTCCTCTTGGGCTACTTTGCTGGGCCTTTGTAAGGAAAGACTGGATTTCAATTGAATGTCTTTGAATTTCCTGTTTTTTGAGAGCTGGACATTGATCCCTCTCTGCTTTGTGGTGAAGCCTGAGGCTGCCTGGTCCTTGCCTGGTACCACCAGATCCTCCATCCCCAACATCACCGCCCAGCAGTGCCCCACGGTGACAGTGACCCTGGCCTCTGGGAGAGGTGTGTGGCTCCTGCTCAGGGCTAAACCTCACCTCCACCGCCCAGCTCCATCAGCCTCCAGGCCAACCTGCTGTTGCCTCTTCAGGTGTGCTAAATTTAATAACCTGTGCTAAATTTCAAAGTAAAATGAACCAGCCTGATATCACAGCTCTTGTGAGCACCAGGGGAGACCTGAAGAAAGGAGAGGGCAGGATCACACCTGTGTTACCTGTGCTTGTGCTGACGGCTTCTGCGTGGGCCCCTGAGGTTGGGGTTCTGGTAACACTGGTCTTCAGTTGTCTACCTTCAGTGTGACTAGGCTGCTTCTACACCTCCCTGAGTCCCAGCTCAATTAAAAGGGCATATTTGCAGATTGGGAAGACCTGGGGAAATGGCGTCATTTACAAGGCAGATATGCTAAAAGCGGATATTTCTGTAGCTGGACGTGCAAGTCGGCGTGCCAGCTCTGCCCCAGCCGGTGGGGATGTCAGCTGCCGCACAGGCACCTGCGGGAGCCTTGGTACCCGTCCCAGCTGTCTGGCCAGATTGGCACCAGTGTCTGGCATAAATAGTACATTTATAAGAAGTTGGCTGATTTAGGATTTTCACCTGAGGTGCGATATGGACGTGTTGTGGGGATCCTGCTGTGAAATGGGCAGAGCGAGCCCTCCGACTGGGAGAGCGGCGGCCGTTCGG
>NW_008795909.1:5104035-5165029 GCF_000699145.1 Aptenodytes forsteri
GCGGCGGCGGTTCGGCCAAGTGTGGGTTTTTTGTGCCGGAGGTGGGCTTCATAAGGAGACTATGTGGAAATTGGATTGGATTCTGGTGCAAGATTTCTGGCAACCTTCGACTCCAGGGAAGCAGTAGTCCCTGAACCAAATGTGCGCTTCCAGCTGCGGGAAAGCAGCCTGCTGTTTTCATCCTTCTGCTCATTTCCCTTTCCGATCTATAAGATTTCATGTCTCGGCTCCAGCAGCTTTGGTTATATCGCCGGCACTGTTTGGATACTGGAGAAGACTTTTTTTGACAGTCACTTGGGAGCTGTTCCTTATTTGCCTAAGTTCTGGGTTTACAGTGATGCAAGCAACGTGATACTATTTAGCAGCTATAATAGAGGTCAAGGCCCTGTTGTCTTAGGTATTGTAAAAATGCCTTGTAAAAGGCTGTATGTTATCCAAATGTGCTACAGGCGAGGCAAGCAACAGAAGGAATAAACCAGGCCTTCACAGCTGCTCCTTGTAGATGAGAAACTGAGGCACAACCAAACACGCAGGTGTGTTTTGCCAGCACCTGAAATGGGACCCAGATCTCCTGTGTTTTGCTCTAAAGGACTTTTTGTTTGTATGGGTTAATTTAGAATCAGTTGCTAAAACAAGCTATGGCTGCGTGCGCTTTGCTCGCTGCTTTATCCCCTTTTGAGTTGAAATGCTTTGAAACGGATCCGGGATAAAGCTCATCCGCTGCTGGGACATCTCTAATCTACTTTCAGGGAAGCTTTTTTTTTTTTTTCTTTCCCCCCCCTGAAACCTGGCCGGGGAGGAACCGGGAGCATGCTCAGTGTCCCACACCCAGGTATGAAGCAGAGGAGCGCCTGCGATCACACCCTCTGCCAGCAGTTTGTGTGTCTCTGGCTGGGGATCCCAAAACGGAGTGAGTGAGTGAGAGGAGGCGGCAGGTAAGGACTGCTGAGCACGGGCTTGCACGGCGTAACTGAATCCCAGGGCAGGTTTTTTCTTCTCCCTAAGATGCAAGGAAGAGGCTTGAGTAAGAGGGAATGAGTCTGAAAGGAGTTTCTCAAGGTGCACCCCCCGGGCGGCTGCTGCACTCACTGCGGCGGCTCTTTGTTCGCTCCCTCTCCCGAGCCCATCCTTCGGAGCCATCTTGAGAGCTCAGCTTGATTTGGTTTGTTTCTAATTAAGTTCCTGGTCTGCTGGCTGTCAGGGCAGGGTTGCCCATCAGTCAGCCTGGCTTGCGGCACATGTCTGTGCTCGGTGCCAGTGTCAGCGTTGGCTCCAGCTTACATCTTTGGAAATTAAGTTTACAAGCAGCAAGTCTTACCAAGAAAAGCTGTTGGGTTATTTTTTTTTTTTTTTCTTTCAAAAAACAAAAAAAATCCTCTTCAATTTCTTGCTTCTCTGAAAACAGTAAAACTCTTACCCTGGCTGTTGTTAGGTGGCTGCCAGAAAGGGCGGTGCTATAACCCTCTCCCCATGTAGCTAAGAAGTTGTGTGTGTTCTTTACTGCGTTGAATCCTAAATATTTATGTTACAGTTCTGTTTCCTTGCCATGATCTTTACTTCTAGATGTTGTGGTTATAGTTCCTAAATGATTTGAGCTCTAATAAATAATTTATTCTATTTCATATCAACAAGCCAAAATAATAACTTGATCTTTCAGGATATAAATTCCTTTTATTTCTTAAGGTATTGTTTGCTTTTACTGTTAAAGTTGTTTACAAGAAATTGTTTTTAAGCGATATATTGTTCACTTGTGTATTTTGAAAGAATAACAACAAAACATTATTGTGCTCCTGATTTCCCTTTGAAAAGGCAAAGTAACCCTCCAAGCACGGTTGCTTTCCGTGCTGTAATGGTTCTGTGCTCTTTACCATTGTGTTCCTTAAATAAAAAGCACAAGATGATCCTGCCTTACAGAAACCTAACAATTGTTTTTATAAACAGTGTGTGCTCTGATATCTGTTGCGAATAACTAGATTCTTGTTTATAATTTTATCTTCTTAACGAGAATTCAAGTTGTCAGATACTTCCGTGTTTTTGGAACTAATTGTACCATGATTCTAAAAAGCACTTTATGTAATTGAGAGTCATTAACTTCTGATACAATGTGATGTAAATGGAGGAAGTCTGTATTTGAAGGGCTCTCACAGCACAGATCGTCCTGGCAAGGATCGCTCTGGACATGCATTTGGTGAATTCCTAAATTCAAAGCCTCCTGTTGCTTGTGGCTTAGCGCAGGAGCAGAGGTATGTACCAGCCTGACCATGGGCACTGGGTGGAGCTCATAAAATTGGGAGGACCTGTGGTTCCCAGAGCTAAGCGGAGGCTTAAATACCTTATTGAACTCAGCCTTAACTTGTTCTCCCTTATTGCCTACACCTCCATGCGCTGGAGATCGTCAAGGGGCCATGGTGGGGGTGGTTGGGTAGACTTTGTTCTTTGCTTTGAAGGGCTGGTGATAAATGTTAGAGTCTGCCCACCCCCAATCACCTTGTTGGGCAATGCAAACGATCCCCTGGTGACTGATGGGAAAGGAGAAGGTTGGCATTTATAGCTCTGACCGAAGCTGCGGGAGAGTGCTCCTAAATGCATAGAAAATGTTTGCAAGATGAGCTTGTTGGGGCAGCGTCCTTCGCAATGCTGTGGGACCGGCGGCAACGCGAGCCAAAGCACCCAGCTCTGGGGAGAGGAGAGGGCATGTCTAGCGGGTGCGGTGATGTGAGCAAGAGAGCCAGAGCTGTAAATCCTCCTGAAAGAGTTGCAGGTGCTGGGAACTTTGCCGTAGGCGCTGGAGCTGCAACGGCATGGGGCACGGTGTGAGGGTGCTGGGGAGAAGGGTGGGTGATGGATGTTCGGCCTGTGTTAGCGCTGCTGCTGCCATGCCTGCCCCTCGCCTCAGGCAGGAATGCGGCAGGAAAGTTGTCTCTCCATCAGACAAAGTGCTGATGTATTTTCATGTCCAAACCTTACTGCCAGGTGTGCTGCTGAGTTTCAAAGGCATTACCCCATCCTAGAAATACCGACTGCTGTTTGCTGCCTGTGCCCTACGCACTTTCTCAGCAGCATCTTTGTGATAGTCCATGGGTGACAAAAGCACCTGAGCTGGGACTGGTTTCCCCACGGGAATCCTCGGGCTGTGGTCAGGGTGCTCGGCTGTTCCTCTGCTGCTGCCGCAGCATTGATGTAGCTCTCCCAAGTTGCTCTCCGTGCTTGACTGATGGTGGGAGAACCAGCAGGGTTCAGGGGAAACTTTGGGTTGTCTCGTCCATCCATCCTAGTTACATCCTTTGGAGCGCAGATCCTCCCCTCCCTTCCTTTCTCTCTTGAAGTAACGCTGCTGGAGCCCAAAGGCTTTACCTTCTCTGTGTAGGATCTTCTGACAGCAAAGCTTGCGGGATGCATCCCTGTTGTGTAATGCTCAGTAAATGCTCTAGTTTCTGCAAGCAATCTGAAACCTCCCCGCTATGTTTGCACACCACAGCAGAGGTTTCAGGCCCGGGACGTGGGCTGCCCAGCTCCTCTTAGTCAGCCCTGCGGTGTCTTCCAGGGAGGGCCTTTGAGAAGATGAAGCTGCTTTCTCTTGCTGCTTGCTATCTCCTGTGGCATTATCTATCTCCAAAACTATTTCTCTGTGAATGCGTTTAACGCTAAAACAAAGCCCGACAATAAATGGCCTTCCAAAATTGTGCATTTTTAGTCTTCTGGTCTCGCCGCCTTTTGTCTCTGGGCTGTTCTGACCTATTCATGTCAAGGGAGCAAAGAATCTGTGAGACTGATAAATTTGTACAGCCCCTGCCTAGTCTAGGAGAAGGTCTAATTTGATCTGACGTTTACTAATCTGCCAAGACTTTCAGTGATTTGTTTTCATACCGAGTTTTATATGCCATAGAGAAATGGGTAAACATATTGCATTGGTAACAACAGCAAGTATGAAGCCAAGTTTTTTTGTATTCACGCACTTGAAAATTCCTTTCTGCTTGCTTTTTATGGGGATTTATTCCTTTTGCTAATTGTCAGGTTGCTAATTTCATTCACCTGGTGAAGTGCTGGCAGAGTATTTGCTGTGAATTATGTGAGGCTTTTTGTTTGGTTTAGTCTTGCATTGCATTCATATTTTCCTAAGTCTGTCACCTTAGCGCGCCAGTTGTAAAAGCGATTCCAAATATCAGATCATTTTTCTACCCAACGCGTATGACTGGTCCAACAGCAGCTGATATAGTGCATAAATATTCTTGAATTTATGTCCTTAAATGGTTTTCACACTATGGTGGGAAGATGCTTGATTGTTTATGTGAGTAAATTAGTGAAATTAGTGTTTATGTAAGGAAATTAGTGAAATAGTGAAATTCTCCAATGCATGGTTTTGGTGTTTGGTTTTTTTTTCTTTTATTTCTTCTTCTGTTTCTTTGTGTATTTTAGGATACCCTGATTAGGTAACGCTAGAAAGAGGTTTTTTTAGATCTGGAATCTGTATTCAGTGAAACCAAGCTAGGAGCTTATTCAAACCCCTGGATTTAGAAAAACTCATTTTACAGTTCTAATCGTTGTATATGAAACCCAGAGGGTGTCAATCCCTTTTTTGTAAATACTGTTACTTTACAGAAATCCATAGTGATAGCATAAATGCGGCACAGGAAAGTTTGTGCACAAGAAAAATTAGTTGTCCTTTTAAGAGAACAAACCGCCACACCCCACCTGCAAAACCTCACACTATTAATTTTGATTTCAAGCCTGAACAATGTATTGCCTGCCACAAAATAAAGCATGGTAACGGAACTGACAATAAAGATGCCCGTACGTGGGGTACCAAATGAAGGTGCTAACTCGGAGTATCCCATCAGTTCAAGTTTGTTTTCATATTGCCACGAGAAGTCTGTTTTGAAGTTGAGACATTGGATTAAGGTTTCCAGGACTGAGTTTCAGGCTCATGGGCAAATGCAGCCCAGCCGGGGGGTACCGCAGTGCTCGGGATTCCCCGTTTCCGAGGTCTCTGCTCTCACCATACCAGTGGCTTTGCCACTTCTTTCAAGGAGAACCCAAATCAGGTACTCGCTGCGTGACCTTATGTCACGTAAGCTTTCATTGCCCAATTTCTGTATCTGTTTCCTTCCTTGCAAACCCTCCAGCTCCTTCCTGGATGGAGGACAGAAGGGAGCACAGTGGGGGCTCTGTTCCCATATGGGAATTAGGTGGTGGTGCCTGAAAAGACACGTTAAACCCCGCAATGGGGGGCAGAAACACCTGTATGTCACTCTGCTTTCATAACTCTAGTAACACCTCTGCAGCCCTCTTATCTGGGGAAGGGGCTCCAGCCACCATAGCCGGCCCCAGGGCCTTGGGGCACAGTCATCTGCGTCCTTGTTTTATTTCTTCAGCTTGTATTTCGTTAACCTTTTACCCTGCTTGCTTTCTGCGGACTAATTTCCAACAGGTACAAGAGCGAACTCGGGGTTTCTGGCCTCCTCTGCACCCCTGTGCACCCAATCAATAGACTCAACCTTTCCAATGGATGCTCGGCGCTCCCGCCGCAGCGCTGGTGGAAGTGCTGAGCTCCTCAGCATCCTCCTCCTCGCTTGCCGCAGCATCCCTGCCCGGGGCTGAGGAGGGACGCCTGCTTTAAAGCAATGCAGAGTGTTTTACAGCCTTGTAACCTAACAGCAATCAGGAAGGAGTTAGTTTTTTCTGGAATTACTAAAACATTAATTGGCTGCCAGTAAACCTGGAGTCGAGCGCAGCTGGCCGTGCGTTTGGTTTGGTTTGGTTTAAAAACTATTTAGGATAAAATCTGTTGACAGCTTAAAGCTGTGTAGCAAACTTTGGTGGGTTTTTCTTTTCATATTCACACCATGAGTAAGTTGGCAGAAGGTTTGGGATGTTCACCAGCTATATTACTCAGTTTTTGGTATCAGCATATTAACTGCACACTTGGCATTTTACAGTTGCAATGACTTTATATTAAGCAATTCCTTTGATAATAATCAGAGGGATTCTGGGTTGAGAGAGAATTCATCATGCCTGGATTCTTTGCTAGGATTTAAAAATAATACCAAGCTTTGAAGACAAAGGTTTTTAGAGAGGCCAACTTGCTTCTCAGAGGGACTTTTAATAACTGACAGGATACTCGTATCTTTAAAACTGTAGGGAGGCTCTGAACCACCTCTGAACTGTAACACCTTTTGCTCCGTTAGGATTTTTGCTATGTGTAAGTCATTCCTTTAAAAAAAAAAAAAATCTTTTTACTTTCTCTCCTCTGGAAGAGAGATTATTGTCCGTTTTGGCAAATGCTGTGAAGCTGGGTAGGAAAGGTAGCTCTGAGTAGAACTCTCTGCTTTCACCAGTGCTTCTTCTGGCTGATGTCCAGAGTGACAGGGGAGAAGTTTGTGTGTCTGTTTTGGGGGACATGGCCTGTCTTTGCCCAAATATTGTGTAATTAGGAGCGTGGCATCAGCAGGGAATGGTGCCGAAAGCCAGGGTGCCGCGCAGTCAGGTGGAGCACACTCTGCAAGACATGAACGGTCTCACAAAACCAGTCTTAGTAAATACATTTAAATATGTTAATTGACAGTAGTTTTGACTATAAATGGGAGAAGATGGTAACGAAAAGGGGATTCTTTGCTTAATTTCAACTACTGCTGCTGTTTAGGCTTATCAGTCCTGAAACACATGCTCCTCCCCCTTACCTTCTTTTATTTATTTGTTAATCCTGTCCGTCAGCTTGTACCAATGAGCTGCTTAAGTGTCTTCACTGCTTAAGTCTTCCCTCTCATTTGCAGAAAGTGTGTGGCTGTGGGTTTTTGGTTTGGAATAGCCCAAGTTTCCAGATCATCTCCAACCATCTGAGGGCTTTCAAACCATATGGCCCAAATCAATGCTGTTAGCTCCCAAACTGTGCCTCAGGAGTCATGAAAGGCTTCGTTTCTGGCATGGTCTCCAAGTCCTAGGTTGGTATGTTGCTTGCTGTGAACCGCGAGGTTCTAGGAACACTGTGGTGGTGCTGTGCGTCTCGGACGTTGATGCTTCTTGGCCAGGACTTGCGTCATCTTGCGGCCCACGACAAGGAGTGGGTGAACTGCAGGTGCAAACCAGCATTGAAATGGAGGTCGGACATCTCGCCTCCTGGGGGCTTGTCTCAACCTCCTGAGGAATTTGGCTCAGGCTGGTGACAGAGGTGGTGTCTGAGACCTCACCCTTTTTTAAAATAAGCCTAGATTGAAGCTTGTGTTCCCATTATTGAGAAGGAATGGTTGCAGCAGGGATGTGGGCTGTTGCACATTGCAGGGCAATCAACAAAGAATTGTTTAAAATAGTAAAGGCTTTTTTTCCTTTGTTTTTTCTCTCCTCCTCCTCCTTTTTTTAATTATTATTATAAATGACCTAGGCAGTGCACTAAAGAGTTTGATCCTGAAAGTCTTAAAAATGCTGGCTCAGGCCCAATCATTTTTATTTGCCAAGGTTAAGTATGATGTGTTTTTTATATGCACCAGAAGAAGCTTATACATGTGTGGCTTGTTTTATGTCTTCAAACATTTGACATATGCAGAAAAATGAACTTGTAACTCTTTGCTCACTGAGGTGCTTTGTAAAAGAATCTAAAACAGAGAGATTCTCCACTTGCTTTCACCACTCTAAATGTTGCCTCATTAGTTCAACTTGATTTGAATCATTAGACCATAAGCTTGTCAAAATTAATCCCCACTTCACCCAGGCAGGATGGGTCTGGGCAGCCCGACTCATCTATTAATGGTAAAGTGGAGCTCTTTCAGTGGTCCGAGTGGCCTTTGGATAAGGCCTTCTGCAAAGGAGGGTTTCTTACATATACCGTGATCTTCTTTAAGTACAACTTTCCCACCTGCACAGTTGCAATAGATGTTTTTTGTGAATGTGTATCTCCTAGCAATGAGTTTTTCGGTCAAGGGACCTGGAGGCAATTACCCTGCCATTATCAGAGAGCTTTAACCGCTCTCTGGTGCACCCCAGGTTGCGCCATGGGCCTGCTTATGTCGAACAGCATGAGCAAATATATGGGGAAGAAAGCACCGACAACCCACTTCTCTAGGGGTTTGCTTAGACATGAAGATGGATGTGAAAGTTCTCCAAGCAGATAAAGATCTCCATCCAGGGTCTAGCAGGAAGGACCTGTTCTTTATAAGGAGGAGCGTGTTTGTTGGCCGTGTGTTGTTATCCCAACTGGAGACTCTTTTTAAAGGCCAAGAGCATTGCAGGCGTCTTAATTCTTGTGCTCAGGGTTTGTTGTCCTGGGCATTTTTGTTAACTGTTTGCTGAACTAAGGTGACTTTGATACAGTATGTTAAAATAGTCGTCTTTCACAGCCAACTGCTATATCTGGGCGAGCGATCTGGGATGTGTCGCTCTCTCTTCTTCTGGGAAGTCTTTTCTATACAGTAGTACCTTCTTTTATGTCCTTTTTGTTCAAGTATATAAAAATGGGAGATTATGTTCTTATTAGTCCATTCTTCAATAGGTACAGATTAAAAAAGGCCATTTTGTTAAAGCTCTGTTATAATTTTACAAGTACTACATTGTCAGGAAAAAGAATACACTTTTTTTAACGGGGTGGATAATGCTCCGCTGAAGCAATTTATCAAGGGTTACCCCGTGGGTTCCCTGTCGTGGAAGGCGTTAAATCAAGGACTGATGTATAGGGAAATGCTCTAGTTAAAGCAGAAGCCAGGGAGGAATTGACTGATATGATGTGGCCTGTGTTACACAGGGAAATGGGAATAGATCATCTCGGGGTCCCTCGAGGCTATAAATCCATATGAATCTGTTACCTATAAATACCGATAGGAGATTAGACCTGGATGTGTCAAATGTCTCTAATTTCTCTGAGTGACCACGGTGCCATACTGAGTCATTGTTCTGGTCCCGGCTCGGTGTCACCTTGAGAATTAACGGAGTGATTTAATGAGCACTTCTGGATTGCCACCTCCGTGTGTGTTCACCAAAGCTAACGTGGCTTAGCTGGTGAGGGGAGAAGATCAGATGGTCGGAGACTGCGATGTCTCTGCAGAAAAGATTTCACAGTAAGAACTGCCCCCCTCCATTTGTGGGGAAAAAAACCCCAACCTGAAATAATGAAGGACTGTATATTTTATGCTTTTTTCCTAAGGAAAAGTATCAGTGGTGAGGAATATTATATATTAAAAAAAAAAAAAGACGGATTTTTTTGTTAAATGCATTCAACAAAAAAGAAAGCACATACTTGCTCATGTTCCTTAAGAGGAGAAAAACTTAGAGGCTTTCAGGTTTTAATAACCCCTCGCTTTGAATTCCATCCAGTTCTGATTGTAAAATGAATCCTTCATTTTACAGCTGAGTAACGTTGGGAAGCGTTATAAGCCTGCGGCCTGATTCATCCTTCAATTTAGGGATACTGCACGTGTTTTGTAGGATTACTGAGAATGTGCTTAAGAAAATATTTTTCTAGTTGTGCTTTTGTGTTAGTCGTTGGATTCATACTAAGGGCTATCTTTTCTTTTTATTAGCATTTATATAATCACATTTATTTGTGCTGTGGCCTGTTTTGAAAGTAATTGCCGGCTAAATGATGGTGTAGCTGTAGTTCATGTGGGAAGCGCCTGCCCATGAATACTAAAGGCTCGTGGAGTGATACTTGTTATATTATGGCTTAATGGAAGCGCTGTGTTTGATCCAATCTATATCACTTTGCTATTAAAAGCGTTGAGAGGGCGCATATAGTTGGATGAGGGAGTGAGAACTTAGTCATGGTTTTTAGAGATGAGGTGCTTAGATGTAGAAACAGATTAAAAAAAAAAAAGCCTAGAGTTGGTTGCTGACATGGGGATTTACTGTAAGTGTTTTGTTTTTCAGCAATGACTTGATTCCCCCCCGTTTGGTTTCCCCCCCCCCCCTTCTCCCTCCAGCTCGGTGTTGATGGGACTCAGCACATCTCAATCTTCTCCACTGAACGTAGAGGCTCGGATATGGGGTCTTCAGCGAGGTGTTTCCTTGCACAGGGGCTGCTGGCAGGGCTGGCAGCAGGGCTGGTTTCTGCCTGTCCCCTTTGTACCCTGGGGGCCCTCCCGCTGTCCGCTGGGCACTCACCTGTGCTCGGCACAGGGGGGGCCGAAGCAAACGGCAAATGCTGCCGAAACCGCGGGGAGCCTGGCTCCCTTTCCATAAAGCCAGGTCAGCAGAGTTGTCCTTAACTTGACTGTTGCTAGTGATTAAACGTCCCCCCAGTTTTTTGGCTTTTTTTACGGTGGTGTCGCTGTGCGCTGAATCAGAGCCCTCTTCCTGCGGTTTCTGCCGCCTCCTGCTCCCTGTTCCCAGGCAGAGCGATGCTGCCCGGCGGAGCAAGCGGGGACGGGGGGGAGAAGGGTGCCGCAGGGTGCCTCCAGCATTAGGTGTCTGCTGCACTTGCTCGGTCAGGTCCAGTAAACAGATCTGCGCCCTGTCTTCGAGATACCAATTTTCTTGACCAATGGATTCAAATGTCTGTCTGTCTCTGCTTTACTATCGCTATTTATTGCCTCAGTATTTGTTTGGCAGGAGGTTTTTGTGTTTTAATACCAGCCCTGCAGTCCATTGCCAGGAAATTTAGAACCTGTGAGCGATTTCAAAGGCCATCTGACGCCAATGCTTCCAGCAGGATTTATGTTTTTGGTGGAGCAGAGTTACAGTGTCATAAGCTTTTTATTTGTTCTTATTATATCATGGGCATCTGCAGACTGTTGAGTCCAGTTCTCTTCAGCTGTTTATGTGCAAATATGTCTCTGATCTTGTGAAAGGAGGTCATTCTTTATTTCCACTGACTGCTGCTCCAAGAGAAAGCCCCCCCAATAAGTCATTAAAAGAAAATGGAATTAGTCGTGCCAAAACTGATGGCTGCAAAATGCGTATGACTGTAATGTTCATATGAAGGCTGAAAAAAGTTCTTGGTTATTTGGAGTATACTCCTAATTCAGTATCCGATCAGGTTTTATTCTGGTAAATCTGGCTTGCTGCGTGCAGTTCAGCTGGCAGCAGAGCCTGGGGCGTGTTGCCAGGGGTGCAGTGGGATTCCAGAAAGACTTAATTTCATTTCTAATTGTTGTAAAGAATAATTTATTTAGCAGTTAAGCTCCTACTCTGTTTCCTGCCTGGCCGAAACAGTAGCAAGTTCCCTTACTTCTGAGATTAATTCTAAAATTGTGACTTTCGGTGGAATCTGAAGGTTGCAATATACAAGAATTAAGGTCTGGTCCTTTTGCTTGCAAATGACTTGTGAATTCTGAGTCAGGACTTACTACTTAAACTTATTTCTGGCTGGTTTTAAAGTAAATGTGTTTATTACCGTATGTGCTGTTGTGAATTCTAACAACTGCCAAATGTAACAGAATAACTAGGTTCATTTTTTTGGAGTGCTTCACTGGGGATCTACCTTTTTTTCTTTCTGATTTTTCTTTTTTTCTTTCCTCTTTAACCTGACAATAAAATAAAATATCTTTTTCCAACTGGCATGATATGTACTCCCGCAGGAAAATGAAAATACATTTTCTAGGTACTGGTCAGATTTCCTAAGATGGGGCAGTAGGCATTAATGAAGGAGACTGATACTGGGAGGGCAGAGAGAAGAAGTCTCAGGATCTGAGTTGCGGTTGTCCGAAGCGATGCGTGTCTGTGTGTGGGTCCGCGGTGGTCGCTGGGTCACTGTGACACGAAGCGGCTCGGCTGCCGGATTGCCCTGTTACCGTTACTTTATGAAGCAATGCAGTCATGAGATTACTGGGTCATTTTATTTCTGCTTAAAGCTTTAACGTGTTCTGTCTAAGAATATGATGCATCCAAACAAAATCCATTTCTGTGCCATTAATAAAAGGTCTGTGACAGAGTTCAGATCGCCGAGTGATAAAAATCCAATTTTACTCTTCCTCCAAGTTTTAGCCATGTCTTTCAAACATCGTCTGCAGATGTCTTCATCATCTGTGTGTGTTTGTTGTGTCCTGGACAAGTAACAGAGGCTTCCGTGGGGAAGCAATATCCTTTACAGGGTAATAGAGTTGAATGACTGTATGCTTTTGCTAATACTGCTGCAGAAAAGATGCATATGATTCCCGAGTCCTGAGCTGACAGCGCGCCATCGGAGCGTATGCCATACTGGCAGTGTAACCTTAGTTCCTCTCTTCCTAGCATTTTATCTAGTATACATTTGCTTATCCAAATATTACTTTGTTTTTTATAGCTGTCACTTGCTATTCAACTCAGAATAGCAAATGTCAGAGAAGAGTTACAAATAGCACCAGCATTTTCTTCGGTTTATTTATTTGATGGCTCCTCTGTATAGCTGTTTGAAAGGGGAAATATAGAACAGGGGTACGATTTTGTGAGGGCAGTCGAGGATTTGTGTTTTTGTCATCCTAGGCAGTAACCGGCATGTAGCAAAGATGACAAGCTTTGTCCTGGAGAGCTCCATCTTTGTCTTTTGATATGTATTTTTATCCTAGTACTAATCCCACTTTGTACTGGGATTTTAGCATGGCAGGGATGGAGGGGAACCTCTGTTGAGCCACCTCCAACTGGCCCAGAGGCACTGACGGAAATTGCACTAGTGTTTTGAGGCATCAGTCCAAGCAGTCCTCTAATGTGGTCTTAAGGAAGTGCTCCTGGAAACATCTCTTCTGGGTCCTTCGCCAAATGTTTCAAACAGGGAGGGTTTTTTGAAACATAATATAGATTATTTTTGTAAGGAAAGGTAGGTGTTCTGAAATGCATATTTCTCATGTAGTCACCTTGCTCCCCAAGTAGGTTCTCTTACAACATTTTAAAAATGAACCCTACTGTGCTTTACAGCTAGAATGGTGTCAGCTGGCACATTATCCATGAATTCTGGAGATGTTGTTCTTGTTGGGAAGAATATTGGCGTTGACTCAGATATACCGCTGGGTTTTTACTAGGCAGCTTTAAAAGGAGTACTGTAGCATCAACGGATGCTCCACTTTCTGCTGCGAGTAGTTGTCTAATAGTGCTTTGTAGCGTGTAACTGTCCTACACATCTCATCTTGGATACAGCTGTGTAATGCTAATTCTTAAATACAGTGACGTGGTGCTTTAAAAACAAGCATTATTTCAGTTTTCTCGGAGGCAGCAAGATAGGGTATCTTGCATATTTTTATTGAAGTCAGTGGACTGTTGACGTCACGTTTGTAAGTATTTGAGGCTGGGAAGCAGTTGTATAAAATCCTGAGGAATCCTTCAGTTGTAGGGAGGAGCTGTGGGGGAAACAGGGTGGTCTGGTGGGAGGGGGACTCCAAGCGTTGGCCTCCAGGATGGTCTCAGCGAGTCGTTCCACTTCTCTGTGCTTCAGCTCCCCTGTCTATGAAAGGATGATAATGATAGCAGCCAACTTCTTTGAGCTTTGCTCACAGAGATGGCTGTGTCCTTAAAATCTAGACCTATGAAAAGCAAGTTTTGTTTTCATTGTTGCCATTGCTATGAAATTCTTCTGATGCTATTGCTCCTTTCATAAGCTGGTCCAAAACGACCATATGGGCAAAAGTCTCCCACTCAGTGGCGTGATTTGCACGCCCAGAGATGCCATCCCATGGTCCGGAGCTGGGGTGGCCATGAGTCTGTCCTTGTCTCTGGGACTGTGGGGAAGGACTCTCTGGGGAACCCAAGACAAATTCCAGTGCTTTGGCTGCTATTATTTTTTTTCCTCCCTTCCTCCCCTTCAGTACAATCTGGCTATTAATATCTGTGGAAGTTTAATAAAAACAGAAATACGGATTATTTCACTTACTTCACTTCCACTGTGATTGCCAGCCCGTATCTCCCTCCATTATCCTTTCATCTTCTTTTCAGACTGGCTAATAGTTGCTTAGTGATTACATTTAATGACATGAGAGCCTTTTAGTTTGGATACCCTGCTTTTCCTCCCCTATTGCTTATAGAGGTGTTTAAATTTTTAGCCAGAGCTATGATTTGTCTCCTATATAATTGCATGGAAAGCAACAGTTCACATTCCTAGACGGGCATCCTGAATTTATTTTGATACCATTTCCTTTTTAATGCATTTCCCACACTCAGTTCACCCTGTGCGATCTCTTGATTAGTTTAACTAACTGTGACCCTTTCTGTAGATTTATTTCTTTGCAGTGAACTGCGTATCTTAGCCTGTCTAGTGCGGTCTTTAGTTTCAGAAACTCATGGTAAGCAGGTTGAGATGGAGGAAACTATGGTAAAGGAAATACTTCACCAGATCCTGCTTCATGTAGCTGGAGCGTGCGGTTTCATTGGGACGCTCTCCTTGCATAGGTGCAACTGGTGCCTGGAGCTCTTTGCTGGTGGAGGTGCATCACGGTGCTGGAGCAAAGCAGGTGCTGGCAAAAGCTCTTTGGTGTTGGCTAACTGACCATGTTTGGACAGGATAGAAATGTCACTTAAATTACCCACTTCATCAGTGTTATTGGTGAAAATTTTCAGGATGGATCTCATCCAGGGAGAGAGCCTGATCGCGCATCTCGCCTGCGTGGCCACTGATGGAAGAACATGGCCCTGAGCAGCCTGACTGTGCCAGCACATCTCTCTGGCTGCGGGCAGTGGAGAGGTTTCAGCACAGCGCTGTAAGCTCAGGCTCGTCCTTGTGCTGCTCCACTTATGAGGGGATGGGAAAGGGGGACGGTGTGAACACGCGAGGCACAAAGCCACCACCTCTTGGATGGGAGCTGCAGTATTTTTTGCAGAAAAAACATGCTGTGCGATACAAGGCTGTTAAATGAGAGTCTGGAGTATTGCAAGCCCTATAAGTGTTCAAAACACAGGTCTCTCTTAAGGCTTTTATCTGTCTGCGTGTTTTCTGTTCTGGCACCAAGAAATTTGGAAACTTTAAGAAGAATGTCCAGTCTTAGTGTCTTTGGTGTAGCAGCATCACTGACTCATCACTGCTTAAATACTGGATAAAGCCTTTGTTAGGGAGTGAGGGATTTTTTTGTTAAAAAGCCAGAAGATGTCTATTTTAATCACTGAGTTTGCAATCCTAGCAGTTGGAACGAAGCAAAATTCAAAGCTTTGGAGAAGTGGCTGGGGGTGTGTGGAATGAATAATGGTCTAATATGAGGCCTCAGCAGGGTGAAAAATGTAAAACTAGCATCTCTTCTGCTGTTGGTTTTTTTTTTTTTTAAGATAAATTCACTAGCAATGAGAAGTATTTTAAATGTTGCTGGTGTTGCTGATAGGAACAGGCCATTAAATTGCTACAGTCGACATTCCTTTGGGTCCTGGTCATAAGCCAAGCTGCCAACTATTTGTAAATTTACTGACAGTCAGTAAGCAGAATACAATATTTAAACTGTCAGAAAACTAATATCCACTCGTTTCAGGGGAACATAGCTCTGCTTCTCTTGGGCTCTGGCTTTTCACAGTGTTTGGTTACTGCTGTTATTTTCTACTTCTCTGAATTCCAAGACTGACCCAGGAAAAAGTAGAGAGGAGATGAAGAAGTGGCTGCCTGCCTTTCCCTGTGCACCCCGTTCTTCTTGTCATCCATAACAGTATCCTGGTCCTTTTTGGCAGAGATGCTCGAGACTGTAGCCAAATTCCCAGGGCTTGGGTTCTCAGTCTTGCCATGGCTTGCAGTGGATGCCGTTCAATCTGAGTTAGCTGTAAATGTGAAAGCAGACATTCACAAGTGCTAACTATATATGATCCGTATGGGTCCCTTCCAATTTGAGATATTCTATGATTCTATATATATATATACGCTAACTTCCTGGGGTGCACACTTGGAGATAGTGGGAAGCAGCTTGAGAAAGCCTAGAAAATACTTTGAACTTATTTATCATACTACTAAAACTTTGTGGGGAAAATGGCAGAATCATTTGTTTGCTGCTCGCTGTTGAAATGCAGACCTGTTATGAATTACCCACGCAAAGATAGCTCTCCGTTCTGAGCCAGTGTTGCGTGAGGAAATCTGTTTTTCTTTACTGTACAGCAATGTTATAGGTTTACCCAGTTGCAGACCTTCATCTGAAATAGCTTTTTGTGTAACTACCTGTGTGGGCATCCATAAAATATATATATACGCTAACTTCCTGGGGTGCACACTTGGAGATAGTGGGAAGCAGCTTGAGAAAGCCTAGAAAATACTTTGAACTTATTTATCATACTACTAAAACTTTGTGGGGAAAATGGCAGAATCATTTGTTTGCTGCTCGCTGTTGAAATGCAGACCTGTTATGAATTACCCACGCAAAGATAGCTCTCCGTTCTGAGCCAGTGTTGCGTGAGGAAATCTGTTTTTCTTTACTGTACAGCAATGTTATAGGTTTACCCAGTTGCAGACCTTCATCTGAAATAGCTTTTTGTGTAACTACCTGTGTGGGCATCCATAAAATATAAATCCAGGTGGGTTTTCCCCTTGTCTTGCTGAGCAGTAATCCTCCTGTCCCATCGCAAGGAGTAGCTGAGTTGGCCGCAGGGATGGATCTCCCATGGCACAGGTCTCCTCCCCTTCCCGTGTTCTGCTGCAGGGGAGAGCATGTATTTGCCTCTGAGAAGGGATAATTTCACCAGGTACGTGTAGGCTGTGGTCTTGATAAACCCAGAAGGATGAGTTTGAATGTGCTGCTGTGGTGATTAGATTACAGGCAACAGCAAAATAAGAAATTACTTTGTTGTTGTTGTTTAATCTAGAGAAGTTTTTTTTCAGACCTCAGGAAAGCCCCTGTTCCATGTCAGGATTATGCCAAGCCTGAAATGTTTGGACCAAGAGGGGAAAGGGCATGAGAACAGCTCGTTACGGAGTGGTTGGTGACCCCTGCTGAGGGTGTTCACCTGCATGGCCAGATGCCCGGGCTCGAGTTCCCGATTTCAGCCGGACACTGCAGAGTTGGATCCTTTCCCCTCGTGTGCCAGAGGAATGAGCACACCTCTCTCTGTCCTGTCATTTGCCAGAAATTCTTCTCATAATAAAATAAGGAACTTTCCTCCTCAAAAGCAGCACGCTCCCCTGAGCAGTCCTGGCTTGGGTGAATCATTGTGTTCATAGAAAAAAAAAAATGTGTTGCGACTCGCTTGAATTCCCCACCGTCTGCGCTGCTGGGGTTCGCCGCATGTAGTGCGTGGGAAAGCGATGCTGTGAATTTCCACTGTCTCCTTTGAAGCTTGGCCCAGACAAAAGATGTAAGAAATTGGAAGGTGGTGTGTGACCTGGAGTATCCTCGAGCTACGGCTGACATTACCTGGGCACCGATAGGCCACTTGTGTGTGCTGTTACTGCTCAAGTGCAAATAAATACAATATTTATCACCATGTGCTGTCAGCGTGTCAGAAATTAAGCCCAAAGCCTGCTATACCAGTAAGTGTTTTACCAATCATTATAGCATTTGTCAACATTATGGGCTGCTGTCTGTGCCAGTAATAAATGCATGGTGTTCCGGCTAGAGTAAATGTTTTTTCCAAGGAGAGGTGTATTTAATGAAGAATGAACAGCACAAGCTTTAAAAGTGGCAAGATCAGTTATTTTTACAAAATGGTTGTAAATGGCACAGGGTAAGGTGGCACAGGCTGTGGAGGGATGCCTCGTCATCTGACCCCAAGCATGTCCTGGAGCGAGCTGGCTTGGGCACCTCCACTCTTTGGCAGATGTCTTGGCAGATGCCTTTAAATAAAGAAGGCAAGCAACTAGTTGCTAAATAAAACAAGTTGCTAATTTTCTGCGGAGGCACCTGGAGCGCAGAGCAGGGCAGGCAGCAGCCTGAGAGGCAGGGAAGGGGAGCGTGACCCGGAGTCAGCAGTCAGCCTGGTTCACCGTAGCGGCACCCGGGAGAAGCGTCATCACCGGGCGAGCTGCTGAGCCGGGAATTTCGCCTCCTTGCTCTGGGGCAGGGGTGCGAGGGCTGGGCGCCCAGCCGCTGCAGCCAGCAAGGGGATGGGTGTTCAGTAACGGGTTTGGAAAGGAGGAGGGAGCTGCGTAGGCTGTTCGTCTCTTCCTTGGGCTGGAAATGCACGGCTTGACTCTTGGTTTCTGCTTCCTTTATTTCAAAAGGGCAGTTTTGATATGTGCTCAGCTTGCCAGACGGTGGTGTCCACAAAAAGGCCTTGAAAGCACGGGGGAGGGAGGGAGAAGCATGTCCCTGCCTGGGACTTGGGGAAACCTGACTTTCCTAAATTGCTGTCAGCTGTTGGAGAACCGGAGGGCGTAGTCTGGATTATGAAAATTGGGATTGTGGTATTTGTTAAAAATACATATCTCCACCCCACTTCAGGCGGTGAGGCTTTGATATGTGATGGGTAAAGATGACATAGAAGCAATGCTCATTTCAATATTGCCTCAGCTTCTCCTTATGTTGAAAGCCTGGCCCTTTAGGAGTCAGTCACTGTACTTTGCTTTTTAAAGTGTGGCAGGGATCGAACGGTTTGAGTTCAGAGGTGCCCCTCTCGGACACCCCCACGCAGGTTCAGAGCTTCCACGTGTGCCCTGCGCCCGGGTGCAGAAACACGCGGTTGGTGGGAAACCCTCAGCCCAGGAAAAGACTAGGAACTTCAAATACATGAATCTCTGTTTTTAGCGAAAAGCCTGCGATGGTGGAAGCAAGGCAGGTTACGTAGGAGGGTTTCATCCTGAGCAGCACTTGTTCATTGTTACTTTGCTTCCCTGGCCTTAGGTCTGCAGTTGGGACCATCTTTTGCTCTCTCCTCTCACCATGAGCACCCGGCGGGCAGGGGGACCCGCTGCACATGCTTGGGTGCTCGGAGATCACGTACCCTGTTCCATGCATAACAGGCGCAGGGCCTCCTAATTATACTAATGGGAAAAAAATGAGACCTATGTGTGGGAAACTGTAGTAATGGAAAACGGCAGAGACCTACCATGCCATGAGAAATCTGGGTGTGCTCCCGACCTTTGCAGTGAATAACAAGCAAGTGTATGTGGAGTATCTTTGGAGTGAAGCTGCTGCTGAACACTACCAAGGTGGGACATCCAGGGCTGCGGTAGCACACCAGCATCCCACCGGTCCTGAAACCATTTTAAAAAAGTTGCAATATCAGAATGCCAGGAGAGAGGAGAAATGAAGAGCCAGGAGCATTTGCTTGAAAGGCAGTGTGATTAAGGATTCAAGTGAAGTAACAAAGCTGTTGGATTTAAAATTAGCTTAATGTAGGGTTTTTTTTCCTGAAGAAAAGTTGATGCATTATCTCCCTAACAAATGGCTCATGCTGTAGAAGTGAAGCATGACACCTCCAAATCAGACTGTTTAACTTTATAAATGACAGTGTCACCTATCACCGTGTCAGCAAGATAAAGGGATGATTTTTCAAATGGTTCAAAAGCATTTATTTTTCATTGCATTTTCCCTGTAGTGAATATTCCACTTGTATCCAAAGCATTACTGAAATAGTAGGCTTTCTCTGTAGCCGCTGCCTAGAAGTAAATACTATATAATTGTATTATGTATAAATTACATATACTGTTGTATATAGTGTGTATATATCTAGTATATCCATCTGTATAAGATGTATATGTATTTAAAATACATTAGATATAGTAAATACTAGATAGTAAGATTATACTTATGCAGGCACTAGAAATCACAGTTACTTTGTTTATATACCCTGCCTGTTATCTGCTAGCCAAAACTCAACACGGGTAACCTTGAGACCTTAATGCAAAGGTGGTCAGAGGCACAGTTACACCCTCTGTGTTGGAAATGGCTCTTTTCCTTCTCTTCTGTACCTCATCCCTCCTACAGTGAGACACTTAAACTCTTAAGGCTTAATAACACAATTCTGGATAGCATCTGTCTTTTGCAAATGTAGTTCTAAAAATATTTACTATTCCCTTTAGGAAAGAACTTTCAAGTCAAGGTTCAGAAGATCCTTTGTTACTGCTCTATGCGTATGTTTAATTTATAAAATCTCGCCTAGTTAATGTGGTTTATCAACTTTAGGTCAAGGGGACTGTTAATCATCAAGCCTGACCTGTGTAACCCAAGCCCTTGCATCCCACCCACCCAACCCCGTTCCTGGCATTCAGACTTCAGCATTGACCCCCTGGGTCTGAGCAGTGCACTGGAAATGTGGCTGTCCTCCTCACCCAGCTGAACTTCACAGATTTTTTTTTTTTTTTTTTCCAGCTTTTTTTTTTTTTTTTTTTCCTCCTAAGAGTTTTTTTTCTTTTTTTTTCCTTTCTTTTTTTCTTTGAGATCTGGCTGCAAAGCTTTGTGGTTTCTGAATGTGCTCCAGAAAATCATAGGAGTACTTAGTTAGGCAAAGCATCGCATCGCTGCTCTCATGTAAAATACCGTTGGGGCGAGGAGGGGGGACGCTGCCTGGACTGCTGTGTTACATTGATCCGCCTCTCTGGGTGACCTTGTAGGACTTGCACACAGGGAGCGGATGAACAGGTTTCACTATTAAAAAAGCAATGTCAGACAGCAGAATTTCCATTCGAAATTAGATTACACATCCGAGTTCATCAGCTCAGCACACTGATGCACCGTTTACGTAAAGTGGTAATCGTGATACCCTCTGTCATAAATTTGAACTTCAACTTTGCAGTGAATCTCTTGAAGTGGCAGTCACGAGACTTCATCGTCAGCTTGGGGAAGGGAGGGAAAGGCAGTCCAAAGTGGTATTTATTTCTCAGCAGTGAGGAGGTCAGGTTTCCAAAGCATCAGTGTTGAGTGTGGTGATGCCTTTTAAATGCGGAGTTGAAAGGGTGATGCAACTTCCAAGCGTTATGCCAAAAAAGGCAGAAGTGTGTCAAGAGAGATGACTGTTGGCGATGTCTAAAGAGAAGAAAGTTGATTTATTTTTTTTCATAGCTTCTGGCTGAGGAACTGATGTGGGAAGGGTTGTAGCGTGGTAGGACTGACTTCTGAGCAGCTCCTGGCAAACCAAAAGTGAACTAGCTTCAGTTAAATTAAAGCAGGGGAAGAGACTATCCATATCCTTTATATAGAAGTGCTCCAAATTGATGAAGGAAAGCACTGATTTTTTTTTTTTTCTTTTCTGTGGCCAACTGTGCTGCCTTAGGTACCTTTTCAATCCCTTTTAATTAAAGGGTGTCTGTCAGCCTTTCTCAAGTGTTGTGTTATCATAAGCCGCGCAAGTAATAGGTACCTGGAGAGAAGACCAAATGCATTTCAGTGCTAAACGAGATTTGCAATCTGCAACAGGTTAGCTGAAACATTTTAGTACCACCCAGGCTGTTGCTGCGGTGACAGTACACTCCAGGAATTGTAGAGGCTTTGCACATCTTGTTTTCACTATGTCCTTTTCCCTGTCTACCCTCATCCCCTTTCAGATACTAAGTTTGCAGCTAGTATAAAGGTCAGCTTCAAAATCTCAGGATTTTAATAATTTTTGACCATGGTCACCACGTGGAAAGGTAAAAAAAGATCTGCTTGCAGGAAACTGCTTGGCTGATCATCTTTTAGCATGTGCAAATAAAAATAAATTAACTTTTTTTTTAGTTTAAAAGTCTGAACATTTTTTTTAATTGCACCACTTTGAACCAAACGTTGATTACTGTGGCCTCGCTTAGGAAAAAGTGTTTCACGGTTTTAAAGTGTGTGCGTGTGGTTTTGTACATGCCTGGCTGCCTGCCTGATGCTGCGAACTGCAACAGTGCAGCTCCGTGGTGTTAAAAAAAAAAAAAGTCTTAGAGGTCTTGTCACTGAGCTCTTTGTTTACATGGGGAAACATCTGTCTGAGAGTTAATGTGCGGTTCGTAACACTGCTGTTAGAGCTGTAAATCCTTCTCATTTCTTCTTAACTGTGATTTGATCATTCTTTTTTCCCCCCTCCTAGTCAATGTGCTGTAGTCAAGTGTTGTAATTAGTGTGTATTAATCTATTGATTGTCACTGTTGTAATACTATGGAATAATAACATGACAAGATTTTATTCGTTCTATAATAAAATGTTTAAATATTGTCACTTTAAATAACATTAAAATAGAGCTTTTGTATGTTGTTTTTATTATCAATTCAGTATGATCGACTAATTGGACTTGTTTTCATTGACACCATTCTTTCCTGTAAACACAAGCTGTTTAAAGATTTAATTTTCATTTTAACTTCTTTGGTAGAAGGTTCCTAACCAGTTGGAGTAGGGGAGGGGGAAGGTTCTTAGGCAGAGTTGTATGCGCTCAGTGTGTGACATACTGAAAATAAATTGCATTTGCTGCTACTTACTCCATCGGTTTGGACAAAATGAAGTGTGTATTTTTTCCTCCCAAATTGATAGCATGCTTTTTAAAACATAAAGTTGTCATCTTGCTTTGTTTGTTTCCCCACCACCACCTCCAGGTTCATAATTTTCATGGCCTGCAGTTCAATTTAAACTCCTGGGCAAAGTATTAGATAAAAACAGTACTTTATATTAGTAACCAATACCCAGAAACACACATGTGGGTGTTTGTTTTTAAAGGATGGATTGGCGTGTTGGGTGTTACCTCATTTAGCATTCTTGTCTGATCTATACCAACTCGCTTCAATAAAGTGTTGTGAAATTGCCCTTACGATGGGGCTCCTGGAAGCTCCAGGAGGGAGTTTGTGTCAGGGGTGGGCTCAGGGGCACCAAACCCTTTATGGACAGTCAGAGTTTGTCTTTGGAAACTTAACAGGGAAAGAAACAACTGTCCATTTTGGCAGTGAGGGGTGCTTGGGCGCCTGCTGTTCATGTCTGTGCAGGCGTTTTGGCCCCTCTTGTCTTGGCTCCTTGTGGCTTTCCTGGAAGAGTAAACAGGCTTCTTGTCTGTGTGCGATGCTGAGGATGTCAAAAGTCCCTTGCTATTTCTTGTGGCAGTTGCTTGGGAAATTTTTGAGCAGTAGGCAAGGCAGCAAAGCCCTTCCCGTGGTAGAAGGGGTCCAAAGGGCCACCGGTGCCGTGACGTGAAGAGATGCCAGCAGAGCTCTGCTGTAGGGCATGTTCCATATGCCCAGCCGGGACTTAACAGGTCTATGCTGGGGATTGCAAGATGCCATGCTTCTACAAGGCTTGTAGGGTAAAACACCTTGGCAGACCTCAACCTGAGATGAGGAGGCAGCGGGAGAAAAAGAAAGACTAGGAGGCACCTTTAATTCCCTGCACTGAGCCCAACCTCTTGTTGGCCTCCTGCACGTCCCTAACTGTCCCCAGTGTTTGCAGCCGAAGGTGAGGTGACCTTGCATGGGGAACAGCTCTGGCTGCAAAGAAGGAAGAGTTGGTTGCCGAGTCTGTGAGCCTGCGGGGAAGAAGGGGAGAAGATAAAAGGAGTGTTTTCTGCTGTGACCGGAATATTTGCCTAGTGCAAAATCTTCACAGCGTAAAGCTAAGTGTTTTGGCTGTATCTGCAAGGTGTTCTTGAAATGTGTTAGTGTCTCTCCCTGGGTGCACCTGTGCCCAAACGTTGTTCTCTTGGAGAGTGCTGCCAGTCTTTAAACAGAGCTCTTGCTACGGGCTGCTATATAATAAAGTGGACTGGGAGAAAGAAGTAGTGAGTTTTCCTTCTGAATAAGTACATCCTCCCTGCCTTTTTTAGGAGCACGCTTAACACTACTATAAAATGCATAAACCTATTAAATGTTACCTCTGTGGATGGATATGGTGGTGTCTGGGTTTTGTTGTTTTTTTTTTTTTTCCAGATTGTGTGCTGGGCCCCTCTGAGCTCTCATTCCATAAATCAGTGTGTAATGAGTTGTGTTGCTGTCAGGGGTATCATCTTGCAGTTTGGCAGCGGCTGCAGGCTAACAAATGGTCCCAGTGTGGTAAAGATCATTTGAAGAGAGCAGAAGGTAGGCTCTCATGGAAGTTTTACCAGCAACATCCATCAGCAATTTCATCTTTCTCTCTTATCCCCTTATTATTTGTGTTGGTGTTGTGTTTGTTTTGTGTTTTCAGGAAACAGATTACTCTGATTTCTAGGGAAAAATAAAAACCACCAAAGTTTGGTCAGAAAGCTTTCGCAAATAGTTGGAAAGTCTGAAGTGTGTTGGTCAAGTGCCTGGGCTGTCTCTAATTGCTCTGTCTCCTTGCTACTCCAGGAAATTTTCAGTGATTACTCTGTTCTTGAAAATAATGAAGCTTTTGCCAGGCTTATTTGCCTGTATGGTAGGTAGCAAAATGTCTTCTATTTACAGCTGGGATAGTATGGCTGCTCTTTGCTCAGACGGGGAGGAACAATTTAACTTTAGATGTGAGCCACAAAACTGACTTGCATGCATGCAGAGTTCTGCTGGGGAAGTGTTCAAGTCCAAAAAATGTGCAGTGGGGTTGAGGGAATTCAAGTTACAGAGTCAGGGTTTCCTACATTTTTGCGTATTTTGCTTCCGTACAGACTCTAGTTTCTCTACAGCAGCAACAATAGCGATGACTATTTGGTATAAGAAGGGAGGTGAAATGAGTTTTTAAGTTTGAGCAGTATTGAGGAAAGGCATAGATAAGGAAGGGGATCTTAAATGAACTGTAACATCACACATTTGGAAATATGATAAGGAATAGAGTTTATCAGAGTCTACCTTTCTCTGAAATTACTCAAAGCAATCCAACATAAAAGCAATTATTTCTGTACCCAGGAGTTTGACTATCTCATTTTTCAGTTTCACGGGATCTTCCAAGTAATCACGGCTAACAACATATCTGCAAACCAAGGGCCGTATGTTTCTGCAAAACTCAGATGAATCCAAACCGTAATTATAAGAGGAATACTTCCTTCGGAGAGACTTTTTTTTTTTTTTTGTGTCTTCAGGAAATGAAAAGGAAATGATTTCACTTTTGTGTACAGGATTTAAAATGTCAACTTTGTGATGTAATGGGAAAGCTTTCTGGTGGGATTCGGTGTTTCTGGCTCAAGGCTCTTGTGTGAAAAATGGTGCCTTTCCCTGTTAGACCCCTCTTGGCCATGACTATGAAGTTCTTCTGTGGCTTTGTATGGGACCTGTTTTAATGCTAGGGAGATGGTGTGTGCTACGGGAGGGTGGAATTAAGCTTTTAGTCATGCTGTGCCATGTCTTATTTATCAACCGCAATGTGAAACACAAAGTTAAGTTAAAACAGACACAAGCTATATGCTGGGAATCAAAACATGAGCTGAGCCAGTGCCTGGGAGTTTTATGTCTGTGTTTATGAATGGGCAGATTCAGTACATGTATTTCAGATGTCACTATTGTCTTAACAAGTGCCACAAACATAGCAACATCTGGGTGACACCAATGTGTCTGTGTGTGAAACGACAGCGTGCGTATTCAGGGTAAAGCTTGCCCATGAATTTAGCTTAGTCTTTAGTGACCTGTTAGTAGATGCAGTTTTATTACCAGATTTGTTTTCTGAGGATTAAGTGGCATTTGGAGCATGTCAATTTAGTCAACTGACACTTTTGTTAATGATGTGCTTTAGTGAAGCAGTCTGGTCTGAATGGGGGACAGAAATGACAGTTAATTATGTGTAGAAAACATGGGGGGTTGGCTATTGGAAATATATGTAAACAAAAAAAAAACCCAACTCCTTTTTCTGTGCAAGTAACATCTGTAAGTTCAGGGCTGCTGCAATAAGTGAGAGATTAAAGCAAGTAGGAGCTTGGAAGGGATTTGTTTTGTGTTTGCAATTGGCTCGTGTCTTGATTTCCTACACTAGGGAGCGGAGCATGGAGCCAGCTGGACAAGAGGGAAAACCAAGCTCTGGGCTGGGACGGCATGCTTTGAAACTCTAGACCAAAGGATGTGAAGACTTACAAGAGGGTGTGCAGGATGGGAAAGCCCTGGGACGCAGCTCGAGGCTGTGCTGCGGGAAGCGTTGCACAATAGAGCTTTCCCTTCGGAGAGATGTGCACTTACAGCCCTGCCTTTGCGCGGTGGCCCATCGAGGGGAATCCCTCTTCTCAGAGACCTGTTAGGGTGCTGCGGCCGCCGAGTCTTGCAGAAGCATGTGAGGCTCCAGCTAAGTTTCTAAAAGTCAGAAAGACTCCATTCATATTCTGGTAGCTGACAATCAACCATATTGCCCGTATATAATGTAATTGCTAGCATATGGGCCGTTTGTCTGACCACAAAAGCTTTTATTCACGTGCTTTAGATTTTTAAAGGTTTGTCATCAGCAGAAATATCACACAGCATGAAGCTTTTTCTTCTTTTGCAGCCACTTAGCTATGTGGCACAGTGATAGAGTGACAAAAGCGTGCCACCATGGATCTAGCTGTGAGCTTGAGCATCTGGGGTGGGGAATACATGCTGATGGCCACCCCCAGGTGAGTAATCAGTAAGTGGCTATTAGACCCATGTGGCTGGGGGGAGAGAAGGAGCTGGGCACGAGGAAGCTGTAGTCCTTTGCACGTCTTTGTTGGAGACCCCGGTGTTCTGTGACTGCAGTTAGGGTCATGCAGTGCACTCGAGTATTCAGATTGCTTATTAAGAATGATATGTGGTGTTGTTACAGGTAGCAAATAATTATGTCCGTAAGACAAAATGTCACTTTGTCATCTCTTACCAGCTTCATTTGTGTATAGGAGAAGTGCCACCATGGTGCGGTACGTTCTGGTCCAATCTATTCATAGTATTCTCCTGTTGTTTGTGTGGATCTTCTGGAGGGGAGGCTTCTGAATATTTTGTAAGACTACGGAAATGTGGCTGTGAAAACACTTGAAAGCACTTATGACTTCTCTCCAAATGATTAACAGATTTCAAATTAACAATATCCTTAACAGCAAAAACATGTACTGCCTTGAATTATGAAGAAGGCTAAACGTATCACACCATCAGCATTAGGTGACTAAAAGCAAACTGTTGTTCTTATACAAAGCTTTTGAAGTTCATAATTTTGTCAACCAATAACATTATATTTTCCAACCTTTTATTTGTTTAAAAGCTGTCTGGACTGCAGAATAAATGTTATCTGCTTGAGCTACGAAGCTGTCGCCCTTGGTGAAGGATAGAGATAGATCTTGTTGGTGCTTCGTTAGCTGCTATGTGAAAGCTTCTTCTTTCGCTTGTCTGAGATGCGGGACTGGAAGAGACCTTATGGTCATTAGTTCGGATCCCTACAAGCCAGGAAGGATTATGTCATATGTAATGCTGTCAAAGAATTTAATGAAATCATTTTCCTTTTCTCCCCTCAAACGCTCCAAACCTCACTGCCTTGGTGGTTAAAAGCCTTTGTAAGAAACCTTAATCTATGCAGGTCCCTGTGCCAGCGCTGGCATGTAGGTCCGGCAGTATCCAAAAGCACTGCAAGCTGGTCTATCTCCCTCTCACTTGAACATTCACTGAGAGTGGCATTGGCATTGTAGCGAGTGCTCAGGAAAATGCCAGAAATTATGTCATGCTTTACATCTTTTCCTGTTACTAAGATGGCTTTCCAGCATACATGTTTGTAACTACCCCCGGCCCGGTCCTTCACCTCCCTGCATGGGGGAGGATCGGTGTGGGACCCGGTGAGGCTTTGCCTCGCCTGCTGGCAGTAGTCTCAGGGCAGGTTTGTACGCGTGCATTTCTTGTGGATACGTGCTAGTCAGGCCGCAGCGCTGATTTGTCTTGGCATGGCATTACCTATTCAGCAGTATACAAAAATAGCGTGTATCCTCCTGTTCTCTAACAGGCTGTCACTTTCTAATTGCTATAGAGGCAGCACTTTCAAGAATTTCTGTAATATTTTTTTTTTTTCTTAAAAGACAAAACTGTTCACTCTTGAAATATCATTAGTGGAGGCAGGAGAAGAGAGGCTAGTTCGTAAGATCAAAAAAACTTTATCATTTCCTTGGGATAACAACTAAAAGCTGGTGGTTGAGTTGTTGCAGACCAGTTTCTCAGAGATTATTGTGTAATTAATCATGTTATTGAAGAAGGAGAGAAAACAGAAATGGAAACTAGTTAATTGACTTCTTTGCCTCAGCCATCAAAATCCATCAAGGCCTTTTAGGTGCTTATCAACTCTTTTCCAGGTTATGAGTCTAAGTGTCACCCTAGCAAGTCTGCTGGTTCCAGATGAATTGCGCTCCGGTAGGTTGGTGCCCGAGACAGGGAATTGGTCCCTATGTTAAATGTCACAAATAAAGTATTATAATGCATCTTCTGAAGGGATCTCAGGAATTCTGCAAGTCTTTTGTTACCAGAGAGGATCAACTTTCCTTCAACCTGTCTGAGCAGCTATTTTTTTAATGTGCCCATTAAAAATCTTTTAAAATAGACATGTGCTTTTAAAATAGACATGCTTTAAAATGCTGTGCTTATTGGTGATGAGAGGCAACAGCCAGAATCTGGAAATTGCGAAATTTGGGCTTGTGTATTTACAATTTCTCTCCATGTGCTTCTCTCTCGATAATCTTGGGTTCTGTTTTGTTGTGATTTTGGGGGCTAATTAACATGGTAAAGACTATTCCTGTAAGTATGCTTGGTTTTTGTAAGTTTTATCTGCTGGTATCTGCACGCAGGCTGCCTGAAAGATTGTATCATTTAATTAAAGAAAGAACAAACAAGAGGATTAATGTAATCTATGGGATGGGGACAGGAGACTGGAAAGGGTCAGGCGAGAGCTAGCACAGGGCCTGCTTGAATGCCTGGCGAAAAACACGCATGGTTCACTGCGTGCTAAAATTGGTAAACAGATATCCTTTAATACTTCTGGCAAATAACGAATGGCAAAGTCTTGGTGTCAAATATGAACGATCTCATTTACATTTAAATAGTTTGGGTTTCCTTGCATGTGTCATGCATAGCATAAAATAATGCTCTATTATTGCAAATATTACTTTTAATGAAAGTAAATACCATCGTCACCAGTGTTAATCTGCTGCACTCAGAAGTCTGTTTCCAAATATTGATTTCTGGTAAATGACCTTTATCAGCATTGTAAGATTTTTATTTGGAAAATGTTTTGTGTGGGAGCCTGGAAATGTTCACTGGTGGTCTGGTTAAATTTTTAATAGCCATCACCATCAATTTGCTCAGTGTCTTACAGACCCATGAAGGATGGGGCATCCTCTCCCTCAAAAATTTAGGGTCTGTGATGACTTGGGGGCCAGCTGGGACTTGGTGGCAAACGCCAACGTGAAGGGGGGGGGGGGGGGATCTCAAAGCTACAGGATGATGACTTCTAGGAACGTCAACATTGTGCAATTCTTGAAACCCCGGTGTGGGTTTCAGTGTGGTGCAGATAGTTAAGAAACCATTCCGGCTTGCAGAGCCAGATGCTGGTCGTCATTTCTCAGCTTGGATTCAAAGCTGGGGACTGAACTTTATCTTCCAAGGGATTTTCTGTTTATGAAATTGTTGCAGCTTACCAGATCTGACTTGGAAATAACTTGCTCATCTACATAATTAAGCTATAAATAGCAGAGTAAATGAACCTGCTTTTTAACTCTGAAGTTGTTATTTTTTATTTAAGTTCAGGAGGCTTATTGCCCAGTATGTGGGTGATTTTCTGAAACTGCTTTCTTTGTCAAAATGATGGTTGTTCACCCTGGGGCTCCGCAGATTCAGGCGCTGTTTGGAAGTAGTGAAAATGATCACTTTAAGTTACGGGAGCCAGTGAGTGACCGTAACAGTTAGGAAAACCTCATCCATTTTTGTATTCTTCCATATTTACTGTGAGGCTGGAAGGTAGAGACAGTCAGGACAAATAGAGATGGTTTTCTGTTGGCATTTTCACTCCCTCTGAAATAAAAATAAAATGTCTGAGTTTGCCAGTTGGCCATAGCTCAGCAAGTTTGTGTCGGAGACAATTGTGTCTAGTCGTAATTCCTATGCCCCTAGGCCAATTTTATTGATAATCCAGATAATAGCTTCTGCCATTGAAGCTTTCACTTAATTTATTGCAGAGGAAGTCCTGCTGACTGTTTCTCTAGATGTTTTTTCCTATTTGGGTACTCTCTGACTTTGCCAGAATCCTGGCATGGATATTGGAGTAACATGCCTTGTACCGGCTGCTGAGTACCACGCTGCAGCGAGCCGAGAGCAGCTGATACAGGGGTTGGGTTACCAGTCAAGAAAGTTTGTTTGCTGCCTGTCGGGAGTGCTTATCCAAAAAGAGATAAGAAACTTTTGCTTAGTTTTCAGATGAAAATCAGCCATGCACAACAAGAAACAGCTTAAAGTGCCTTGAAACTCAGTCTCTCATGATGCCAGAGTAGCAGATGGCATGTTGTCACCACAGATGAAAATTATGTTAATTAATATATTACAAAACTGACTCCAGTTGAACATTTGTTTTTTATGAGCATGTGATTATCAGCTTTTCTGGAAGATGAATTTTGGGAATATTTGGACCGATTTATTTCTACGATAGTTGAGATAGGCTCCAAAATAGCTTTCTGGAGATCTAATATGCTGTTTGGTTTTGGTGCTGTAATTATAAATGGATCTAAGTCAGCCAGTTGGTGGGGACACGGTTAAAGAACTTGAGGTAAATTAATTTAGAGTTTGTAAATATATTGCACAATTGCTGTAACCTTGTGCAGTGTGCACTCTCATCTGCTGCACACGTGAGCACCTCAGAGACGGCTACGCCATGGCCCTGTCCCAGGTTGCAGCCATTTCCAATATTTATAGCAGCTAATTAATGGAGGGGTGGATTGAGTGAAGATCTGAATTCTTTCTTATTCATGAGCAGAGACCTGGTATGCACTTCTTTTGCCCTAAAGGAAACCTGTAGAAATTCAGGATGTTTTCAGGGGGGTCTTTGCCCACCATGTAGATCTCCTGGCTGATATTAAATAACAGACTTTGAGATGGGTGTTTCCTTGGGCAGGTTTCATAAGCCAGGGCCAGCCCACGTTTTCGCTGTTGAAAAATTAACTTCTGCAAGGCCCAGTACAATCAATATTTCATTTCTGTTCTTCCAAATTATTGAAAGTCTTTTGAAAAAAGTCTTATATGCTGCCGCTCGGAGGCCTTTGTGTGCAACCTAGAAAGCTTTTCTTTTCTTGCCTGTAGGAGCGTGTTGGCTTAGGCTGAAGGGTGATTTTGACAATAGCCGGCACAGATGCTTCAGAAGGTGTAAATCCTCCCCAGTCGGCAGATGCAGATAATCTGTCCCCTACTGTTAGCCACATCCTGATCTCTAACAGATAAAGACTGGCTTAATCCCCAAAGCATGAGCTTTAATATCCTTTACAAAAGCCTCCTCCTAATTCACAAGGCCCTTGCATGGTCCCCCCCCACCCCGTGAAGTCATTGCTGGGTGGCTGAGGGCTGTTCGGGGCTGTCTGAAAGGCAAAGAGGTGTTTGCTGGAAGATGCCAAAGGCTGGTCATGAAACTGCCCCTGCGCTGCTACCAGCTTCCTCTCTGCCATTTGCAGAAGCTGCTGATTTTTATTTACTCCATAGAGGTTTTTTTTTTTAATTATTTTATATTATTTTTTATTCTTCCCCCCTGCCCCCCTCCCTTTGACTTGTCAACTTTCATTTCCTTATGAGAAGAGTTGGTTTCTGGTGACGTGGCCCTTGATCGGGCGGTCCTGCGTGGTCTGATACAGCCCTATTCCTTCACCTCCCTCCTGCAGGAAGTTTTTCTTCTTGTGAAATGGAGAGCGCTACAGCACCAACGTCTTAACCCGGAGAATGCACTGAGCATTGCTGTCTTTCGTGACTAAACCAACCCTGTCTGGCTGGGAGCTCTTTCCCATCTTGAAAGGCCCGGCTTTGCCTTACTGCAAGCTGGCGCTGGCTGGTGTTGGCAGAAGGCCCTGAAAGCTCTCAGCTGGGCAGGGAAGCCTGGCTGCTTTCCCCGCAGTGATGCATTTCACGCCAAAATGCACATGCTGCCTGGCGAAGAGGGCTTTGCTGCGGCATTTCTGCCGTGTGCTGGGGAAGGAGGTGGCTGCAGTGGGATTCAGCAGGCTCTGCTGCAGTGCGGGTCCCGGTGTGGCGAGTGAAACGCAGCCAGCCGTCAGTGCTGGCATGAAGGGTGGTTTTGCTGACAGTGTGCCGCAATGCTGCTTTTAGTTCAGAAAAGCATCTTGGATGATTTCTGTGAAGAGCCAGCGTTGGTCTGTGCAGGCAGCTCAGTGGCCTTTCTAGCTCTCATTGGCCTCCTCTAAAAGTCTGAGCAAATCTGACTTTGTTTTCCCACCCGTGAAATCAGGTGTGATGCTTTTCCACCCTGCTGTTCGTTCCCTGGGAGGCTCTCAGGTAGCGATGACTTGGAGCATCTCCACGCGCCTAACTCTGTGTGAGCACGAGGTTGACCCTTCCCTGCCTTCCTGCACATTTGCAAAGTGTTTGTGTGGAAATTACAGCAAAATATTTTGGTTTTATTTATCCCTAGTTATTGTAAGGGCAAGATCTTCACATGAATGTGAAAGCACAAGTTTTACAGAGCTGCAAAATACACTGCAAGCGCTTGTTTTAGAAGGACCCGGAGGGAGTAATGAGCGTGTATTGAAGGTTGAGGGGTTTCTATTTTTCTTTTTTTTTTTTCCTTTTCTTTTTAGGAAAACATGTTTGTTTTGAGTAAATTGCAAAGGAGACTGAACACTCGTGAGAGCTGCTTTTGGTTGAGGGGTTCTATTTTTCTTTTTTTTTTCCTTTTCTTTTTAGGAAAACATGTTTGTTTTGAGTAAATTGCAAAGGAGACTGAACACTCGTGAGAGCTGCTTTTAATTGCTTTGTAGCAAGTGTTATTTTTCTTCACAATCTCACAATTAACCTACTCCCTGTGGTTTCCTAGTGTAAGTTCTGCTGTTGGTACAAATTGATTGTGCCTCTGCCTTTTGTGTTGGGGACAGAGGGGAAATTCGTTCCCAGTGCCTTCAGCTTGCTAGAAATCTCTTCCTGCCAAGATCTGTGAATCCAGGTGGTACTCTGGGTTTATTTAAGGGCTGAGCATTTTTGTATTGTCCTGAATGCTATTTTACTTGCCTCCCTCCCCCCTTCAGTCTTTATTTTTTCTAGAACTTAAATTACAGCTCATATTAGTGATGAACAGGATTATGCAGGTGCAAGTGACTCATTCATAAACCTTGAGTTTCAGTTGCTTGTTACATTCGGGGAAGGAGGGAAGAAAAAAATTCTCTGCCATTTTGAGCTGAAAATGTGAATGCCTGAACTAAACTCAGCGATTCATTATATTTGAAGGAAAGTTTGGACAGGTGTTTATTTGCCTAATTTGAAATTGTCTTTGAATTAGTCTGTGACAGTCTTTATATGAAAACTCTGAGGTTTTATTTTGCTGTCAGTGTCTAATCTGCGCATAATGGCAGTTTGAGTTAGTGAAGAGGTAGCAAATGTGTGTAGTTTGTACAGCTTTCAGTGCCATGAATAGATTTATTTCATACTCGGGCACGCATTCACTTTTAACCCTTGACTCAGAGCAACACATAAGCATGTGCGTAAGCAGTCTCACTGATTGCCGCAGGCTGTGCAGTGCGTGGGTCTGCCAGGGCTCCTGGTAGTGATAAGGACAGTAAAATCCCAACAGAGAATGATGGGGTCTGCATGCAGCTGTGCCAGCATGGATGCACACCTGCCTATGCGCATGCTGCTGGGGTCTTGCTTCATCCCAGCACCAGCGTGGGATGGGTGGCAGGGCCAGGGCCAGGCTCTGCACCATCCATTTTGCTAGCTCGAGCCCACAACCTTTCTGCAATGCTGGGTCTCCCTACCTCTTTTTTAAAAGTGCAGAGGTGTGGGAAAATAGTGACATTAGATACTGGTGTCTGTGGTAGCTGTTGGCAAGCGCTGTCTGAACTGGCAAGGCCTGCATGTGTCACTCTCCGCAGACGTGTAGTGGGTTGTTGGAGGCTGTCAGTCATCATGCTTCCCGGGCGGGATGAATCGCAGACGGACACACTGGCAGGGAAACCGTACACGAGCACGGGCACGCAGCAGCCTGCAGGCATGTGCTCACAAGTATCCACAGTTCGCACGCGTGGGGTGTCTTCAGACACATTGAGAAAGAGCAGATATCACTGGAGAGAGGAAAACAAATCTTACGGTCTGAAGGCAAATGGAGAGTGCACGGGAGAAGAAGAAATGATGGCCAGAGGACTTCAGAAATCCGCCAGAAGAGATTTCAGAGAACATGCCCTCAAGCACTGAGAGCAGCTTCCAATGCCAAGAGGCTGCTCAAGACAAGTAAAAAGACAAACCATGGGTAAAGGTTTGGAGCAATATTTAAGTCAGTCAACCAAAGATTTGCAGCTGCAACCAACTATTAATAACAGATGGTTTGATACCAGAACTGGAGATCAAAACCAAAGGTCTACTGATATTGCACCATGTTTTTCTTGTCTTGCTTAGCAAGCCTTGCATGGTAGTTTTGGGGGAGTTTCAAATAAAACATCCAGCCTGCTCCTCAGTTTCACCCTGCAGGCAGTGGCAACCCACGTTGCCCACTCAAAGGAGGGCAGAAAGATTCCCGACGACCCTGATGAGACCATGCACGACAACACGATCATCATAGCAGTGTTACGCTATGTCGCTCCTTTATGTGGATCCTGGATGTTTTCTTTTAGTAGTCCCTATAAACACCTGTGGTCGTAGTCTGTCTCGCCTTAGGATAAGGTTTAATTTATCTTTGTCTGTTTCTTGGGTGCAATTGGTGTCCTTTTCCCTATAATTTTTCACCCCTTCATTTGACAAAGGGATCTCAGGTCTGTGTTTTCATTGCTCTGCCCTCTTGTGTAAGTGGTGAAAAAGATGTGCTGTGGATGTGTACAGATGTACCCCCTCCTCCCCCATGCTTTTGTTGCTAGCAGGGTACTTAAAGGCAGAAAAACAAGTGATCTCATCCTGTTGCAGAGAGAATTGCCTTTATCATCTTTTTTTCTCTATGGGTGTTGTTCTTCCCTTCACTGTTTTTCTCAAATACGTCTTGACGTAGAACATGTCCATACAGGGATCCTTGGGAAAGTTGAATTAAATTAACCGAAGGTGTGAATTTAAAAAGGATTATTTAAACCTCATTAAGCCTCTGTGTTTGCACACTTTTCAAAACCAAAGTTGCTTTAATTTGATTTCAGTTCACTTCACTTCCTAGGTGGAGTAATCTCAATTTAATTAAGGCAAATTAATTGAGTAAATGTCCAAAGAGAGATTTAATGCCGGGTAGCAAAGGAGCATTCAAGGAAAATGAGTAAAAGGGAAGTTGAGCTTATTCAAAACTAATAAAACCAAAACCTCCTTCCAGTCTGAGATATTGCAAGAATTAGACGTGATCCGTGGCAAACGCTGTAATTGTTACCCTGTAAAGGATACTATCATCAAGTGAAAACCATCTCTTTTGGCTCATATGAGCAAACTCACATCACTCCTTCAATTCTGGGCACCAGCCCAATATTGTGAAAGGGAAAAGTTAGGTGTATTGAATGTCTTATCATTTTACTTTATTCGTTCCTTTAGGAACTAGAGTAGATTTATGCCAAATAATAACCTGTTTGGTTTTGTTTTACCTCCCTGCCTCCTCCATCTCCATTTCTTACACAGTATTTTTCTGGTGTTTTTTCTTGAGGAGAGCGGAGATTGGGAAGAAGACGGATGAAAACACATCCCTTCTTTCATGTGAAGGTGCTTATCTCCACCTGTGTATGAGGTGCTCAGCCAAATCTCTCTTCTATCTTGTGTCCAAAGAAATTTGTGTCAGGTCCTTATCTGTCAGTGCTGCAGAAGGTTCAACAGCAGTGACAGAGAGAAAAGTGAAGAGGTGTCATTCATGACAGCAGGAGGGTGAAATCCAGAGGTAGGAAGTTGTGTGGCGTTGGTGGTGCTCGGTGTGACCTTGAGTCTGATTTTTATCATCAGAGAAAAACAGCAATTAATGAAGAAGCTTCTCTGCTGCGGAGACAGGAATTAAGCAGCATTAAACACCAAGATGTTTCATAAAACCTAGGAAAAAGGCGTGATTTACAGTACTAAGACCTTTTACCTCTTTGGAGAGGGTGAAACACAGGCGTGTTAGCTTTGTTCATGCTTGTACTCTCATTGTTAGATTAGTAACTCCAAGTGTATGGATGAGGAGTTCTGTAAGTATTTTCTAGTTTCCTTGTTCTGCCTCTGTGTTGGAACAAATATTTAGCGAACTGGAGCTCATCCTGGGATAAGCCATGCTGGCAGTTTTTTCTTTATCCTCTTATGTTATATTTTTAACGGTGGAAACAGGCTTATGTGGGCTTCTGCTCCCTTGCTCCCTAGCACGCAGTTGGGAAGGTGAAATGGGTAATTTTTTTGGTGTGAGGATTTTGGGTTCTTCCCCATCTCCTTTCTTATAGACCTCCACGCAAAGGGCTTTTCTAAAGGGAGCAGAAGTTGTGCCTTCTTCCAAGGCTTCCTCTGCCCCTGAGATGTTTAGGACCTGAGTGCCTGCCTCCACCAGCTTCAGGGACATCTTGTGGTCATTCATAAGCCAAGCCTTGCCTAACAGCACTGTCGCAGGAGGGCAGTTTAGAAGTACAAACTGAATGGTCAGAGGTAGAGAATGTAGGTTCTTGCTGTTTCTTTTATGTAGTGTTCATTAGAAATGTATGATATCAAAGTATTTGTATCTGAAACAGGTTTTTCTTTCTACTTTGTTGCCTGAACAGTTAAACCCAAAATCCAGGTTTCGGCCATCTCTTGGGCATGCTGTGCAAGAAGCACAAATTTGGTTTTACATATCTTTGGGCTGTCAGCTGTGTGAAGAAAGGGAAAAAGGGACACAGTTAACAAATATGTCTATGTAAGAGATGATGTATGCTAAATTCAGAGACTGTTGAAAAAAACATTTAACAAGAAAGCAAATATAGTGAAGAGCTTTAGCTTATTCCCCCAAAACGTTTTTGATGGAAAAGAGTAAAATAGTGAAGAGCTTTAGCTTATTCCCCCAAAACGTTTTTGATGGAAAAGAGTAAGATGTAGGTAAGCTATTGGTTTCTTTAGCAGCAATAAATTACATGATGTACTTAGAAAGCTTAGAAAAAAAATTTATGAACAGAGACATAGGTATTTAGATTGACTTGTGTTAATAAGGCAAAAGTATATCTTACTTAAGCAATTTATGCTTATATTTTATTCAGGCAACTTATTGCTGTGAAGGGATTGATGATACTGGTCCTTAGACACCATTTAAAACTAAAGTAATAGCTAATGAAGGTTAGTAGAAATTAATAATAAATCCGGTTATGTTTGATTTGTGTATCAGTAATACAGGTCAAAGAATGCATGCCATTGGAGAGCTGTCAAGGCAACTATTGGGATTTGATGTTGACTTCTAGCAGATGCAAACCCTATTTCTTTCTTTGAAGTGGAAGCGTCTATATTTTTATGATCAGTCAGAGCCAGCAACCTTATATGTCTGAGTCATAGGACTCAGTTTTTACATGCTAAGCAGGCAAACACAAATGTGAATTTCCTCCTGTGTATGTTCTTCAGTTGCCTGATGGTGAACAATTTTCAAAAGGAGATGCTCTTTGGCAGCCAGTCTCTGATCACGGGCTTTTCTGGCGGCTTTAGTAGTCAAATGAAATGGCCAGAGCAGTGAAGAAATACCTGTTGTCCTCATCAGCAGTGTTGCTGCCTTTGCTTGCAGTGTGTTTTCCTTTCTGAAGGATATTCCACCTTGTGCTGGAGCCCTGAGGCTCCTAGGAGAGGCAACATGGTGTTGCATGAGAGTTGCATCAAGCAATAGTGAAAAATTTGTAGTATCAATTAGGAATAGTTAAAAGGAGATACCCTAAGGCATCTCTTGCTGCCCAAACCTATTTTATTCTCACTTTAAATACTCCCCCAAGGTGCCCCCTAACTTTTTAAGCTTTCTTACAGAAAGCTCAGAGCTGGTGGAGTCCTTGGCACATGGTGTAGTCCTTTATCTTGTCCAAAGATACTGTGTACCATTAGTATCTGCTCTCTAGACTTTCACTGCGAAGCAAAACTGTCCTTGTCTTTTTCTTCTCGAGTTACTCCCAACTGTAATTGGCTCAATTAAATCATTCATTGTGTGAAGGTGAAGGAGGTGATGTTGGGTGGAGCAGCAGCCTGAATGCTGATGTGCTGTGAGAAAGTAAATTTGTTCTTCAAATGAAGAAAGGGCCTTGAGGAGGACAGACTTGTTGTCTTGATAGTTGACTAATGGGTTTATCTAATGGGGTTCAGCTTATATGTAGTCTGTTGTAGGTATGTTTGTCAGATGTCTAGGACATGGCTTTATTTGTTGAGATGACACTAGAGGTGCATCAAAAGATACTGATTTTAGTCCTCAGAGCCTTTTTTCTTTTTCCTACTACTTCACTGTTACAGCTCCAATTAGAAGCTAATCCTGAGTGTGTGTGTGTTTGGTGTGGTACTAAACTCTCATTTGAGGGCCATTGTTGTAGGGTTTTAATGAACATTTGAAAAAAAAAAAAGCTTCAAGCTCCTTGATTAGATCACTGGGCATCATGAAAATCTTCTCAATGACTGAAAAAGTCTTTAACAGGATATTAAGATGGTATTTTTCCTATATAATAAAATATCTTCCAGAACTAGCTGTAAACATCATTTTAGTAATCTTCCTGAACTTCATGGGAATTGTGCCTACTGTTGCCTCAAAAACTGTCTCGGGAAGAGAGGACACTTGTAAAGGGGCTTATCCCTGCCATATGTATAGCTAGAAGGAAGAATACAGAATGAAGGTCTGTCTATTCTAACCCTTGGATATCTATCAGTTTGTTCTCAGCATCTTTCCTTCGAATGGGGTCTCAGCTTTACAGTTTTCATTGTTGACTCCTAAAAAGAAAAGAGATGCAGCATTTCTCAGAATCTTCTGTGTTAAGATTAACTTATCTTAAAGAACTTGCTGGTATTAAGGCAAAAACTACTCTGTGGTACTTGGCTTACGCCATTTTTGAGGCTTTCGCCCTGTCTCAATTCACAGCAGACAGACTAAACTGCTAGGCATAGAGAATGGTCTCTTGCTATGCTTCAGTAGATGCTCAGTATCTTGAAAAAAAAACTAGGTGACTTTTTCCATTTCAATTTGTAAGACAATTGAAGAATGGGAACTATATTTAGCAACTGCTTTTAAACTGTGTTTAAATTGTTTTCCTTTGTTCTTGTAGGTACTTTTAGCAGGGAGAGGTCGAGGCACTCTCAGGAACACAGGACAGCAGAAGCTTATGCTCCTGCAGAATCTAAATAAAAAAGGGAGAGATTGGGGCAGATTAGAAGGAGGAGGCAAAGACATGGTGATGGAGAGTGAGATGCCCATAGTTGCACAGCTGATCGCTAGCAGACCTGTCCCAGCTCTCCTGACACCCTTTTCCTTTGGGCTAGATTTTCATGCTTTTGAACTCGAGCTGCTACAAGATCGCTGTTTCAGGGTGATATATACCTTGGCACTGAGCTGGAAGCTGCTAGTGACAATACCTGCTGCCATCTTTTATGCTTATGACGGTACAAAGGGAAAATAGCTTGTGAATAACTGGCTTACATTTGACCTTGTTTTCTACAACTGTGGTGGAGTTCATGAGGGTCTTGATGCGTATGAGGAAGGGGGTATATGTGCATGTGAAAGATGTCAAGCTTATAAGATTGTTTGTTTGTGTTTTGGCCTACTATCAGCTAGACCAGCCTGTAGAAGAGGAAAGGCTGGGCTGGTTTGTAATATGGCATTACCAAATGGATGTGGTTTTCTTTCCTCTCTGCAGCGTCTTGTCTGTTAATGGAAAGAAGCGGTCAATAGGAAGACAGGTGCTGATTGGTGTAAGAGTAGTTGCTATATCTGCTTATTTGGACTTCAGGTTTTGACATTGTTTTTTGTCTTCCCCAGACTGTGCTGACATTTGCAGCTCTTTTTAGAGCGAAAGCTCTAATGACAAGGCAGTGAAGCCATTCAAAATAGGAGTTAGTTTATCCTCTCATTTGCTATTGTGAAACCTTCTCATTAGGGTGAATTTCTTACCCCTGCAAATCAGGTACTGAAATGTTGGTGACTCTGCCTTCTAAGCCCGTTTGCTATACTTTAAATGCAGAGAATGTCTTTACTGTTAAGAACACAGATCATATTGTTTCACATACAGTCAGTGCCCAAGAACAAACCCAGCTTACCCCATGAACCTTCTTAGAAACTGCTCTCCCTGTTCCCAAAGGATGTAGCCAAGCATCTTTTGTGTTAGTGAGGCTGAGGCTGGGTTGGAAGACCACGCGAGGATGTCAGGAGCCTGGGTACCTCCCAGCTCCTGGAAGCTGAGCTAGCAGAACAGAGTGGGAATTGCATTGCTGTTATATGCGGCTGGTTGACCTTCAGCTGAGTTCTGGCTGAAGCTCAGTGATGTGGTGCTGCTTTTCCATCCTATGCCAATGCTTTAATGAGAAACATTTAAGGAAATATTAAGGAAATAGTTGCAATATTTGTGTCTGCTCTACATGGCATAATCTGCATTTTGCAAATTCCATAGTGTAGCAAGAGAAAAGTTTTCTCATCCTCAGCTTTGAACTGTGGTACAGTCCATGAATAAGCTTCTATCAAAATTAACAGACAAATGTTAATATTTAGAGCAAACAACCTTTCTTTTTTTTTTCTCAACTCTCTTCTGCTTCTTCATGTAAACTAATTAACGATAAAGGCTTAAAGAAGCACAGTACCGAAGTAACAGTTGTCTTTACATATATTATTGTAATTAAAAAGCTTTTCCTTATGGTCTCTCACATCTAAATCCTTATACAATAGGGTCTCCCTACCACAAGCATTTTCAGAGGTTTCATTAGTTCTCAGTGTACCAGCATTTATCACTTTCTGCGCTTTCTCCTGAAAACTTAGAGGCAGTTAACGTTGTGAATTGCATTGCAGTGCTGTCTATGCTAATTAGGTTTTTTCCAGGCTTGCTTTATGCCTCGGAGATGTGCTGCAGAAAAAACAGCTAGATAAAGCAAGCTATTACAGCACTAATGAATCTGTGCAGCTTGACTGAAAGGTAGCGAAAGCTGGTGGCAACAGGCTGTGGGGTGGGGAAGAGGTTTGGGTCTGACAGTCCATGAAGAGCCTGACCTCATGCAAGTTGGACGTGGCCTCCCTGCCTCATTTCTTTGATTGTAAAACCAAATTAGGATAATCCTGTTAGCAAATAAGAGGGGTGCTGCAAAGACTGCTTTGTACTCCCTTTCATGAAGTGCTTTGCTGACTTCCTCCGAGAGGTGGGATAGAAGTGTCGGTGTGGAAATTGCAAGCTCTTTCCCTTGGAAGGTAGTGGTAGTTGGGGAAGAGGTCAGACTCACTCATTCTACCGCTTCTCTGAATGACTGCTCATAAAGTTGCCTCTTTTTGTGCTGCAAGCACACAGGCCTGTCCTGCTGTCTTGTTCTCCAAAGCTTGATTGAAGTGTATGGAAACCTGATGAGCAAAGGAAATGCTGGTTAGGAGCCCCTGGCCGGCCTGAAGATCAGGACAAGGTGCAGATCAGTGGGTTGCGATTCAGAGCTCTTCCTTAGAGAGGTGTGATCTGAGCGTGCAGCGAGGAGGCTGCGGTCAGCCCTCCTGCATGTGGCAGTTACGGGTAAAGGAAAGGATGTAAAGCCCTGGAGACTTCTCTGCTCTGGTGCAGCGTCGGACCCAGTGCCAAAACTTGCAGTCGTTTTGGTGCACATGGTTAAGAGCAGTCCGGTTGACTTGACCCTCCGTTTTATGCTTACTGGCTTCCCCTTTGTTTAAGGGAAAATGGTGGTACCAGGTTTGTTATTTGTTAAAGCGTTTCATCTCCAGGACTGCTGTGATTCTTAGTGCCTCTAAGATGCACACTGATTAGGCAGTGATGAATGTAATTCCCTCTGGCATGAAGTACTGGTCAGATACCTGCTGCTGTAATGGGGTCATTTACAAGAAATTGGAAATAGTACAAAAGGGAGAGGTGATTTTTTTTTTCTCTCTCTTTTTTTTTTATTTTAGCCTAAGGCTCTCAGTCAACCAAAAATAGTGTTCAGCTGTAGCCAGCATTTTTCTCTCTCAGATTATTGATGGGGAGGTTCAAGTGGAAGATGCATTCCCTGTAGCAGCCTGTCATTTTGCAGTGCCAGTAGCCGGACTCGAGACTCTATTCTGGCAGCGGAGGACTTATCCTGCTTACCTCCAAGCTAAGCTCACCAGAGGACAAGCAAGTCTTAAGTCTGCCACAGTTCTTTGCGCTACCAATGACTTTGCACAGTCAAAGAAATACTATCTTATCTTTTTTATGTAGTATTGGCGTAATGTACTGGGGTTTGTTGTATGTTTAAGTTTACATGTAGCAGCTCTGAGCAGATAGCTACCATAATAAGACTTTCAAGAGCATTAACCCTTGGAACGGGTAGCTAATTTGGCTCTAGATCAAGAGATGAAAATGCACAGGACTGTCAGAGGGAGAGGGAAAGCTTAATCAGAAGCTGTTTTGATAAAAACATAGTGCTTTTGGCAGAAGTCTTGCTGAGCACGCTGCATCCAGGACACACAGCTTTGTTGTAGTCTTTTATTTCTTTTTCTCTCCAATTGACATTAAACACAATAATTAAAGCAACAGAGATTAACATGTCAAACCAAGCTTTTCATTTGTTCTCCTTTTTTTTCTTTCTTTCTTTCTTTTTCTGTGAGCTAGTCAATTTTCCCTTAATTCAGCAGATACGTCTTTTAAGGAAGGTTGATTCAACAGCATGTTGGTGGCAGAGGGAGGAAAAAAGTCTTGCTCTCTGTCTGGAACTTCTTCATATAAATACTTTGTACATTAATGAAAGAAAATTATCTTTGTAAGCAGCCTTTCTTCTGGCAATAAGCTTGACATAGCAGGCATTTTGAGGCATTAAGAACAGATTTATTTCCAAATGACCATTCAGACTGTTCAAAAGGATTTTGATTTTAATAATTAGTTTTTCCTGTTTATATGTTTTACTGTCTTTATCTTCTTTGCTTGAGCAAAGGCAGCTTTTAATTTTACCACATGTGCTTTCATTTCTTTGATTTTATTCTGCTTGATATAGTAAATGCATTCAGCCAGTAATGTAATTCTTCTATGGAATTTCTGCCCAAAATGCTCATGGTGGTGTAATAAGTGTTAGTAGATTCCCAGTGAAAACAGTGTTATATCACAACAGCATTCTGATACGAGGAAAAATAAAGCTATTGATCTGTTCCAGAGCAAAAGAATACGTTTGGGGCTGTAGTACCCCACCTCATTATCTTGCAGAGGGAACCTGGGAAGGCTGCAGTGAAAGGAGCCATAGCTCATGGGTTGCTTTTTGTTGCTCTCTCCTTTGAGAGTAGATCTTTTCCTGTGAGCAGGCAATTAGCTTGAAACAGCTATTAGGTACCTAGTGGAAGCATTTTCATTGCATAACACAAAACTGGGCTGCTGCACTTGAGGGGTGCCTGAGGTCAGCCATGCTGTCTTTACAGAGCAGATCTGCTGGTGAGATGTTTCTGTGGGGAAGGGCTGTTGATGTGGTGGGAAGAGAGCTGGTGAAGAAGGCAAAGGCAAAGGTGGTGGTTGGCTGTATGTCAGGACATCATGTGGTCCGGTTTTGCTCCACTTCCAATTTGCCTGCCTAAGCCAGTGGTGAGAGACAGACATCAAAGAAGAACTTGTGAAGCTGCCAGTGAGCTTTGTTTGTCCTACAAGGGTTTCCATGGGAAGGGGCGAACATCCCCGTGGGTGGTAAGCTGGCATGTGCTCCTGTCGTGTTCCCCTTTGGGGTATAAAGTAGCTGGTGGAGAGCAAGGCTCTGAACTCGCTCAGAGGGCAGAGCAGAGCTGGCAGCCACCACCTCCTGCCTTATGATGTCTATGTGGTTTATTCCATTTCTGTTTTGCTTGGCCAGTCTCACCTGAATGGGCACAGGCCATAACCAGCTCCTGATGGATGTCCTGCTACCAGGCGGTGTTTGAGGGGCTGATGTAAACAGGAGTGGAGGAGGCTGAGTTTTGGCATGCACCATGTTTGCTGGAAGTGAGCACCTGGGCGCTCCCCTCCTGCGGCTCTGTGCAGCCTTGGTATATTATGCAGCATAAAATGGGAGTGCTCCTTTGGCAATCTTCTCTGAGAAAATCAGTGTGCTTGTCTGCTAAGTCCTGGTTAGTGATATGTTAAACTTACGTCCATTAGGCTTCGAATGAATGACCTGTAGCAGAGATGCACATCTTATGTTTTTTTTAATGGTATGTAGCAGGTAGAGTTAAAAAAAAAAAAACAAACCAGTCTCTCTAACTTGCGTCACATTGCTTTATTATCTGCAAAATGCGCTCTCTTGCTTTGCTGGAAGCCAGAGCATTTGCCAGCCTGGCTTTTGCGTGTCTCTGGGATTTAGTTTCCACTCACAAAGGCTGACTGCTGCTATGCAGACAGAAAACCACAAAACTTTGATTTTAGTTGGCAGTCATACTTGGACCACTGTAAAAGAGAAAATGTATTTGGACTATGTCTGCCCATAACTCACCCACCCCTCCACACTTTGACTTCTGAGAAGATCAAGGCAAATGCTCTGCTCTGGATTAGAGTTGGTATAGCTTTGAGATGGACCATTCCCCTCTGCAAAGAAGGGGCAGTGAATCTAGGGAAGCTTTGGGATGGTACGTGACTCTGAAAGTGTCTCCAATGCGGCCAAGTTGTTACTGTAACTTCTGGAGGGTGATCTTTAAAGTTTAGCTAGTTTGGGTTCTGATCAACACCTGGCTATAGAGCTTAGTGCAGGCAGTAGCACCTCCTCAGGGAGCTTGGTGACCCCTTTAGCAAGCTGTTTTACAGCTACCTTGGATATATCTCCCAAGAATTGATCCCATTCCTCACCGCAGTGAGAATATACTTGCTCCTCCAGGACTCGTTCCTCTGGGAAATAACGAACTTCTGTCTTTGCTCTTGGCTGTACGTTCTGTCCATGTCAAGGTGTGCAGACTCACCTTTCTGACCCTCCCAATCTGCTCATTTCTCATCTGCTTTGTATGACCAGAATGATCAGAAGCCGTTCAGCTGAGCATGGTCCAAGTTCAGCACAGTTCAAGCAATTACAAAAGGAGGCCTTGTTGTGTTGTTTAACAAAAAAAACATTACAGGTGTTTGGGAGGAATTGAGTAAAAGATGCTCTTACGTCTTTATTTGCAGCTCTTTCCAACGGACTGCTTTTCTCAGTTACTTTTTGCAGTATGAGTTTGGTTTGTTCTTCTGCAGGCTCTTTCAACAAGGGGACTTTCAAATTCATAGCATGTTTTTTGAATGTAAACTGCTCTTTTGCTGCACACGCATGCATGCACCCACGCTTGCTGTCTTCTGGCAACACTCAACTATTTGTTTTCTTTATAAAGCCTTACACATGCACACGCGTGCATGCACCCATGCTTGCTGTCTTCTGGCGACACTCAACTATTTGTTTTCTTTATAAAGCAAACTATTTTGTTTTGATCACAATAGTACAATGCACGTGATTGCTGTCGCTTATTGTTGGGAAAGCAGCCATCATTACACTGTTCAACACTTAATACAGAAGAGACTCCCCTTGTAGCCTCTCTGCTTTTTCATTGGAAAGCTTTTTTGGTGGTGGAGTTGTTGCCGTTTTCTGTGTGCTGGCCTCTTGCTCACACTGCAAAAGCGAGACAGTGGCTCCCTCTGGAGCCAGCACCACTGTGACTCCAGGGACTACTGTCTCTAGCGGAATCTATCATCGTTTTCAGCTAAATATTTCCACTCAAGCAGTGTTTTGTTTTAGCATTAAGGATGCCTGCTGCCTGCCCAGTCTGCATGGGGTGTACTGACAAGATAGTAATTAGCTGAAAAGTTCAAACAAAAGTTGTACAAACAGGACATGGGCTTGATGCTCTACAATTTTTTTTTTTTTACCTATATTTCTCTATCACCTTCCATCCCAGAGGTTTCTACAGAGATTCACATAACATCATATCTTTTAAACAATATCTAGTACAATATTTCTATGGATAAATTTCACTGAATTTTTCTGGCTGTAAGTGGAAGTACTCCTTGTTGGGGTAGACTAGTACAGCAGCTAGTATGCAACGAGAGCAGTACTGTTGTTACTGTTCATGTGCCTGAGGTCTGTTGAAGTGATATGTTGTTGTGATGGTCCAAATGGTGAATACCATTTGCACTGTTGGGGTTTTTGGTTTTTTTTTAATTCATTATTTAGATAAAGTAGCAATTGTTTGCAAATAAATCCTTGCATCCCTTGCAGGAAAGGGTGAGCAATTATATGGGGCTGTACACCTTGAATTCAGCATAGCTAGGTGTTGCTGTACTGTGTAGGGACCTTAACTGGGCTCCTAACATCAAGGTAATTTTACAGACACATGAGTAGGTGATAATCCTGCCTTGGACAGCTTAAACACGCGTGGCCACATGAGCTCAGCCTGTGAGCAAAAGCTGGCTTAGAGGATAAGGGTGAGCAATTATATGGGGCTGTGCACCTTGAATTCAGCATAGCTAGGTGTTGCTGTACTGTGTAGGGACCTTAACTGGGCTCCTAACATCAAGGTAATTTTACAGACACATGAGTAGGTGATAATCCTGCCTTGGACAGCTTAAACACGCGTGGCCACATGAGCTCAGCCTGTGAGCAAAAGCTGGCTTAGAGGATACCCACCAAAGGAGATGGCTGGCGTTTCTGCTGCATATGGGAGGCCTGACAGAAGTCTAGTGGAGCTGGGCTTGTTGCACGGCTGCTCCTGCTGCAAATGGTCCCAAATGTGTTGGGCTGGAGCTAGCTGAGAGGTCTCAGGCTCCCTTGTATCGCTTGTCAGCCCTTTTCCTGACGTGAGCCACTGCCGATCTAGGGCTGAAACAAGTCTGGTTTGAAAGCTCTGATTTTTTTTATAGGTGCAGTGAAGCAGTGCTTCTGCCAGGTCTGCTGCAGACCTGCAGTCTGTAGGCTTAATGGTGAAATAGTTTGTGGTCTCTTAAGCCTGAAAGGAAAGGGGAAACACTGGCAAGCAATTAGGGAGAACACCGGTGGCTGGGGAAGGGGAGAGGTGGCTGGGGGATGTTTGGAGTGTGTAGGTTAGGACTGACGTCTAGGCTTGCTGGGTGTTAGCTAGGTCTCAGGCTTGTAGTCCATGCTGGGAGCAGTTGTGGTCGTCCTGGTGGATGTTTGCCTGTCCAAGAGGTTCCTGGAGCAGATGGGGCAGAGGTGCACTAGGTCTGCTGTGGACAGTCCTATATCCAGCTATTGTTTTCCTTCCAGTCTCTGAAGTGTCACCTCAGATGTCACCTGTGTGCTGTGAGCTCCAGGAGAGAGACAGGGCAGGTGGTAACCTCTAAACTATGGCTATGTGCTAGGAGGATAGTGAGCTCCAGGAGAGACACAGGGCAGGTGGTAACCTCTAAACTATGGCACCATCTTCTGGAGATGGTGGGTAAGCTCTGTAATCATGATGGGTGAATTGTGCTTAATTGTTCTGTTTATTTTCTTTCTGAAGCAAAGCTATTTATTTCCATTCATATACTTTCTGACCTCATAAAACTAAGGAAAACGCTCATCCTTTCTTTTGTGGCATAGGATCCTCTAACCTGGCTGCATACTAGCTCCTGAAGAGCATTCCTTAGCTGCTAAGTGTTTTCCATAGGCATCTATTGGTATGGGAATGACCCACAGAGAAGTGCAGGTTGTGGCATACAGCAATTGAATTCCCTGGGCTCTCTTGTGACAGTTCTCGTTGTGCCCCTGGGTCTGGTGTGGAAAAAAGTGTCTTCTGGCAGCCTCAATTTAAGGAATAACTGAGCATCAGCCCTCTATCTTTGCCAGTCAGATGTTGCTTCCCATATCCCTTTGCTGCTAGGTAATTTTAGCATTAATAGGACTGTTATATATATTTGGCTTATGTTCATTGTTCTGCCAATATGTGTTTGAATGGCTGCTCTGGTGTCAAGTCCCGCTGAATTCATCAGATTTCCTTGCAAGCTGAATTATAATGGCTGGATTCCTTAGTGTTGTACACAGCAATATTTCAATATAAAGAAAGTCTGACACAAATGCTGAGTTTTTATTATCAACAGGGTTTTTATTATCAACAGGCTTTGTGGAGGCAAGGAGTGGAAAAAAGTCATTGTTAATTGTTTCATTATACATAGTCCTGATGTCAGGCTTGTAGAAATCTGAGAGCGACCGAGAAGAGCAAGTTTCCTTTGAAATGTTTTCAAAAGGTTTATTGGCAGGCAAACTGATGTGGAAAACCCTGAATGGGATGACAATGGAGTAAGGTATTGGAGTCAGTATTGGCTGCTCCCTTTTTGAACAAATGTGTTTGCCAGGGAAAAAAAAAAATCAGTTTTCCCTCTAATCAAAAAAGGATAATAACTGGACCTGTGTTTGAATCGTGTGCTTTTAAAATGGTTGAAATAAAATATTCTTTTTCCTTTTAGGTTGAATATACTTCATGTATTCCCCAGCGACTTGTTAAAATAACACGTAATTTTATATTGTGTTGTAAAGGAATACATTTTATTTGTAACATTTTTCATAAAGGTTTGAGGAAATGCTAATATTTATGCTTGTGATATATAGTATTGTGAATAAAGGAAAATATATATCCTTATAGCTTTCAGTGGCTGCATTATAATCCAGTATTTATTAAAGCAGGTGATGGACTGTCTTCTATGTTTAAAAGAATTGTAGCAAAAGAGGTCTGAATATATACAAGTTACTTTTACAGACCTCAAATATGAAATAATGACCTTTCTGCAGATCTACTTTCTCAGCTAATGTGCAGCATTTGGAACAGAAATGCACTTCTGCTCTGTCTGCAGCAGGTTTCCAGCATGTTCTTCTTGACAAATGCAGCCCAGAAATAAAGCTGGCAGGGTGGCGTATGTTATTCTGGAGTTTAAGGGAAAGGTGAATGCTTCATTTCCTAGAATATTTTAATATCGGTACTTTTGAGTGCAATTTAACTGCGTGTAAATAATTCGCTTATTAAGAAGAGAAACACAGAGTTGACTTTGTGAGGATTTTGAAATTGCAGCTGACATTTCTAGATGACAGCAGACATGCGAGGTAACTTTACTGTCCACGCAGCACCGGTGCCAGTGAAGAAATGATCAGTCTGTCACATGAATGTTTGTCCTGTCTCAAGCTTGAGTGTGCTTACTGACATTTCGTGTTTTTTAATCTTTGTGCTGGCTCTTCCCTGAGCAATTATCTCCCTCATCCCCAAACCCTTTCTTCCCTCGCCAGAATAACATCTGCTCTTAAGTAGTTGTCTGCTTTAGGTTTTTAAAAAGTGCCCTCTCGTGGTGAGCGGCAGTTTCTGCACGCTGATTTTATTTATTAATTTATTTGTGAAAATCCTTTTACAGAATACAGATGTCATGAATGTCTCTTAGTCCTGTACAGTAGGTAAATGTCTTACGTTCATACAAATAAATATTCCTCTTTGGCTCTTGTCTCATTACAGTGATGGTTTTGCTTAGGCTGGCAGATGTGCCCCTTAATCCCCAAGGGATGGTGGGAAACCCTCAGGGGTTTGGGGTGTTGAGGTGAGAGATGCCAGCAGCTTTGAAAGTTGTGGCCTTTGGTCATTCGCCTTGGTTTTGTGGGATATATTGTATGTAAATGTAAATACTGCAAAGACTGTATCATTGACTCGTTCTGATTGTTCGCATCAGGTATAGTCAGGAGTGAAAACTGAATTTGCAAATCTATTAATTGGATTGCAAAGAAGCATTAATTTACATTGAAAAGAGAGCAACATGCAGGGTGAGATTTTTATGTGCTGCAGGCTGTGTGACCCTACCCCCTCTGAACCTGTGACCAATAGTGCTCCATAATGGCTTGGACCCCAGCTTTTAGGAAATTTGGGCATTTTTCTTTATGAAAGACAAGTTGCATCTTCATAAGTCTTTACTGCTTCACCTCAAAGACACTCATTCAGTTAGAGATATGAATACCAAACAGGATTCTTGGGGCAAAGGAGCAACAGTGTGACTTTAATTTGTGATTTTGAGTAATACTCAAAAGAAAAAAAGTATCTCCTGAATTACAAAGTAATTTTTGTTCTTAAAAGGTCCTATTAAGCAAAACACACGAGCAGCCTGTGCAGTGCAGACATGTTCTTAAGAGCTATGCTGAAGGAGGTTTGAACTACTCAAACTTCTGCTCCAATGTCTTGTACCCAAAACCTGTATCTATAACTTGACTGACTAATCAGAGAAGATACTCATCTAGAATATGACTGTTTCTGATTCAGCAGGCTGAACAGTGAATCATCAGTATTTGAGCCATCAAGCTTGAAACACAAAAGGTAGACAGGAGAAATGTTGATTATTTCAGTCTAGAACAGCTAAAAATACTTCCCCTAAGCCTTTCTAGAGGCTAATTGGGACCCTCTAATGTCAATTCAAGATGAATTGAATCGATTTGTTCACACGTAGCTGTAGAGCAAGGCTGTCTGCATTAATACTGGCAACGTCACTGGTTGGTGATGGAAGAGGTCATATCTGCAGTAATGTGTGCTGGAGCATAAATTGAGTAGTTGAGATGAAAGGGAGGCTCAGTAACTTGCTACTGTTGTGGAATTTAAGAAATCTACACTGCTTCCAGCAATCCATTTGGAAGTCAATGGCTGGAAACCAAATGACTGAGAGTGTGTTCCTTGGCCTTAAAGGCACCTTTGAGTAATTTTTCATGAAGTGATTAGATAAGGGAGGGCGGGGGGGAAGCAAGAGATGATTTTTTTTTTTCTTTTCTACTTTATCTCATGAATTGTACTTGCAAGGCATAATACAACCAGAAGTTCCCTTTTAAGAGGATGTAGTTTAAATGCGAGTATTATAAATTATGTGAGGGCTTCTCAGAAGTTAAGAATAGGGGTGAGAACTAAGAGCCAGACCTGTTTGGAGGCTCAAGTTAGAGATCACATGCTGCCTATTTTAATTCTGACAAGGCTGTAATCATAAAGGATGCTTTGCAAGTCAAAACCTTTATTGCAAACTCAGGGTTAATACCAGCCATAAGCATTGAAGAGAATATTGCGTAGCATGTAACTTGATGAACACGGTTGTGCCTCCCTTTGCCTAAATGTATTTTAAGCATGTGGTTACATCCTGTGTGCCATGCTCTCTTGAAAAGCTGCCCATGTTTAAGTTCTTACTTTCAGGTAAATAGGAGATGAATCAAAATAACTTCTTGGTCTTTGAAAAAAGATGAGCTGCCTGACATTTACTGTGTAGTAAGGGCATGGAGCAAGTCACATGGAGTAGCAGATTTGTGGTGAATTTTTATCTAATAACAACATTTTCCAGCATCTGTATCCTGGAGCCACTCAGGTAGTGGATTTGGGTGAGGTGGATCATGTACCTCCCATGTACTGGAAGCCTCATGTATACAGCAATACGGACTTTTTCCTAGAGCATAAATCTAAGATCATCCTTGTATTAAATTCCTGAAAAAATAGAAGAAAATACTGTTGTGAGTCAGTAAAGTACTTGCTAGTTTTACTGGCGTAAGTGAAGGGATCTGCGTTCTTCCTAGGAATGCAGACTTGTGTGATCTGTGCAGATCTGGGGTCCACATTCGAACAAGGCATTCAAACATCGAGTGGTAACAGGAGAACCTGAAACTGAAAAGGAGGGTTTGTCAGGGGAGATTAAATGACCACTTGTTAACTAATAGCACAAGTGTCTTTCATCTGCTCCTGGCTGTAGGCAACATAGAAACATGGTTTCTATTAAATCAGTGGTTCCACTGAGGGGCACCAGCTTTTATAGTTTTCGTCTTCCCCCCCCCCCCTTGTGTGGTGGGTTTTTTTTTTTCTTTTTCAGTCTGATGGGTGAAGCTGGATTTCATTATTTTAGTGGTATGCATGCCCAAAGTTCTTATGTCCCTGCCAACAAAATTAAATCTTCTTGCAAACTGATACAAACTGATAATTGCAACAGTTGCGGGGTTTTATGTATTAGTTTGTTTTTTAAAACAGCTTAATTGTATACCTTTTTTAAAAAAAAAGATAAATTGAGTTCTGTAGAACTCCTTTATTTGCAGTTTCTTGTGTGGTATATTAGTTCTAAATGAAAATGATGTTGGCCAATGAAATGGGTAATCTCAGTTTTATTTAAAGCTATTCTGCAGATTTCTCAGCTTTATGGTCTCTATTACTTGTATTACTGTCATATGAGCAATGCAACAATATGTATTTCTGGCATATGGTATTGGGATTTTTTTTTATCTTTTCATTTTGATCTCCCATGAATAAAATGACAAATCTAAATAATATTTTTTATTTCCTTCCCTGGTCCTAGTGATCTAATTTCATCTGTAATAGCTTGTTCTGTATTTTTGCTCTCAGGCTTCTTGCTTTGGCAGTACCATTTGCAACCAAATGAAGGGAGCACCTGATTTTAATGGACGACATAATCCTATGGAGTACTCAGCCAGATTAGATGCTAAAATCATGCATCCCGGGGGCATAGCTGAAGCCCAGTGATGATCTTGGTGTTGCAGACACCAGTCAGTGCAATGTGCGGAGCGTTCCTGGCTGTACAGTCAGTCTTATGCGTATCTTCCCTCATCTCTTGTGGGACACCTGGAAAAGTCTTTTTCAGTTTTTTGCAATTTTCTACTCAAACACAACACAAAGTACCAGGTGGACATATTTGCAAGTCCAGCTTGAAATAGGCAGATACCTGCTGAAGAAAAGGACTTTCACACGTGATGGTAGAAATCTTTCCCTAAGGTGTGTTTCTCTACATGATCGAGTCCCAACATTAGCTCAGCAAAATAGGTCTTATTTGCCTTGGGTGCCAGTTCATCAAACCATACTAAGTATGTATTTACACTTCTCCCAGCTGAGAAAAGCATTCAAGCATGTAATTAAGTCCTATCTAAATCGGTGGGATTTAAGTACAGGCTTAAAGTTAAACACATGTCAAAATGCCCTGCTGAACTGGGAAGGGTCGCTGGATGCAGGCTGCAAGGCCCAGCTGTGTTTTCCATTTCGGGCATGCAGGCGTGATGTGAGAAGCCAGGTGTGTAAAAGCAGCCCCTTGCCAACGTGCCCGTGCTGTGTACTCTGCTCTTAGAGCATTCCCAGTGCTGCCAAACCAGCTGTTTATCTGTACGGGTTTTTTTCTGGCCCTTCATCCCTTGTGCCTTGGCCCTGGTGAAATACAATCCCGTAACAGGAGCGGAGCTGGGCCAGCACCGCTGCGGTGAAGAGCTTCAGCTGGCACCACCCTGCTGCCCTGGACCCCAGCCCGGAGCTGCGGTGACACCGGAGGGTTTCCTAACGTTGGGCTGGCGGTTGGTTTGCTGCCTTGATGAGGGGTAAAAAGCGAACTAGGGGGTTGCCTGGCTTCGGCTCCATCTGAGTTAATGGTACAGTTGTTTATAAGTATAGCTGTGCAATGCCCTAATACAGGGGTAGCTGTAGTGTGGTAATGCTGCCTTACTGCAGTCCGGCTCTCAGGAGAAGGGGAGTAGGCTATTAGCAATATAAGGCACCTTCCTACCACTATCCCTGTGTTTACATTAGCAGTTATAACTAGTGTAATTGTATTGATTTAAAAAAAATAGATAAAATTAAAAATCGCCCCTCCCTCTGGTATAATTATGCACTGGTTTACGGAGGCCTTTAAATCAAAGTAATTCTTAAAACTAAGGCAGTGTTGTGTTTGATCTTTTGTTATGACTTAAAAGTAGTGGAGTAGACTCTTAAATAGGGGAGGAGAGTGGAACTTGAAAGCAGCTGTGGGAAATCTGAATCTGTGTTTTGGATTTTTTTTTTGTCATTCGCTATGATTTAACCCTTCAGTGGACAGCCACGTCGTGGTTTGTAGCTGTGTTCATGAATTTTAGTCCGCTGTTGCTTTTTAAGCTGCAAAGCTTGAGAACCCCATGGGACTAGCTGTCTGGAGCTGGGTGAAAACCATTGCTTTCACAGCAAAGAAGAAAACTCAAGATGGCAACGCTACTGCTGTCAAAACAGGATGGCATGTCTGTAATCATTTTCTAGGTGATGCCTGTTTGTCATCCTTTGGGCTATGATTAAATCTGCTCATTACCCCGTTCCTTCTACACATGGGAGTTAAAACAAGGGCAGGATCCTTCACCTCGGCAAGGAGCAAGGCTGCCTTTGCAGAGAAGTGTGCTTTCTTCCTCTCAGTGATGGTGAAAACAAGAATGTGGCCATCATCTACGCTTGCAGTGCTCCCTTTTAATCTTGCCTCTTTTGTTAAGATATTTCAGTAGCACACCTGGTCGAGTGGGCATGTGCCTCCCCACAGGAGTGGGAACCGGTGCTTGACTTCACTCTGCCTTCACACACTGTGTTACTGCTTTGTGTAAGTTATGCGTCACGTGGAGTGGGAAAACCTTCTTGAGAACATGAGGCTCTAAGGAGCATCTTTGACATAGTTTGTGGTTTCTGTTTGTGACAACACGCTTGAAAGGAGCTGAGTTGGTGAGGAGGGAAGGAGTCAAAACAGGTTAATGTGTTGCAAGCTCTAGTGATAAAGAGAAGGAAAACTCAAGTGACTGTGCACAACAGCTTACAAGTGGTCTCTATGTTTAATGCATTATGCCTTCTCTCAGCAATGGGGTGTCAAAATGGTGCAAGCCATGAAGATGCTGTTCATTTATATTTGCTCTCTCCAGGCTACAGGGAGTATTGCAATATTTTAGCTTTCTCCCAGCGAGTGGAGTGGCCATAATGGTAGTGTCACAAGTCCCAGTGTTTGTGAAAAGCTCCAAAATAGCAGGAACTGATGTTTGTTTGTTTTGCTGATACCATCCTCTGATTCAGTAGCCCTATATGCCTGAATGGGAGGGCTCATTCCTTCGCGGATGCTTGGTGGAAATAGCAAATCCATCACCTCCCCCCCCCCCAAATAAGACCTGGCTAGGAACATACTAATGTGTGTGAGTGCCTATTTATTTTTCTTTCCTCTGATTTTTTTTTTTTTTCTTTGGGAGTTTGTCTTTTATAAATGCACTCAGCAAATCATATCATGGTTGCAGTGCACAGAGAAGGAAGAGGAACACTTTCCTTGAATTTCAACAGTAGAACTGGAAACCCTAATAAAAAAACAACTTTCATTTCCAGTTGTAAATCAGGAGAGGCAATGAACATGCTGCACGTGATTGCCTTCTGTGGCATTGCTCACAAACGTAAAATTAGGCCTATTCCTTGATGAATTGGGATCCATACCTCTCAGTAATGTTTTATGGGGGGAAAAATAAAGCCCTTTCTGGCAGATTCATTGTTTGTAACTCCAGGTGTGAGTCATTTTTTCCACAGATTGTTCAAGTGGGTGCAGGTGATCAGCAGGGGTTGCTCTGTCTGCACACAAGGAAAATCTGTGGCGGACATGGAGGCGGGCAGATGGTCCCAGCCAGCGGGACTGCGGTTTGCCCCTCATTTTAGAGGTTTCTCTTTACATGGAGGAGGTCACCTTGGCTCTCACCTCTGCCTCGTGTGACAGAAAGTTACTGGGTAATGGAGTCCGTCTGTGCCGCGGCGATGGCTATAGCAGGAGTTTGACAGTTTACGGCCTGTCAGAATGCCACAGTCCTGTGAGGTGAATTCTGAGTTTGCAGAAATATAGCGCTGTGGATCTGGGGGTTGCTCTTATTCATGATGGTTTATTTGTGTATTGGATTTTAGAGGCAAGGTGTTGGCAGCGGGGGACTGCAGGGGTGGCCTCTGAGGAGGGGCCAGGGCTGCCTCCTGCCAGACACAGCTGGTTCCAGAAGGTTCCCAGGGCCCCACTCCAGGGCACAGCTGGGCCCCTCAGCGCTGCTGGGGGCACCGCTGTGGAAATGTATTTAAGAAAGGGCAAAATGCTGCATGGCAGTGAGGAGAAAACTATGAGAAACAGCGAGGTCAGAGGAGGGGAAGGAGGACCTCCAGGTGCTAGAGCAGCATTTTGCCTCGGCCAGGGGAGACCATGTTGGAGCAGGTATCCACACTGCAGCCCTGTGGTGGGTTGACCTTGTCTGGCTGCCGTATGCCGACCCAGCTGCTCTCTTGTTCCCCCTCCTCAACAGGACAAGGGGAGAAAATAAGATGAAGAAGCTTGTGGGTCGAGATAAAGGCAGGGAGATTGCTTACCAATTACTGTCACAGGCAAAACAGACTCAACTTGGTCAAAAATTAATTTAATTATAGCCAATGAAAACACGTGTGGATAGTGAGAAACAAGGACAAATTTAAATGCCTTTCCCCCCACCAGACCCTTTTCCCCAGGCTCAGCTTCACTCTGTCATTCCCAACTCCTCTGTCCCATTCCCCCAGCGGTGCAGGGAGAATGGGGCTGTGGTTGGTCCATCACAGTTCTTCTCTGCCACTCCTTCTTCCTCACGCTTTTCCCTTGCTCCAGCGTGGGTCCTTTCCACGGGCTGCAGTCCTTCAAGAACTGCTCTAGCATGGGTTCATTGCAATGAACCTCCTTTTGGAGTCAGACTTGCTGTGCACTCCTATACCTAATGGATGTCTCCCTTTAGGTCAAGTCGCCTCTCATTTTGGAGGAGGAAGCCATCTGCTATATTTGCTGTTGGACTTGGCATTACTGTTGGGCCAGTGCACCCCTCATTAACTATATCCCCACAGCATTAAGAGCAAACAAAAAAAGCTGGAATGTTTCAGGTCTTGTTGTGTTTGAAATAGTTTAATTTTTACCCTACATTTAGATATTAAAATGTTTTTGTATTTTTTAATGACAGTTTCTTCTCAGGGTTTCAGCATGTTTCTTTTATCTACCTTATTCTCATTTTCACCTGTCTTCTGTGCAGCCCTTCCACTCATCAGAGCCCTAATGAGATTTATGAGTGAGGTTAGTTAGCAGGGAATGAAAAAAGCGTTACAGGGGTCATTTGTGAGTGGATGAATAGTTTTGGCTTCAGATTTCTTTAGCAGCTATTTTGAATTTCAAATCCAAAAAGAGAAGGGATTAAAAAAAAACCCAAAATACAAAACAAAACAAAAACCAAAACCCACCCAAAAACAAAAAAACCCCAACAATTTAGAGAGGCTGCAGGAACAGTACAGTTACCTGATCCCTGAGCTGGATCTGCCCATGTGCTGAGAGTCTGGTTCAACCAAGGGGTTGGTGTTTGTGACTGCTCTGTTCTGGACTATTATCTTTCTGAACATAATTAAGATCATACCCTCCCCAAATAAGTAGCAAACTAAAAGGAAATTGTAGATTCAGCTGTTGTCAGTGCCTTGAGTATTTTTTGTTTATTCCCTGCTAGCTAGTGTGGAGGTACCTCCCCCCACCCCCCCGAAAACTCTGTGTGGCACAAGACCTTTGAGATCTGGGAATACTCAATAACCTCACCCAGCCTACAGTACCTCCTTTTAGCTAAACTTAACTTGCAGCATAATGTTGAAAATTAGTTTGTTTAATTGTGAATATTACAGTCAGAAGAAAGTGTAGCTCTGTAGTAATTTCAGTCCCTGGAGAATGACCTACCAAGGAGAGCCCCTGCCTGATGAGGTGATTATTTTTTTTCCCCCTTGTTGAAGGAACATTTCTTCTGCTTAATATGGTGGAACGTCAGTTCGCACCCGAGAGATCATGAGAAATTAGTGTCTCAGCAAATACAAGTCTCTCAGTGAGTCATGAGCCCTTCATGGTTAGGTGAGGTAAGTTTTGGAGACATCAGAGCCACAGAAGTCCTCTTGAAATAGCATCTTCTCTGTTGTGGGTCTTGTGGATTCTTCCACTGCTGCAAAGAAGCATTTGCCTCTTGTTTTTTGTCTCTTCCCTCAAACGCTACCAGTTGCTCTTGACAACAGAGATTCAGTTGCAGAGACAGGAGATGGGCACTGTCTTCCAGGAGATGTGATGGCTGGCAGCTAGGGATTGCAGGTTTTCCTCTGATGATTAAGATTAATTTTACTGACACTTTCAATGGGTTAGACCTTTTAAAAATGAAAAGATTTTCCATCGTATTAGTAAGAGGGAACAGGTAGTGCTTGTCAGACCGTAAGGTGTTTCAGACACCTCTGCACTGACCTCTCCAAAACTGCTTTTCTTTAGATATATTAACATGATGGCTGGCTCTTCCATGTAATTCAGGATGCACACTGTATACCCTCCTTATTATGCCTGCTTATGTATTGTTCAGATTTTTGGTTTGAACTAATGTTGCATTTTACCCATGGGTCCTTTCTTTTGCATTTAATTACATGTTTTTGTGCTAGGTTTTTTCTGAATCACGCTTGCTGTTGTTGTGCTTGCTGCTGTTGCTTGAGGAGGGAGTAAGTCGTACGGGTGTTTAGGCTATGCTCAGATTCTTCTTTTTTAATTTTTTTAAAATAAGTTGAAGCAAGTGCAGAAAAACTTTGCCTTTTCATCTGTCACATGTTCAGCTGTGTCTTGGGGAACTGGTTCCTGCTAATGCGTCCACTGATGCCTCTCAGGGTGAATAATGATGTGTGATATGTAGCTGAAGGCAACAGCATAAACTCTTTAAATTTGGTTGCGCTCATCAAATTGTCTGTTATTCCCCATCCATTTTTTTTTTAATTTTGCTGACAGGTCTTGATAAAGATGATGATAGTAGAAAGCGAAGGTGCAAGAACTGTATATCTTTACACTTACTAGAATGAGAGGCAGAAGTTTTTTTGCTGTTCATTTATGAACAAATGCCATAATGTTGTTCCTCCTTTATTTTTAAATTTTAACAAACCATCCAAATGGTAGAGGCTTTGTATAAACTATCTTGTGCTGTTATTGACATGAAATAGTGGATTACAACTGTGAGCCATCAACAATTTTAGTTATTTTTGACAATGTGAAGAAAAAAAAATTTTTTTCTGGTATTATGTTACAAGATGCAGTGATCTTGTAATATAATAGCATTGCCATAACTTCATGCATGTTACCCATGGTTATAAACACAAAAATATCCCTGGTGTTGAAATGTCCTGTGGGCAGTGTGTATGTGTGGTAGTATGCTGGGAACCCCAGGGTCCCTTTTCTGTACCCGCAGCTATCTAGGATTGGGAAAAAGAAGTATTTGGCTGATCTTCCTCTCTGTTGCTGCCATGGACTATCCTAATGGTCACGTGTGCATCAGAGACGTGTCTGGCAAGAAGACTCGGACCTTTCCCTGCCCATAGCCACATTTTGTTCTTTGCTGCCTGCAGCTCTTTCACAATCTTGGAAATGCCTCTTCAACCCTCCACGTAACCCAGGAGGAGCTGCTGGCTCAGAGCAAATTTAATACAGTCTGTCTCCACCTAAAGGTGGTGACCTCCACGCAGATACACATTGCAGAGAGGAGCTTGTGTCCAGAGAAGCCCAGGGTCTTCAAAGGAGGTGGTCACAGCTGGAAGCAGAGAGGTTGAGGAGCTGCTGGGGCAGGAGGACCCACAGCTTTCCCGGGGTGGCAGGAAGACCGACGTCCGTAGTCTTGGCACCAAAGCTTGGTGGCTGGGTGCCTGTGCTCGTGGGGTTCTTCTACTTCTGTTTGCTCCATCTCACTGAAAACGTGTAAAGTTTAAAGTCCATTAGCTGGTTCTGTCATAAAGTCAGGCTTTTCCTGTTCCTTGCTGAATCTTACACTAGGGAGGGGAAAAAGCAGCCCGAACTCGGTAAATATCACTTTAATAACAGTGTAATAATAAATAGCACTATAATTTTATATCTACAATTTATGTTCCTTGTATTTTTTAGACTCTGGACCAAGGAAGTATAGTAATAACTGGTGTCAATTTAAATAAAGGAAGGTGATAATCATAACCTTTGAAATAACTGGAACTTTTTATATACTTTGCGAATATATTCTCTGAAAGGTTATGCTAGTGCTAAAGCTAGACACAGAAATTTTAGTGTCTTTCCCCCCATAATTTCTTCAGTGCTATTTTCTCTTTATTAGTGTAATTATTGCAGGTTAGCACTGCTATGATTTTCTCTTTTCACGGCTCTGTAGCATGCTATTATTTTCAGGAAGCAAAAAGTAGGTGTCTTTAATAGTACATTACTGTTCTTCAGCCTTTAAATTTCATATAAAAACTAGTTAAGGGGTATGATCCTAGTGTTAAAATCACTCTCTGTGGAATGCAATAAGATGATTTATAACACAAATATAAACCCTTAATAGGCACCCAAAATGGCAACCCCCAGAGATTTAGTGGCACCGATACTAAGCTTTTGATCACTCTAACAGCACGTTCCTAGAATTTTATGCAGTGAAGGAAAATTTATTTCCTTAGCAATGGATCTCTGGGCATCGGCTTGGCTGTGTTTTGTTCTGTTCCCTTGAACTTCAGGTCATTTATTGACAGCATTGGGATGTAGGGATGGCAATTCTGGGAGTTTAGGATGATGGTAACATAAACACTTGGAGTCAGTAATGAAAATTCAGATCAGTTCAGAAGGGACCGAAGGTTTCAATAAAAAAATGGCTTGGTGTCTCTTGCCCACACCTGAGAATTTGTTGCTGCAAGTGGCATCAGTTGGTAACTGAGCAGCTCGAGTTCTTGGAGCTGTGCTGGAGATGGCTGTGCTGGAGACGAGTCAGCCTGAAGCCTTAGGGCTGCGATTTTTGGTGCTTAAGGTTTCTGATGGTTCGTCGTGTTTTTCCAACAGCTTTTAGTCACTCTGCCAAAACTTAGGTTGGGCCTTGGCAGGTGTGGAAGTCACCGCATCCTGCCACCTTAGTGTAGCTGCTCTTCCCGTGCAAAAGGGAGATGGCAGCCCTGCATGGCTTAACCAGATGTATATACCAGGGCAGTGTTTACTGTCTCCTTCCTCCCCTGTGCTGAAAGATACATGGGAATTTAGTTGCTTTCCCTACCAGGGAAGGATGTGTTTATTGTAAGTTGTTCAAGTTCAGTGACCTTTGTCTGAGGTCCCATTTGGTTGCAGTAAGGCCAGGAGCGTGGGGCCCTTCACAGCAGAGCGATTGCTCTGTTAGCAGCCACCTGTGAGTAGCGGAGCATCTGCACTGCAGTGAGTTGGGTAAGAATTAATTCCCGAAGGACCTTTCTCTGTGTCCTCTCGTGAGCTTCAATCTAGTAATACAGAGCTGAATCTTTGGTCCGAATCTGATTCATCTCATTACCTTACCTTGAATGCTGAAGAGCAGTACTTGTAGCTGTATTAGTGCTACCTGCTGTGTATAGCTGTGCTCTTTCCCTGTCCGTCTGCCTGGTCCTCTGCAATATGCAGGGTTGGAGACTTTCCCCCCAGGGCAGGAATTTTGCAACCAGCG
>NW_008795909.1:5165325-5192925 GCF_000699145.1 Aptenodytes forsteri
TTCGAAGCCAGGGGGGCGGGGTGGGGGGGGGGGGGCGAAGTCATGGTTTCACAAAATGTTTGGCACTGTTTAATATGAGAATGTTTCAACACCAAACATTTCCAGATTTCATCAGAAATTCAGGTTAACTGACCACATTTGCTGTCAATAGTTACTCAAACAGCTGAGAAACTACTTGCTCTCCAGGCTGCTGGAATATTAATTTGACTGCAGATATGTTAACTTTTGCTGTTTCCCTTTGGCATTTCTTTATTCGCTACCAGTAAACCCCTAACTTGCCTAAGGTTTTGGCACCCTTAGCTAAGGCTTAGTATTTAGATGAGTGTTAGTCTGTACCTAAGGTTGCAGTCATGACTTTTTTTTAGCAATGACATTTTTTAGCCTTTGGAAGAAGTAAATGTTAGGAAAATAATTTCTTCTCTATGCAGCTGTGTTCAGAAAGCTGCTAGTGAAAGCTATTGCTGCTAAAATAACACTGAATCTTTAAACTTAAAGTTCTTCATACTGTTATACACAATATGGTGTTCTTTTAAAGTTTTGAAATAATGTAAAGATTCTTTTTAATCTTTTATTGCCTGCATACCATGAAATCAGAGTGACCTATGAACTTGTTTGGCTGTGGCCACAGTCTTATAGCTAATTGTTAAGATAACACAGCTGCAATGTAGAACCTGCAGGAGTTGTACTCCTCCAAACTGTTTGATGCAAGCAAGCCTAATTGTTTGATATTTTAGTTTTCTATCCCATTTAAATTTCTGATGTTTGTTTCCCCAAGTCCCTGTGTCATAATCATAAAGGCATATCAGAATAATTTCCGTTTTCTTTTAAGAACATTGTTTTTATTACTAGATTTCTGGTATAAACAGTGCATTCATCACCAGGATGTTCTCATATGTTAACTCACCAAAGAAATTAAAAGTGTTTGGGAAAGATCAGCTAAATATTCAGACCTGTCCCTTTCAATTACTTTACAGTTTATATTTTGCAGTATAGCCAAGGCCAGAGTGCATGTATTCGATGTCTAAACGTTTGTTTTACTCTGAAATGAGCAGGAGAGGGAAGTCTTTTTGAAGACCTGCCATTTAGCAGTCAAAGCTAGCTTTTTTATTTCTTCTTTATATGCTGGAAGTGCCTCAGGTGGGATCAGGAGTCTGCTGCTGTGCACTGCAAGTCCTGACCTTGCAGAGACAGGTCTCTGGGCCAGACCGAGGGCTGAGGTGTGGAGCCAGTTGCCCAGGACTACCTGGCAGCTCGGTGGCAAAGTTGAGAGTTTTCACCAATTTCCCTCTCTGCTGATGTACTGAGCGTGAGCGTCTTGTACGTCAGGCGCAGCGTGGTGTCCGGGGGAGCGCAGTTTGTGGGGCCGATGTCAGCAGGACTGACATGTCTGCACTGAGCTCCTGGGGTCCTCTCGGGGATGGGCCCGTGCAAGTCTCCTCACGCTTCCATGCCAGTAGCGAGGTCAGGGAGAAATACAACCTTTAAAAATCTCTCTGAAAGACTCTTTGCAGAAGTAGTGGCAAATACGAAGGAAGTGCTGGTGCAAGGTTTATTTGTAGCTTTCTCTGGAAAACATTTAGATAATTCCTTGATGGCTATGAGCAATTCTGCCAGCCCAACATCAAGCAGGTAAATAAGTCCCTCTGTTCCTTGTCCCAAATGCATGCATTTTAAATGGGAATGTCACACTTCAGATAGAAGTCCCCAGACTATATCAGGTTTCCCGTGACATTGAAATGGTGCTGTGCAAACAGAGCCACATGTCACTGTAACGCGTTCATGACACCTCTCACTGTGTGTGACGACCTCAGACACAGCGGCTCAGCGTGTCAGTTAGCAATGCTCTGCAGGAAGGAATGATCCCCTGTATTTAAGGGGGGGGGGAGAGAACAAGGCAAAATCTCCCCTCTGCAGGGGAACCAAGAGGTGATGCTGAGAATTAATGACTAGGCTTGGGACATTTCCTAACTCAACATTGGAGCCTGTAAAGTTGAAATAAATTTTGCTTTTCTTTCTAGGTAATGTTGAGCTGAGCCAGCAACGTCTGTGTCAAATTTCCATTAAATATGGTTAAAACCTGTCAGTTTTGAGCCCTCCTGCATAAAACATCTGTAACAGAAACCAGCATTTGAGCCTAACCGAGCCAGGCGAGCAGCATGATCTGTCATTATATTTAAATGTACTGGAGAGACTTTGTGCTTCTCGTGCTCTGTAGCAATGCTGGATCTATATCTGATTATCTCTTTGCTTGTTGTTGTGGGGCTGCATGATGTCCTGCTTATTGGAAGAGAGTGGCCAGCATGCAGGCATTTGGGGGCAGCCAGCAAACACTTGGGAGCACATCTCCGTTTTCTGTTTCATAGCATTAAGAACATCAACAGCTCTTGATGCAATTATGCACAATGACTGCCTGGCATAGCCCCACTCTTCCACAGCGGCCTATGGTAGTTCCTGGGGAGCACTTGGCATTTATGTATGTTAAATATAGTAATTGTGAATTATGAGATTAGTGGGTGAGGGAAGAAGCCACGTGCATTCAGGAAACCCTAATGCAGTTGGTCTCTGGCCTGTACAGGCTGCTGTCATTGTGCACAGCTCTGAGTGACAGGGAGCAGGTCCTTGTGCTCAGGACCCTCTGGTTCATGCTTTAAATCTCTGCTTGCACATAAAAATCTCCCCTTTCTCTATCCTTACCTATACCAATACTTGAGGTCATCTTGCTCCTGAAACACATTTCAGGAGCATCTTGCCTGTCCAGTCTTTCCATGAGCGATTGTGTTTGCTGGATACAAGGACAGCTGTGAGAGCTGGTCCTCCATCTGATGCATGTTCCCCTTGTGCTTTGCATCAAAAACCTGCACATCGCAGCAGCTCGGGGGGAGCTGATAGTTCTCTGTTAGTCTGACCCCCTTGTCCAGGGCCGGATTCAACACAGTCCAAACTGGCAGCGTTATTCCCTCCTCCACCTGCTACTGCTCTCACTGCCCACCAGGGAGCAGGGCTGTTTTCTCTCATCCTTGATTGACTCCTTTGGCAAATTTTTGCAATAACTTCTTAAAGGCTTCCTTTGTGCACTGGATGATGTGGTTTCAGGCAGCCCCAAAGATCGCTGGGTCATTTGGATGTAGGCAGTTGTATTTGGATATCATCTGATGCTGCAAACCTGTGGGGAAAATAAAACGCATCGGCTCCAACCTAACAGTATTCAAGGATGTGCCCTGAACTTTGAGAAACTTTGGAGGGCCCTGCAAATGCAGCTTTGTCAGAAAATCTGTTGAAGTATCTTGGCCTGAGTCTCTTCTTGTGTCCTTAAACACAGCAGAGAATTTTGTCTTTGAAGTGCCTCACTTGCAGATACAGATTTAGGCACTTCCAGAAATTCACATTTAAAGATATGGGGTGTGGGGAGCTCTCCCAAGTTTCCTTTGTAGTGAAGCTGAACTTTTGTCAGTTTAATTAATAAATATGGGATGGTTTCTTCACAGAAAGAAGAGCATAAATACTTGTCCTTAAACAGAGCAGAGAATTTTGTCTTTGAAGTGCCTCACTTGCAGATACAGATTTAGGCACTTCCAGAAATTCACATTTAAAGATATGGGGTGTGGGGAGCTCTCCCAAGTTTCCTTTGTAGTGAAGCTGAACTTTTGTCAGTTTAATTAATAAATATGGGATGGTTTCTTCACAGAAAGAAGAGCATAAATACTGCAGAAACAAGTGCTTTACAGATACTTTGGTTAGATTGATGGATACCTATTTCTTTCAACAAGCCAACGCTCTACTCTGAAAGCCCACGGCACGTTTGCATAATTAAAATGCAATTAAAAACTTTCTGGAGAAGAAACTGCATAGAGTTGATGTGGGGTGAGGGAGGGTTAGAAAACTTTCCCATAGTTCTACCTGAAGAACCCAGGGAGCTGGGATGGCTTGTTTGCAGCTACTAGAAAATCAGACATTTTTCCTGGTCTTTTTGAGGATTTCTTGTTATGTACACCAAAAGCCCAACTCCAGGGTCACTGAAGTTTTCTTCCGTTGTCTCCAATAGCAGAATTGAAGGTATTTTGAGGAGGAAGAGGAAAAAAAGGGGGATACAGTTTTGTGGACCCACATGAGATGGGGCACCATGGGGCTGCTCCTTGTTCTCATAGTTTCGCAGGCATTTGCACTTTGGCTGTTTGACTTGGCTTTACATTGCTTCTTGAAGATGTCAATGAAAAGCTCTGGTGTTTTATTAATGCTTTCTTTTTAGTGTTGCAGGTTTTGTCCCTTGTGGTAGCTTTATACATTAATACCTTTTTTAAATGAGTATAATCAATCTATGACTGCAGCCAAGGACTTCATGGCAACCGTATGGATTCTGTCTAGACCTCTGTGGATTTCAGATCATTCTAGGCTTATAAGTGTGTTCCTATTTACTGCTGAGACTTGCACTGAAACCATTTAATACCTGAGCAGAGCCTCAGGGCTGCAGTTCACATTCAATACCAATTGATCCAGGTGGATAGGGACTGCAGATTGGATGTGAGTGGGACATGAGGGAAAATTAAAATGCTATCTAAAGTTTCCCCTGAATGCTGGTCTTTGATTTGGACCAGTGCCAAGCTTCGTGCGCTGCTTGAGACTTGCCTGTGCATGTCTCCTACCTGTCCCCTCCTGCCAGGGCTGCGTCTTACAGTTGTGATCAGTGCGTGAAACCCCAGAGCAGGGGAGGGTGCTCCCAGGAACGCGTGCCATGCTGTGGCTCATGTCCCAGAGGGCTTTCCTTGTGGGAAGGAGGACCCTTAGGATGTCTGTGGCTGTTGTGGTTCAGGTGGTAGCCCCTGGGCTGCTCAGGGCGGCCCTCCTTTCTCCTGATGCCCTATGGGGATCAAACGACTTCGGTCTGTAAGTGGGGCGGGGGGTGTGTGTGTAATTATGGAAAGAGTTGTACTCCAGTGAGCTTGTATCTGGTAAGAATGTTAATCACGTCTCTGTATTTGGTATAAATATTTACATCTGAACTGTTTTAATTGGAAACTACTGTTGATTTTAAAAACATTCTACACAAGTGATGCAGCATCTTTGCATGCTTAATAGGAAGAACTGGTTTCATGTGTGATTTAGGGTACTAAATAAAATATTAAGTTATGCAGAATAAAATGTAAATGTATGTTGCTTATTTATGTTTTTCAGGTAAGAAATTGCATTCCGTTAAGCAAGGCTGCCTAAGGGAGTTGACAGATGCTGGCTCTGTGCATTCATTTGTAAGCTACCAAATCATGCAAAGTATTCTAGCCTGTGAAATTAGGAGCTCTGATTGTAAGTAAGGTATTTTATCGCTTCTTAACATGATGAAGAATGTTTAAAAGACAACAGAGGTGAGGAGGGAGATCTCAGTGAATGTGTCTTAGCCTGATTTGCAAATTGCGTAGGCAATCAGCTGTCTTCACAAGAGGAGTTGAGAGTAAAGAATAATTTGGTAAAATTTCTTGCCAAACTCTTTAAGACCTGCCATATCTGAACAGCTAGAAGTCCCAGTGTGGTGGTGAGAGTCCATATGTCATGCTGGCATTTCTCAAAACACTTGGAGAACAACTGCTGCAGCTGGACAAGTGGGTTTCATGCCTGCTGTTCCAGACTGGACATTGTAAATTTCCAGTTTGAACAATTTGCAGAAGCAGGAAAGGTGCCGAACTGATTCGTGAAGGCATTGCTGTTGGGCTAAGATGCCTGTCAAAGCATATACTCTATTCCAAGTGCTATTACTCTGCTTATAGAGCAAGAGCTTGGCTTTCCTGTTGGTACTACACTGGTATGATGCGCACAGGTTGCGGAAGCAAAAGCAAAAACAAGTCTTCAATTCTTCTCATGCAAAACAAGCATTTGATTATAAATTTACTGTTAAAAGCCAATGCAGTGCATAGTTTTATGACTTCCAGCAAAAAACTTTTGATAACAGAAGCGTTTACAGTGGTTTGTGTCTTTTTATTAAATTACTGTTCTGATAGATGACATCAAACAGCAAGAAGTGAATAAGCAATATATTTCTTCCTGTAGCATTTTGAAAACAAAGAATCGTATACTAGTCTTGAAAATATTCTAAAATTTCCCATGAAAAATAACCATGAAGATGCCAATTGTTTCTGTCTGTTTGTATATCATTGTATCAATGTTTCATTTGTGATTAATACTGGTTTCTCCATCATGCTCATCCTATCACATTTTAAAAACAGAAAAACAGGACTAAACACAGCAGGTTTGATTTAAAAATTTGAACCTTTTTTTTTAAGTCTAATTCAGTCTTCTAATATTTTTAAACCTCCATCATGCATCCTATCACATTTTAAAAACAGAAAAACAGGACTAAACACAGCAGGTTTGATTTAAAAATTTGAACCTTTTTTTTTTTAAGTCTAATGCAGTCTTCTAATATTTTTAAACTTACCATTATGAATCAGAGGCAAGCTGTGAGTTTTCCTGGTTGCTAACCTTTAAAGTATTTATGTAAAGGCTTGGATCCTGAAATTGTATAACTATATGAGCATCTTAGTTTTCTTTGGAAGAAGGCAGTTTCTGAATTATGGAAAACTCTGAAATCATCAGGCAGCTTAATTTATCTGTTTCTGAATCCTGTACTTTAGGCCCATTCACTTTATTTTTTTGGAGCTAGTTACATGCATTTTGATTGCTTGGGGTTGTCATTAGGACTGCTGAAGAAAGGAAAACCTTCTGAATAACATTCTTGAATTACCAGTTGTTTTCTTACACCATCACGAACATCAGTGAAAAGGCAGGTTGGCTGGCATGTTCACAAGGATTGTTCTCCATGCCAGAATGACTCTAGACTTCAGATTTATCAAATACCAGAATTTGTCACTTACTGAGGGGAAACACAGGGCACAGTCTTGAACAGATTACAGATTTCCTCATTTGGAATATGGCTGCTGAAAAATACTCTCAGATTAGTGCTATGCCAATAATTCAGTTTCTATGGTTCAGTGGCCAGAATGAAAAATAGTAAAGAAAAATAGTTCCTGGTCACTATTAATTGAAGATCTTCCTCCCTGCCCCCCCTCCCCCCAGTTTTCTCAGCACAATGAAAATCAAAAAGAATCATTTTGCCATAATGCATCATTCTGTTTTCCCTTTGTAATCCTGTCTGATATTTTGGCGGCTTTCTGAATTAAATTGTTGCTTTTAAATATCCAAACAAAACATTTCTTCCAAATTCTGTTCTTCCATTCCTTCCCTTTGCAAAACTGTTTACTAAATACCATCCAAATTAAAGAACAGTTTTTGGTCCTTCCATAGACCTGCACTTTTTTCAGTGAATTTTGTAGACCAATTTTGCCTGACTACTCCAGACCTTTCTGATATCTCAGATAATCAGATGTACAGATAGATAGTTCTTTAAATAAATGTCACAAGAGGCAGTCTACAGCTCTATTTGTGTTGTATATTCAAGTATTGCCACCCAGTATTTAATCTCCACAACGCTATATTCTCTCCCTGCCTCAAAACCCCATTTTGCCCCCCCCCTTTTTTTTTTTGTGTCCATCGCTGTGGTAAGCAATACAAAAGGCATAAAAATGTTGCTTCCAGTCTCTTTTATAGCTAGGAAGTCTACCAACTGCAATCAATAACTCTGAATTTCTAGGGTAAATTAAATGAAAGCAATATACATGATTCTCCCTCATTACACAGGAGAGGAATGGAAAGCTAGAAACGTGATCTGGTTCTTGTAGATACTTGATGAAAAATAATACAGCTTTGCAGGAAGGTAGCCACCAGGAGTCTAAAATTGCTTCTCTTCGTTACAGCTGCTTGAGATTTGCATTTTTTTTTATCAAGAGACTTTTACAATGAGAGACGTTTTTCCCTCCTAAGTAGTTTATTTGGTAAGACAAGGAGAGAAAAGATTTTGCTTAGACAAACACCAAAGAAACCTTCAAACATTACTTCATAAAGGCAAAGCTACTGTACGTCTTTGCCATGGATACAGTGAGGCACAGGTGCAAGAGAGCTAATTCAAGTCATTAATCCTAATATGACTGCATTTCCTGGCCTTTCAGTGCCAAAAGGGTTGTTTGAACGAGGTCACCATTTTAATTCCAGAAGTAGATAGAGAAACTTGCTCTAAAATTGCAGTGCGGTCCCTGGTGCTGCAGTGGGCTCCTATAAGGGAGTTCCTGCTCACACTTGTGTAGCCCCCTCCCGCCCCTCTTTTAATACTCCTTTTTTAATCCTATGGTTATGATTATTTTCATCAGCAAAGCACTTTGAGCAAATGCTTAATTTAAAGCATGGCTAGTCTCATGGAAGTCAAATGGGATTTAAACTGATGTGATAGAAGCTCCCACGGCTCAGCATGACCTGGGAGTGCGGAGAGCCTTGGGCAGCACTTGGGTCTCCATCCCACTGCTGCATTGCACCCACTGTCTTGAAAATTGCCCCTTCCCTCTCCGCACCAGAGCAGCAGGGGAGGATGCAATGAACAGCAGCTGAAGCCAAGAAGTAACAGCTCTTTAAAGCTATCAGTGGTAGTGTTTATAGGCTAACCAGGCATGGCTGTAGTAAAGAGAGCAGTTATTGGCCTTTTATACTGGAGAAGCTGTGAGAGTTAGACACAAGTAAAACTCTCGACTAACGTGCTGCCCATCTACTTGGTTGCAATCTGTTCCTTGGCAAACATAGACTTTTGTTGGGTGATAGATGATGGCGTGTTGAGAATGGCTACCAGTCTTTTGGATGATATGGGCGAGCCTTAATTATTCTTAGCTGAACATAAGGCTGGGAAATATTTGGCAGGAAGACGCCTTTGCATTTTAATTAATCAGTGTCTTTTTCCTGGAAACAAAATGAACCTTGTATGCTCAGTTGGCTTCGACAGTGGAGAGCAATGTCCTCAGCTGAGCTCACGTTTTATCATTTAGTTAAAAAATACAGCCCTGGACCTGGGCAAAGAAGGTTATGTGGGGGTTACACGGGTTTGGAAGTTGTCCTGCATCTTAATTTTGATTCCCTGCATGATGCTGTCAGCCAACAGAGATGTCCCTTTAGTATGATAAAGGGGATGGATGTGGGTGTTTTTCTTGCAGAAGTTAAACCCAGATTTATATATCTGGGAAATTGGCTCTCCTACCCAGTTGATGCAGTGTGTGAATTTTCAAACTGTATGCTGTGCTGTAGAGATTCCTCTTGCCTATCCCCTTTCAAACTATTTCCCCAGAAGGAGAAGTGCCAGCGTAATTTTAATATGCATAAACTGTGGAGGCAATGATGATAATTAACAGCAGAGCGCCCAATTTTGAAATACTGTATTTATCATTCCTTATAGTTCTTTTTTAATCACTCTCACTTTTCGTCAGGCTGGGAAAGCTTCTCCCAGACAGAGCTGAGGTTTTCTTGGAGAAAAGGAGAAGGTATGTGATTTGGAGAAACCAGAGCCTAGTCCTGCCCTTCTTGAAGTCGGTTCCAAGGCTGCCATTGATTTTACCAGCACCCAGTCTGAACCCTTGGACTGTAGCTCATCCAAAAATAGTCCAGGCTTCAGGATGACAAAATAAGTAGGATAGAAATAGGTTACCCTGCTTTCACTGTCCATGCTGCTGCCTTTAGATTTAACACAGAATTTCATTCCTGCACCAATTTTCACACATACGGAATATTAACATCATTAATTCATTTCTACCATCTTGAAGAATTTAAATCAGCTGGGAAATTTATTCTTCCAATTCAAAACATAATTTAAATCCATAAGGAATTACAGTTGTTGTTAATGACTCTCACATAATTAATTTCTTTATGAAATAGAATGACTACTTAGTGTCTCAGGTACTAAATGGTCTATATTCTTACAATGCTATTTCAATTTTAATTTAATTAAACTGTAGGATATCTAGTTGAGAAACATTATTAAAAAAAATACTTAATGTGAAAGGCAGAGTGATATTATTCTTGCAGCGATAAAGTCTAAATCAGACGAAGTGGAAATCTAAATCAATTGAAAGACTAGTGCAGAATCTGTAATCTCTGTTTAAAATGTAAGACACTTTGCAGTCAATAACTTAATCTCATTTGTTTTCAGATCAGTCTTATTTTAAAAGTGGCTTTTCTTTCATTGTATTTTGTTATTCTGCGGAGCAAGTCATGGCATCTGAGGTGGCTTGCACAGGGTACCTGATTTTGTTCATTTATCACACTTTTGTACAGCTGTAAATCTATTGGATGAATACTCGGCTGGCCATAAAGTCTCTTAAACTCAATAGATGGCACTGGTTTACACAGTTCTTGCCTGTTGTCTTTGCCAAGGTGATGACTGTTTTGCAAAAGTTTGTGAGAAAAGATTTGAGCTTTTGTAGCAATGGTCTGTACTGTTGTGGGTTACTGTGTTGGGTTGTTTGGTTGGGTTTTTTTTAACAATTACATTGTAATTCAGTATTTTAGGAACCTATTGCCTTTATAAACATATGCACTGTGTACTACTCATGCTTTTGATGAATATCACATCATTTGGGTTGGAAAGATTCCTGGAAGATTGTGTCGTCCAACCTCTTGCTCAAAGCTGGGACAGCACTGAATTCAGACCAGATTGCTCAGGGCTTTGTCTAATCAGGTCTCGAAAACCTCCGAGGACAGAGATTCTTCAACTTCTCTGGGCTCCTGTTCCAATCCTTAATTATAGTCAGGGTGAGTATATCCGTATATCCAGTCCAGACTGTTGTATCTCATTCTCTCACCACGTACCTCAATGAAGAGCATGGCTGTATTCTCTGTAAGCCCTGCCTAGGTACTTGTTGGCTTCTGTAGGTTCCCCCTAAGTCTTCTCCTTCTCAGGTTAAACTAACTCAGCCCCTCCTCAGAGCTTGTATGCTCCAGCCCCTGACCATCTTGGTGGCCTTGGCTGGACTCACTCAAGCTGATCAATATCTTTCTTGTATTAGGGGGCCCCAAAATTGGAGGTAGCATTCCAGCTGTGGCCTAACGAGTGCTGAGTAAAGGGGATTAATCGCTTCCCTTGATCTACTGGCTTATGCCCATGTTGCTACAGCCCTGGATCCTGGTAGCCTTCACCGCTGCTAGGGCTCACTGTCCACCCGGAGCCCAGGTCCCCGTGCAGCGTTTTTATAGATGTGGACCTAGACAACAGTTTGCAGAACACTGTGTTTTTTGCTAAGAAAGGCAAACACTGCATTAATATCTTAAAACTTTGACTCACGTCTGCTCTCTTGTCAAAAGAGTGAACCACCACCCGTTATTAATTAAAAACAGCCTGCTCCAGCTAGTGGCTAAGACCGAACTCAGGCATATGCGTCTTCTGTTTAAGCAGAAGTTTTAGGCATTCATGTGACTCTCCTGGCATCCTGTTTCTTTTAAAGGCCAAATTCAAACCACTTTCTTAACTCCTTTGAGCTGTGCCTAAAACATTTCCTTTCAGTCAAAAGCTGTCCGACTACTGCTTTCTAGACTGCCTGCACACGCGCTGAAAGAGCCGTGTGGAAGCATTAGAGAGTGAATTAGAATGAATTAGAGGAGCCAGGTTTTATAAAGGCTGGAGGAAATGCAATGTAAATGCCAGTGACAGAGAGGAACTGCCAGTTCCTTCAAGCTGAAATCTTGTTTACGTCTTTGTGTGCGTGCTTTTTTCTTCTTCGCAGAACCTACTGCTTCTATGCCCTTCCTCACAGCTCCTTGCTATCTTTGTCGAGAAAGTCACTTGTCTTCACTTGTGGATTATATTTATCTTCATCCAAGTCACCTTTCTCAGTTAATACCAAGTTTTCCACTGCTGACATTGGTGGCACCCTTCCCTCCGTCCTCTCCCATTCCCAACCTGCATAGCCTTTCTTGCCAAGCCAGACCTTGAACCCCAGGCACCACCTCTCTAGCCCATCGGGCACAATTTCATTCTCAGCTCTGTGCCTCCCTCACCCCTTTGATCATGCGTCCTCCTCTTCATTTCAGCTCATTGTTCTGGCTGGTTTTTGGTGCATGTTAGAGCTGGTGCTTTAATCCTCTGGCTGACCCCTCTGCTGTCCTGTCCCCAGCTGTGGCTGCGTGGGGAATTGCCCGGCTCCGCACAGATGGAGCAGCGGTTGCAGGGAAGTCCCAAACAGGTCCCACGGAGCAGCGTTTCCACATCTGACTGAGAAAGGTTCCTGCGTCTGACTTGCAGGTGCTCAGGCTAGAGCACAGTTGCTGTAGGGCAATGAAGGAAGAAAGGAAGAATCCTGCTGTTCCACACTGACCAGCTGCTGCCTGGTGCACGCAAGCTGCAACTGTTGGAAAGTCCCAAATCCGACTGACCCACAGCGTGAGGACAATAAGAGTCATCTCCATCTAGTTCTGCTGAACCTCAAGGCCTTGGTCCAAATGTACAATTTCCAAGTTAAATATTTGAAATACAATTTTTTTTTTTGTGAAAATAATGCCTTTTCTCTGATCCCCATTCTTTGTTTTCTTTTATAAATTGGTATTTTATTTTGCTGTGGTTGATACTTGGTTGTATGGCACTGTTGCACTTTCTCTCTGGTCTGCATGGCGTCAAACGCTTTTATTCCTGAGATTATTCAGTGTGTGGAAACATGTTTTATCGGCCATCCTGTCATGTGTGATATGACAGCTACCCAATGTCTTTTTTCCTAGCCTTAGTTCTTTAAGCCTTTTTGTTTTTGCTGAGGCAACACAGAATTATTGCTATTGTTTTCAGTTCCTAAGTAAATGTTTAATGGATCATTTGCATGGCATCTATGCACAAGGGCTGAAACTGGTGCAGCCTAATGCAGCCTATTAGCCCTCCCCTCCCAAAGCAGTGTCAAAAGGAGAAAAAAAAACAGATGTCATTTAGACCCCTGACTTTTTAAATAACTTTCTGCTAGAGCTATGAGGTCCAGCTGTTTTCTAGCACTTACCTTTTCTTAATATAATTAGAAGTTTAGACACAGGTTTACTTCACAAACCCAAGCCCCAGATCTTCACACAAAGGCAGCCCAGGATTGGCAGACATTAAAAGCTTGCAGGAGCCAAGCTTTTAATTGATTAATCTTCTGACAGTGCTGCAATGAGAATTGAACCTTTTAAATAGTGCCTTACTACTTTCAAAGTACTCTAAAGCACTTTCTAAAAAAGCTGAGGGTCGATACTGCTTGGCATCACGGCTGTAGGCAAAACCGACAGCTCTTACTCTGTCAGAAGCTGTTCAAATGCCACAACATAATGGCAGAACTTGGGGGTTTTTTGAGGAAGTGTCCTCTGGCCAGGCCACCAGCACACTCTCCTTGGTTTTTTGTTGTTGGTTTTTTTTTGGTTTTGGTTTTTTTTTTTTTTTTTTTCCAGAGCATGCAGCAAAATTTTACTGTAGCCATTCTCTTTGTAGAGCTTTTTTACTCTGAAAGCACTTTAAACCATCACAGTGCCTCTCTGAGCAGGGCAGTTGTTTAGGATTGCCCCTTGGGCCTCCTTTGGGGCATTTTACAGAGGGGAATGCCACTATTATCCTGCCCCTTCTAAGTGTGGCCTTCATTAGGATAAAGCTTAATTTCAGTCTGACTGATGGCTTGTGCAGCACTTCAGATAGCTGATAGGTTTGACTTCATTGCTACGAGCATCACAGCCCGTTTTGGTTCACGGGGGGCAACAGCACAGAGCTGTTGCCACTCGGTCTTCCTGTGCATAAGGAGTGTTTTGCTGCAGGTCGCATGGGTTGATCTTCTCCTGCACTTGGAAGCACGTTCTCTGTGTTCTGGGAATTGTTTGATTCCCAGGAGACTGAGCGTGCCAGTGCATCCTCTGCTGTGGCCTGCCCGGGTGCTTGCAGCACTCCTGGAAGTCACCTTTTCTCCATTCATCTTAAATACTCTGGGGCTGTGAAGGCACCGGTAGATAGGACTTGACCAGGTGTAATTTGCACCATGTTCTGTATAATATTTATAAAAAGTGCCCCAGGTATGTGAAGCCTCCCATAAGCTAATGTGATGATGGCTACCTGGCATGCAGCAAATCTGGATCTGGGAGGAAGAAGTCCTGGGGAGGTGCCAGCACAGATGTGCGTACTGCTGCGGAAAACCTCCTCTCCCGCTGACCCACAGCACATGCTGGTTTGCAGAGCCGCAGCGGGGTGGGGAGATCCATGGGTGCACAGTTAACACCTCGTCCCTTGAGACGTGTGTTTCTGGGTTTGTCTTCGAGCGCGGGGAGGCATCTGACCCTGCCTAAGCCTTTTGCTGTGTTTGGGCAGCTGCTGGAGATGTCTGGGGCTGTCAGTCTCCCTCCAAAGGCTTTCTGGTTGTGGGGTGGCTGTTGGACATGGGAGCTGTAACCCTGTCTCTGCTGTCAAGTCAGTGTGTAGCCTTGGGGCAGACTGTTTAATCTCAGCTTGATCTCCTCTGAAGATCTGACCTTATTTCCCTGCTGTATAATTTTTACAGCCACATGAGGATTGAAGATTAATTAGTTAATGTCTGTGAAGCGCTTTGAGTGTGTTATTTAAGGGTGAAGTATTATTGTAATTCTCTAGGGAAGTGTCACCGTGTTTAATGTGTCTACTGGCATCTGTCCTTCCTTGAAACTTATAATGTATAAATTCTGTTTCAGATCCTTTGATTTCATTATTCATTTTGCCCTAGTTTGGAACTCACTTTTCATTTGATTTGAATTAGAAACATACCTTCTATATGGCAATAGTATGTAAAGTTAATTTCAGCTTTTGGATATGTTACTAGTTTCAGCAGTATTTCTGGGAAATACTACCATAACCGCTCCAGTCTATAGAATTGAGGGACTGCTCTAATTCCTGTGTGTAATTTTCACTGCATGTACTTTTCTAGAATGACTATCTTTTACATTTATTTTCATCCTGATACATCTGCACAATACTTAGAGGGAAACTGTAATGACTCTCAGCAGTGAAGAGGATGCTCAGAAGGATGCTTACCTTTGTTCCCCATATTGACTAAGGAAATACTCAGAAAAACACACAGACACATGCAATGTTTCTTTGGAGAGCTAGCCGTTACAATATGAGATGGAACGCTGGCGTTCTTGCCTCTGCCTCTAAAGTAAACTGCTTTATATATTTTTGGCTTCAAGTTTTCTGTCTTATTCCATGCTGAGTTTATCCTGTGACTTTTGCTGTGCTTCTTATCCCTTAATTTCTTGCTCCTTCCTATCTCTAATGCTGTCATCAACTGTTGTTTAGTGGAAAGCTGGCAAATACGTGAACTAATCATCTTTCCTTCTGTCTGAAGTTTTCTCTTCAGGGATCTTTTAGAAGGCAATTTCTTTTCTCTAAATCAAGGTGGCAGAAATCACATAGCCTTCATTTTGCTGATTCCATGCAAGGACATTTGGTATTTTTAAAGCTCTCCCACTTCTTGTTAATAATCTGTCCTACCCTCCAAATAACGTATTCTGTGCATGTCCACTCCAATGACTTATTATACATCTTGCTTTCAGAAGAAACCCTGTAGTTGCTGTCAAATATGTGGCCCTTTAGACAGCTCAGGAATCCTGAGGCAATGGCTGGGCAAATTTCTCTGTAGTCCAAGGCGACCCTTGCTGGGGGCCAGAGCAGAAGGGGACAAAGCCGGACACGCTTCCCCCCCCGGATGTGTATGGGAAGGGTGGGATTAGCCTGGTAGTACAACCAGCAGCACCTGAGTTTTTGTTAGGGTTGCTGGAGGGCACAGGAGCTGTGCCTGGACGCAGTGGTGTTTTCCCATCTGCTGTCTGCAGGCTGTTGTGAAAGGCCCCTAAGGGAAGAATTGCAATTTCGCCATTTGCTCTTGCTCTTTTGGCCTTGGCACCAACACAGGGACTGTATTTGGCGTGAAAACTGCTTTTCTACACTGCAGCTTGTCACATAAATGGTGGCTTAGGTCTAGAATGGATTAAATATGACTCCACTCCAGCCCCTGTATATTATGTTTATAGATAACTATTTGTTTATCCATATGGGAATTGCTTTCCATTTTTAGCATCTACATAAAAATCCATGCTATATATAAATATGTAGCCTTTACAAGGACCTGAAACTTCTTCCCACAAGCTTTGCTGACACATTTAAAGAAGTGTGTGGGGGGGTGCAATGACAAATAAATCCAACATTCAGCATCCTGAAGACCTGCCTTCTGACACAAAGTGCACTCATTCTCACACAGGCCAATTTTTTAATCTGCCAATATACTTTTGAATACTTTGGGGAGGTCTGGAATGACCTAGCAATCTAGATATCTGCCTCATGATTGTAAGTAATGGGAAGACAGATGCCAGCCATTACAGAAGTGTCAACAGAGAAGCATTTGTCTGTATTGCTCACTCTGAAGTTAATGTGCACAGACAAAATTATTGCTTAATTTCATCTGGTAGTGTTGAGAGAAAAACTTGTGTTGGGGGGGGGGGGAGGCTTTCCAGTGCTGTTCCTGTGAGATCTGTGCCAGTCCTTCTTTCCTGTCTCCTCTTCAGGAAGGCTGCTCACAAGCTGGTGAGGGGGTTTTGCAGTTACATGGGAGCTGAAGCATGCTGGGCTCTGAACTCAGCATTAATTTTTGCATTGTAGAAGTGCCCGGGAGCTCTCCTGAGTCCAGGACCCTGTGCAGTAGAAGCAGGCAATGAAAAGGCCATGTGTGTCCCACGCAGTTTAGTCTCAGAGTAAGAGAGTGCCAACAATTACAAGACCGTGCTCAGGCTGGCAGGGAAAAGTGAGCGATCACATTGTCCAGCAGTGCCTCAGCACCAGCCCAGCCTCTGTCAGTGCATCATCCGTCACAGCATGGGCTCTGTGCTGACACTGGAGAAGGGATGACTTTCGATATTACTATTTCTCCAGGGCTGTCTCATGACGGGTGAAGGCAGCTCTTTCATAGCTATACCTCCCCAGTATAAGTCTTACTGCAAACAGTGGCGTGCACTTGGTCAGCCTTCTGGAAATCATCGCCTGTGTTTTCATTTGTAAAAGGAGTGAACTATAACTTCGTATAACTCCTAAACTTGTTTTTTTGCATAGTTATATAAAATACAAATATCCTGAGATAAAAATGAGTGTTTTGGTGTAATCAGTTTCCATAAATATTTCATTGGTGTAATTACCTGCTGCTTTAAATTGTTTTCTTGCTTGGCTTGTGCCTGATAAAAATACGAAATCTAATTAATTTCTGGAGTGCCAGTTTGAAATAAGTGTGTGGATGCATTTGTAAAACCTATTAAAAGAAAGAGGGGAAAAAATAAAGTCATGCAGGAAACAAACATCCAATTGTTTTCAGCAACATGAGATGAAATCAAAAAATGCCCTTCCAAATTTGTAAAAATCTCAGCAGTTTACTTGATTAAAAAGGTATTTTGAAATGTAGGTGTTGGAACATACAGAAAGAGAACAAATCAGGTCTGAATACCTTTCCCTTTTTTTCCCCCCTTTCTCATTTTAAAGATTTGTGCTAGAGAGCTGATACGTAATACTGCAGCAGGTCTGAAAAATCTCTCTTAAACCCCTGTAAAAATTGCTGTGATTCTTTTGGATTTAAGGATTTACGGATTTATGGATTTTTTTTACATTGTGTTTTTGCTTTTTTTCCCATCAGCTAATTTCCTTTATTTTTTCAGTAAATGATAGAGCATGCCATAAAGTCAAGATTTTTCTTAATGATTTTAATGACATAAACTACATCAGAGAGATTTCTTCAGAGTGTTTTGCTTCTGTCTGGAGGACTGAACTGAACTGCAGCATATATATGAGTTCTCCATCCTTTGTCCAATTTTTGACGTCTTTTCCCCTTTAATTAGGCTATCTTTTTTGTTCTTACATCCACACCAAAAAACCAGCTGATGTCAGCAGGCTCAGATCACCATGGAGATCTTCCTAAAGTAAAATCTGATATTAGTTACTGTTGGCCAGTAACAAAGCGTTATGGATCAACAGAAGTCAGGTCCCTGGAATCCCAAATCCTCTTGGGTGTTTCATCCGTCATGGAAAGAAGCTGCAAGTTCATGGCCTGATCCCTGATAAAACCCAACTCTGCAGCTCCCTCTGGAATCGTATGGGTCTGTTTTCCCAGGATGCCCCTGTCTGCACTCTGGGAATAAGTAAGCCATTGCAGAGGATGAAGCAATGTATCCTGCATGAGTACATTGCTTATTAAACTTGCATGAAAACAAGAGATTCTTATGTTGTAAGGGTAGCAAAGAGAGGCTGGGTGTATTAACCTTGAATTTCACCAGGGTGATCTCGGCACTAAGAGCAAATACTGCCATGCGATGAGAGAATAATTGACACGAAAAATGCATATATTTGGGTCTGAATGCAGGCTGCTGCAATGAGTGGTTATTTGCTTACATTGAGCAGGGTTGCTCTGTACTTCAAGGCTCTCTAATGCAAGTACCCAGTGGGTGGCAGTGTACTAGCTTTGGATGAGGCATGTTATTTATTTATTTTTTTTTTTTATTCTCCAGCTAGTTTCCATGGTGATGACTGCAGCTTTGATGCCTGTGCAAAAGTGGAGAGGGAAAGAGAAATAAGAGGGCGATATTGTATTAAACTAGGAGTTGACTAACCCGTGGAAGTCACAGTGGTCACAGCAAACAGCAAGTTCTGCCAATAAGAAAGTAGTAGACACAGAAATCATGGATGCCTGAAGAGCCGCTTCCATCAAGCTGTTTCGATGGAGTGGTCTAAAGGCAGCAATAAACCTGAAGGATTTAGGGGGAAGAAATAAGGCAAATTTGTCATGTATTTACATTAGCTGAACTAGAGTCACTGCCGGACTTCTTAGAAGATTTTTGCATTATATGGGTAAAGTTGTGATAAAAATAATAACAATACACAGTAAAATTGAACATGGATTATCCTGCCAGTAGTTTAAAGTGATACATCTAAATAATATTGTGGATTTAAATGCCAGGTCAGAGAGGCATTGGTTTTTATTAACTCATTCAAATTTTCCATTGAATCAATTTTATTTTCTGGTGAAAGAAATAGTTGTCAGGCTTGAAATTTGGATTTGTTAAAACTATATCTGAAATTCTCTTTTGCATACATTGCACCTCCTCTGCAGCAGTAACCTCCTAATTACACAGCAGAGGTCTTGAAATGCATTCACTGCAGTAATTGTCAATACTGTTGACTTTGCACCGTAATCGTTTGTGACTGCTATGAGACGTGGCTGAATTTAATGCCCACAATCTACAGCTTATCAGCCTAGATTGGTCTAGGTCTGTTTTGTGTAAAAGCTGCTGATCAAGGAGAGCTACAGGTCTGTCTGTTTCTCAGACCTGCCTCTTCCTCGCTGCTTCAATTCCATCAACTCGTCCCAATCAGCTTGAGCAGAGTCTGTCAGATGGGGAGGGGTCTGCCGACTCTTGTAAGGGGGCAGAAGCTAAAGTCCTAACACACACTGCACCATCTGGAGCTCTGAAACCATGCTATTTGCTTGAAATTTAACTGTGTATCAAAGTTTTGGTTTGTTTTTTAAAAAGAAAAAAAAGGGAGGGATGTTCAGAGGGATGCTTTACCAGTGCAGCTTGTGGGTGTGTGCGTATGGATCACAGTGGTCTTTCTCCAAGCTTCCCTAGGCTTCCATTAAAACTGCATCCCCAATTCATCATTGGTGATGTCCTATGTTTTCCCAGTTTTTCTGTCTTCCTCCATCATCTCTCATCACCTCTGCCCTCAGGCTCCTTGACCAGCACCCAGGCACCAGCAGAAGTCTCCCTCCCTACATGCAATTTGATTGTGCCTCACTGAGGATCTACGTGCAATTTGATTGTGCCTCACTGAGGATCTCACCAGCCCCTGAAGCGATTCTTCCCTGATATTGCTCAGCTCACCTTCAGACTCCTGCCTTCCACAGCAGATCTGCAACATGTCTGCGTTTCCTCCAAATCTTGCTCAATATGCCACCTCCGGTGGTACAGCGGGAAAACTTGAGCATACCTCACTTCTGTGGTGGTTGGATTTAAAGCTTCATGTCTGATGTTGATTATTTGGTTTTGAGATATAGATACACGTAGTAGGAGTTGCAAAACCTGTGTTGGAAAGAGAGACAGTTTCCTCTGTGACTGCTAGAGGGGCAACATGGATGACAAACCTTGTCTGCAGAAATTGCTGTGTGTGTTAGTGTTTCTTGGTGGTGTGTGGTTTTCTAAAGGATCAAACAGGAGGAAAATCAGCCTTCCTGCAGCTCTGGGTGCATGAGTATGCACAGGAGGTATGCTAGAGTCTCAGTAAATGGCATGTTTGAGCAAGAGATAAAAAGAAAGTAACCAAAGAGATTGCTGGATCTTTTTTCCTTTCTGTGGTTGCTCTGTCTCTGGATGTACCTTTCTCTCTCATTCTCAATGCGCACACTTCTTTAACGAAAGGTGATCAGCTCTGTTAGTCATATGCTTCCTAGTCCTCAAAGCAGCTCTTCTCTATGGGGGATGTTTGGGTATTGCTGACTATGACTCTTAAACAAGTGATCTTTATATCAAAGGGTATCCAGACAAGATTAAATATAATTTCCCTCTGTGTTTAATACAGAATATCTAAAGATATTTTTCCTCTGTTCAGTTAAGTTACATTTCAGGGAGGTGACTTGGTTAAATTGACTTCATGGGCATGAAACCTTCATTGTCATTGTGGAAAATCATCTCACTCAGAGGAGTTGTTTTCTGGACTTATACAGGTTCTTGCAAGCTGTTTGAGGGATGCTAAATATATTGCAGCCAAGGAAAGCTGACAAGGATCGTAGCTGCCAAATTTCTAATAGCAACTTTGTAATTTCATTGCTTTTTCAGCAACAAAGAGAAGAAAAATACTGTTAACTTGGCAAAACCTGTTTTTCCGTGTTTCTCAGGATGTGGTAACAATCCTTACTAAAATAACTGAATATAAGTCAGCAAAAATATAACCTGTTTTCAACAAAAATTAAAGCTGTGTAACCCTACCAGTATCTAAAATTAGTGTATGACTTTGCTTGTTGAAATACATCACCCTTCTCCAAACGAATTAGACAGACTGAGACTCAAGACTTGAGGGTTAGCAGAGGGCTTAATTAAAACATCATCAGTGTTGTCCCTGCAGAATCAAAATCCTGACACTCTGGTTACTGAAATATATTTGAGCCTTAATTTTAAATGACTAACTTTTACTTTAAAGGGATCATCACTTAGAAACTTAAACATAGCTTTCTTTTCAGAATTGTTGCCTCACATGTGTTTGCAGATCAAAATAATTCTCACCATTTTATTAGTGCCATGATCCCATTTTCAGGTTACTACAATGCATTAAGAGTTTTGGCAAGTTAATGATGCTTACTCCCTTGGCTTTCAAAATGCAGTCTTAATAGTTGCACAAAGTCTTTCGGATTTGCAGCATTCAACCTCCCCAGAGGTCCATGTTTCCCGGAAGGCTGAAGACTGATATCAGTTTGGCTCTAGCCTGTCAAATAAGCCTAAGAAATGCGTACCAATCTCAAATGCTAAGCTTCAACAAGAAGTCTTCTTTTTCAGTCTTGGCAAGGAACACTTAAGTCAATAAAAATTTAAAATTAAAAATACCAAAACAGTCCAACAAGTTCAAGCATTTGGTAGTAAAGAAAAGAGAGCTCAGATGTCCAGGGTTATGATCAGGTTTCCAAACAGGGGACAAGAAATTAATATTAGGGTTGTTTGGCCTATCTTGTTTGTTGTATATTTGTGTAATAGAAGAGCACAGCAATTGGTGTTCGGTGCAGCTTTTGGCTCTCTGTGGTAGAGTTTGGCTGCCTGTACCTAAACCAGGGCTTTGCATAACATGTACGTGCTGTGCAAGGGAGTGTTAAGAAAGATTTCTGTAAGATTTTTGGTGAGTCAAACGCATGAAAAGGAATATGCATTAAATGATAGAAAATATTTCATTTTCAGAAGGCTGCAGTGAATTACGAATAAGCTTAAGTTTGCATATTTTAAGATTTAAGGAGAACTTGTCTCTGTTCTTGATTTTCTTCCTGAATTGAGACTGCCCTATGCATGTTTTTACAGCAGGTCGTGAGAGCCTGCCTTTTCTAGGAGCTTTAAAATCAATTTTGTTATTTAACTAACTCAGCTTCCCTGAAATTGTAGGCACCCAATCCGGACACTGCCCTTGACATTTCCGTGTTCTTCATCTGGCACGTTATAGAATCATAGAACAACCCAGGTTGGAAGGGACCTTGAAAGATCATCTGGTCCAACCTTTCATGGGAAAGGGAGCCTAGCTGAGATTATCTAGCACCCTGTCCTATTCCATCTTGAAAACCTCCAGTGATGGGGGACTCTACCATGTTCCTGGGGAGGTTGTTCCAGTGAATCATTGTTCTCACTGTAAAAATTTTCTTCTTATATCGACATGAAACTTCTCCCAGAGCAACTTGTACCCATTGCCCCTTGTCTTTTCCAACCTCCGTCCTCCCTGTAGCCGTCCCTTTCAGTACTGGAATACTGTGATAAGGTCCCCCCAAGCCTCCTCTTCTCCAGGGAGCAGAGATCCGACTCCTTCAGCCCTGTGCCACTAAATGCATGACATTTATTACAGGTTTTGCTGTGGTAATAGTGGAGGGAGGATATATTTTGTGGGCTTTTGCAGGCAAAATGCTTTATTTCATGGTTACCTGCAATTTCAGGACACTGGATTTGATGTAGGTTGGTGGCCTTCAGCATGATGTTCCTCAAATGATTACGTGGAGATGTGACTATCTTGACTTGCCGTCTAATGCTCTGGGATCGCAAGTGTTATTTTCTATCAGTTCTGTAATTGCCTGAGTATATTCTGTGTCTGCAGTCTGAAATCACATATTCAAAATAAATCAAACGCATTTGGAGTCGCTTCTATCTTCATGATTTGTGGTTAGGGCTATTTTATGAGCTGTGCCAATGTAGAAAGACTTTAAGAAAATAATGACTGCGCCGTATCCTAGGAGTGAATGGCTGAAATTTGAAAGTCAAGTTAAGAATGCCTTATAAAACTGCTCTCGGTTCGCCTCTCACTCAAATGTGAGTAAATTAGGTGTAGTGCCACTCAAGTCAGTGGTTCAGAAGGAATGTAAATGATAGGAGTATGTGGTCCAATATTTCAGGAGATGCCAGTTTAAGGGGTTCAGCTAATTCGCATAGTCTCAGATTCAGATCTCTGAATGTCACTTCAAGATTCTTCCATGTTTTGGATATAACACTTCCCAGTCACTTGCAATTTAAGCAGAAGCCCTAGGCACAGACTACTTAGCAAAAATGACCTATCCATGACTTCTAGAAAATTCAAAAGGGCAAATCTTCTGTGTTAGCTCTAAACATCAACATTGAATGTACTTGATTTTCTGCAATAAAAGCATGTGCGATTGTAAATGAAATGCGCATCAGAGCAGGTTTCCCAGTTTGCTGACCAGATTAAAGGCTGCAAGAAATTTTGAATAGCTCTTGATCGGTAAGGATTTTCTCCCCTTGTAGTCTGAATAAAAGTTTCCATCCAGGGAGGCCTGCTGCCACTTTGATGGCTGCATGTTTAAATTTTTTTACCGAGCATTGGTCTTATTTTTTTGTGTGGCATCAGCTTGAAGCCACCCAAACAATGGATCAGCGACACTACTGAAGACCAACTACGTAAAGTAACATCTTAGCTGGCTATTTTAGTCCCCACAAGCCTGCTAACTGCAAGTGAAAAAGCACAAAACCATGCCTACGTTCATGTCCTGGCTATGCATGCAAGCGAAAGATTTCCTCATGACTTTTACATTAGTGTGCTCTAAACTGCTAAGTCAGAGCTCTTATTTTCCCCTTGAGCTGGCAGCACTTTAATCCACACACTAAGCATGCATTTTAAAGCTTGTTGTTTTTGGAAAGATGTTTAGCAACTTCCCTTTCGAATCCAGACATAGAGGTCTCTTTCCAGAATTGATGGCCTGTACTCGAGTGAACTGCTCTGTCTCTGGGCTTTGTGAAAGACTAAGTCTGTGAGTTCAGGGATCACCTTTCTAAATGGGGCCTCATAAAAGGCAAGGTGAAAGGAAGGGCAGCTTGAAGGGGGGAAAAATATAGATGAACCTCAGGAGTTTGGTTTGGCAAGAAACAGTGCAAGTTTGTTGTGCTTTAAAAACTTTTACTGGATTCTCCCCTGTTTTAATTATACCTTATTTTTATTACTTTCATCATGTATTAATATATAAAGCATATGGATGTGGCAGTGTACAACCATGACGTAGTTCCTCGAGCCTTAATTTCTCTTACGCATCCAACCAGAAGTATTAGAGAAGTGATGTCCTTGTGGCTTTCCTCACCTCGGCCTGCCAGGCTTATGGTGGTATCCAGCATAGATGGCTCCATACTCACCATATGGGGTGCAGGATTAACAGAGCAAAACCACAACTTTACTCTCCTGAATACTTACAGTCAATGCAATTGTCCAGCCAACACTCACGCCTCTCCCTAATGTTTTATGCTGCGTGCAGAAGGGATGCCCTTCTCATAGGCTGGGGGTGGCAGCTGGGTAGAGCATGTACCAGTGGTCGTGGTGGCCATGTTCATGGTCCGTTGTGGGGACCAACACAGTGTTTCTCATCTAGGTGAGAAAGTTGAGTTGTGCTGTAAGGACTTGCCTTGGCCATTGCTTATAGTCCTTCCAAAGCTACCGTGCTTGCTGTGTGCTGGTGGTCACCCTTTTTCACTTGTGACCCATATAATTATGATTGCAGCGGGATTTGCTGCTGTATCTCATTACTGTTTTCTATATGAACATTTCTCAGTAAGGCAGTTTATTTCATTTTACATGTCTGGAAAAAATGACTTGGTTTCTTCAGTATTTCAGTAGACCGTCTGAGTTGTTAGCATTCTTTGAAGGCCTTTCTTACTGGAGTCAGCAATTGCTAGAAACAAGTTTTATACTGTCTTAGGAAATAAACATTTTGGATATTTCATATAAAGGCTTCCTATATTTGCAGTTTAAAAAAAATATCTCTGTGTAGGCAAGGCAAATGCTAAGACATTTTGCTTGCAGTCTGCTGATGGCTTTTGCAAACATAAAAGTATTGCTGTTTCCACTTGGTTGATCAAGTGAGTTGTGATGAAATTTAATTTTGCTATGTCATTTAAAATAGTTCCGTAGAGTCAGAATAGCTATTATGATGTAGCCCCATTGCTCATATTTTTGTGCTCTTGGATATATGCGTAATTTCAGAGACTCATCTTTAGTGCTGAGAAGCTGGTGCTTAACTGTAGACAGTACTTGGAAGGGTGTATCTACCATATTCATGGCATGCACCATTTATTTCCTTTCTAACCAGTCATTTTTCAAGGCATAAATACTTTATCTCCATCCAGTGCAGGCACGTGAAATCAGAACACCCCTTCCAAGCTTTCAAATTCATTAAAATAAAGAAAACTTTAATTTGTATCCAGATGTTTGAAGACAAACTCAGACACAAAAAGTATGTGGGAGAAGACTTGTACATGTATAGTTAACTGTGTAATTAATAAGCTAGCGAAATATAGTTAGAATCACTTTCGATTCCAGAAGGGAGACATTTGGATTCAAATTAAATGTTTTTTCTCCAAGTCTCACCTATTTCTTGGGAGAATGCCAAGTGTTTGAATATAAAATTCAGTGTTATCCTTGCATTGCAGTTATGTCAGACTTAGTTTTTCAATATAGAGGTGAATGAAGAAAACACCAAAATAAATATGGTGTTACTCCTGTCAACCTAAGTAGCTAGACAAAATTCAGGGTCTTGTCACTTATCACAACCACGAGAACAAATTGCTGATGGAGTCGGATGTATTTTATTGTAATTCAGCTTATATGCAAGTGTGTTCCAAGTTCTACTTTCTGGATGTGTGTTTACCTCTGTTAATCACAGGAACTCATTAAAATTATTTTGGATAACTAAAGATACGGGTTCGGGAAGAGAAATACTGAATTATCCAATCCCTGGCAATCACGTTAATTTGAAAATTTCTTAGTTTGTTCTACAAGTGCAAAAACATGCTGTCTTGATTTTGGAGGGAGGGAGGGTACCATAGCAATACTGTGTTCATGCCAGCCATAATAGTTAATCACTGCCAATTAATGAGAGCTGTCCGAAGGAGAGAGAATTGGGGAATATGTGTCCTGCCAGGCATGTTGCAATCACGCTGCTCCTTCTACCCAGGACAGCTATTGAACCACACTGTACGTTAGATGAGATATCGGCCATCTGTTGAGGTTAGCTAATCTGAAGAACTTGCTGTGAGCCTAAACATGAAGCAGCAAAAAGTGAAGACACTTGCACGGAATTCTGAGGCTTAGCTACATGTTTTCCTTAAAGTCAGATACCAAAAAACAACCTTAAAGTTGTCTTCATTTAGGAGTGAAAGCTTGATGTTGAGCCAAATGGATTGATCTAGCCATTCCAGCAAAGTAAGTGTCTCTCTCACATCTGTATTGTGAATAACAGGGGCTTTATTAGCCACTCCTTTTCCCCTGAACCAGCCAAATTTTCATTCCTAGTAAGAAGGCACTATTGAACTCTTCAGAGGAGCCCACATGAAAGGGATGGGAAGTGTCAGCTAACAGTGATGTTTGCTTGTCGTTTCTTCCTCCTTACTCTCTCCATCTCCAACTGGAGGTCCTGGCCAGACAGGTTTATAATCAACGCAGTTCTTCACTTTTCTAGCTTCTTACAGTGGTGTTTCAGTCTCTTATTACTGTACAGTGACCACCAAAGTCTCATAGCTTCCTCGGTCTGGGCTTTTCAGTGGGTGAGCTTACAGGGCTGGCGCAAAGGCCACTGGAAACGGTGCAACTCAACACAGTTATTGCTGGAGTGCCTGGAGTGGGTCATGCTGAAGCACTGGGGATCTCTTCATACTCTTGTCTGTTTTGCTGCAGAACTGCTGTCAACAATTAAGCTTTCTATAGGGAGCCACAACCCTGCCTATATTGATTTTTCTAAACAGTTGCTCTGTTTTAGTGCCCTTTAAGGGACTATATGTCTTTTTAATTAAAAATAAAGTAAATATCAAACGAGTGATGAGGGGTGCAGTGGGCAGAAAACCAACTGCATATTGACTTTTTGTTCTGGAGGTGGATTCACAGAAACAGCTTCTGAGGAACTCTAGGACATGTAAGTGTTTTACCCTTACTGGCTATCTCATACAGTGACTTCATGGGAAACATACTGGCATGGCTTGGAAATACAGCTGATATTTTACTTTATGCTCTGGAAAATTCAAGAAGTTAAATTCACATGACAGGTTTGGGGTTTTTTTAAGGTCTCAAGACAGTCTTCATTGATACTGTGGTTTCATCCCTGAAACACATTCATTCCACACTTCACCTGTTGTGCATTTGGCTGCATGCTCGTGGCCTGTGATTTTCCATCTCATCAATACAATGTGTGTACTCCCAGTGAGGGGATTATGTTTTTAAGGCACTGGGATGGAGTACGTGATACCAGTGTGGATATTTTCTTAGGAAAGCTTTGTGGAACCTTTGTGACGATAGGGTTGAGTGTTTATGGGTAAGAATCAGGGGGAAGGCCAACAAGGCAGATATCATGGTGGGAGTCTGTTATAGACCACCCAACCAGGATGAAGAGGCAGACAAAATATTCTATAAGCAGCTGGGAGAAGTCTCACAGTCGCTAGCCCTTGTTCTCGTGGGGGACTTCA
>NW_008795909.1:5195872-5202122 GCF_000699145.1 Aptenodytes forsteri
TCTTTACTGAAAGAGTGGTGAAACATTGGAACAGGCTGCCCAGGGAAGTGGTTGAGTCCCCATCCCTGGACGTATTTGAAAGACGTGTAGATGTGGTGCTTAGGGACATGGTTTAGTGGTGGACTTGGCAGTGCTAGGTTAACGGTTGGACTTGATGATCTTAGAGGTCTTTTCCAACCTGAACGATTCTATGATTCTGTAAGTCTTAGTACCCTAATACATTAAGTTTCTGTTAGTATTGTTGTCAGTTTTTAATCCTTTTTCAAAAGAGTACTTCAGAGTATCTTTACATACTAGTAGATATTTAAAAATACTGCTAGAAAAGTGGAGTTTACATTAATGGCACATTAGGAAGCTGTTCCAAGTTAGAAGTATATGCACAGATAGATACCACAGGATATCTAATAGGCAATTAATTCACAACTGTCTTCTCGGTAATTCAGTTGCATAGCAGTAAGGTCAGTTGAAGCTACTGAAGCAAGCTTGTAACACCACTAAAATGCCAGTTCATGAGTTGATTGTAAAATTTTGTGCAGATGTGTCAAGCTTCTATTTGCACAAAAAAAACCCCAACAACCCACCACCACAAAAATCCTTGGTGGCATTTGTTTAGGGATTTGGAGGCATGAAGGAGGTGAAGAAGAAGAGAGATTTCTCTGACTCATTCTGCATGCCTTGTGTTTGGTTCATCATGGGCACCAGTGAAATAATTGAATGAAAAGGAAAGTAAACCCAGTAAATGATCAGTAAATCTCAGTGTGCTCAGGAGAGAGTATCATTATTTCAGAGAAGGATATTGAAGAATGTAGAAATACAGTAACTTTCTGGGGATCACCCAGGTGGCCAGGGCAGAGCTTGGAGCAAAGGCCTACTCTGCAGAGGTCCGCTCTTACATGCTTCTGACTGGACCGCCAAGCAAAAGAAAAGGGAAAAGTGGAATTGGACTTTTAACATTTCCATAGCAAGCACTGATTAGAATTGCTCTTATAATTTTATGGCAATAAATCTTATTTGACAGTTTTGTTGTATTGTGGTGGGAGATGGATGGGAAGGAGGATGCAAACAATCAGTTGCTTCATCTAACTAGGCAAGAGCAGGAGACGTGAATTTACAGGAAGAACAGTGAAGCTGTTTGGACCACCTAAGTTTCTTAGAACGTAATCCTAGAATTTTCACGTGGAAGAATACCTCTGGCCATTTGCTATAGAAGAAATGAGAAAACTTCCAGGGCAAGCTATGAGGTTTGCCACACCACAGTGTGCTGGTCTGGGTGGTCGGTGTGGTGGGCTGCGCTTAACTCAGCTGTTCTCCAGGCTGGAGATAAATCGCAGAGACAAAGGAAATCTTAATTTCTGTGGTTTAAAGAGTGATTTGAAGAACGATTCCTAAAGTGGATCAATAAAGTAATCTGTTTCAGGTAAATAGGTAGAGGTGAGCAAAAAGGTCCAGGGAAGTACACATCTCTTTCTCGATGCCCTTAACATCTCGGTGGGCCCGGGCAGGCTGAGCATGCTTTGTGCTTACTGAGACTGGATAGTGTTTTCTCTTTGCTGCTCTTTGTTTGGAGACAGTTTCCTTTAAGGCTGATTTACCAGAGCAACAGTGCGTTGATGCACACATAAGCCTATTTTACAAGGGTAGAAACCAGAAATCTCAGATTACATAGAAAAGAGGAAATTTTTGAAATTCCTTCTGCTCCTGCCCCAAAAAATTTTGTAGGATAGGAGGAGGTTTTGTAGTGGTCTATTAATAAAAATTGCCTTTCTAATTCTGGTTCTGGATCTAATTACCAAATTGAGACAGCATTGTTGTCTGTGCTGCATTGCTGTCTCCTACTTCTCCACAAGCTTATGGTCCACTGGATACAGAGTTGAAGTGAGTATTATATATTTTTTTTCCTTTGTAAGCTATGCTGCTGGGCTGTCCACAGCCACGTGCAAGCATCTTCTAAGAGGAACACCAAATTATGGATAAAAACTATCCCTTGCCACTGGGCAACACCACCGTTTTTTTCTCTGATTGTTACTGCTTTTGTCTTTGCTGTGTCTTGTGGCATTTAATGCCTTATGAATGCTGGCTTGTGGAGTAGCAGTATTCGTCATGAAATAACGAAGCATGGCCTTCATGGACGTGTCTTTTTGGCAAGACTCTCAGCAGCAGTCTGATCAGGAGCTGGCCTTGCTAAAACTCAGCTTATGACAGAATATTCTCTTTGAAGCATAGCTACTGTAGCATTTGGTATTCAGTGGCTCTGGGCACAGTACATCTAAAGGAGTTCATCCAATATTGATGGTCTTCCAGTAAAATCAGGAGGGGAAAAAAAAAAATCCTATTTCGTAAAGCTCATATTTTTAACTTCTCTTCTTGTTCCCTGATCTTGGTCTGAAAGGTCACAAGTCTGAAGACTTAGCAGGGTAAAACACAGCATTAAAGATCTATGCTCTGTCTTTTGTAAATGCAAGTTAATGTTTTCTGACTTGCAGCCTTATGGAGAAAAGAATGAGCCTGTTTCTGAGAGCATTGCTGTATATTGTAAATCAATATAATACTATAGTGTCTGAAAGTTTCTTCAAGGCTGTTTTAGATCAGTCTTGTAGCAGAGAACGTTGGCACTAGAAAGCATGACTGTGCTGCTGCGTTTGAATGTGGTTTTAAAAGGGGTAGTCCTGCCTCTCTTTTGGCCACAGAGAAAATGGGTTCGGTTTCATGATCTGACTGAGAATTAATCTCTTTGGTTTATTGCTGTTGTCTTTTGCACCACTGCTTTGCCATCCCTGCAGAGTTGCAAGTGCCGAGGCAAGGAAGGACCACAGGAAGCTGGAAAGGGCAAGGAAAGGGACCGATGCTTTTGGCAGCCGTGCTGCCCAGATCAGCTTAGGCTGGTTGACGTTTCCACCCTTAGGCTGTCTTCACATGTCCACAGAGGATGAAACTGGTGCTTCTTAAGGAGTTATTTTACTGATCTCCAGGTCAGACCCCATAACTGGCTGTGTGGGGCAGTGCCAGACTGTTGCAAAAGAGACATTGTTTAAGCTGAGCTGATTTATTTTGCATTTTCCAAGAGGCTATAACTTCCTGAGATGCAGTACCTTGCTGAACATACTTCGACCTGTATGAGCAAAAGCAGTTCATAGAGGTGTTGGCAGTGTTACCAGTATTTGCTGATGCAGAACAGCTGCCTGGGTACTGGAGGCCTTAACCAGTGTTGTCATCTGGTGTGAAGGTCTTGGACATACGATCCTGGTCTGCGGAGGTACCCTGACACGACTAACTTTAAAGGTGCATTAGCAAGCTTCTTCGTAATCTTTTTCATATGAAATGGCACTAGCTACGCTGTATGTTTTGTATCTACGTGTTTATCTTTAAACCTATTAGACGGGATTTTGCATGGTGTGTATGGGTAGGCTTTATACTTCTTTCCATGTACAAACTCATCTTGGATATCTGAGATAACAAATTTATAATGAGAAACCACTGAAGCCATTCTCTGGCATTAGAGATTCATTCAGTGTTTGTGGCTGAGGCTAACAACAAGAAGGTGGTAATGTTACGGTGCAAACAAATATGGAAATAAGGCTAAAGTTTACTTAAAATTCTCATATGCCATGGAGAGAATGAGTAAATGCGATTTCATTTCTGATATTCTTTATTAGTTTTTCATACACAGTGTGGTGTAGAAGCATTTGTATTTCAATTTTTTTTAATAGAAAAAGCCTTCTTTCATAATCTCTCAGCTCATTATGAATAGCAACCTCTGATCGCAGAAGGCTATTAATTCTTAATTATCTGCTGGTAATTTACTTGTGCATGAATTTAGCAATCCATTAGGTGGTGATTTATTTTTGAGAGAAATATGTAATGAAAAGTTTTAGGATTTGCTTTCCCTCACCCCCCCCTTTTGGCTTGCAGTGGAATTAGCTGATTGATTAGATTACAGGATTTATCCAAACCACACTCTGTGTGTGAGAGATTGTAGTTAAGTACATTAAGAAAATCTGAAGCAAGACACAGATAAATGAAATGGTGTTTTTGATGGCAGTCTCTGAATTAAGCTAGTGGCTGAGAAATTGGAAGTTAAATTAACAAACACTAGAGGATTTGTCTAATTCAGGGATTTCTTTTCTTCCAATCTCTCTTGATTTATGGATGCCTAAAAGTTTTTGAGTGGAAATATAAGTCCTGCACAGCAAAGGAGCTCAGTAGCAGTCAGTTGGTTTTCTTCCATACCGTGGGGCTACATGGAGGATGGACTGAAAACTTTGATCTAATGCTGCGTTTCCACACAACAGGGAGGGATGGAAAGCAAGGCCTGAACCTCTCACTGCCAATTCAGCTTGACTGTTGTGTGAAGCCATGTCCTGCCATCCTCGCTCATGCCGAATGCAAGCAGGGAAAACCTTAACTTGTTTTGCAAATAGTTTTCCAGAAGTAAAGTGTGGGATTTCTCTAAAGCACTCATCTCTGTCCCCATGCTCCTTCTGTTGGGCATAACATTAGTCTCAATTTTCGAAAAGCACCATAGCTTGCTTTCTCCCGTGCCAAGAGCTAAACATTTAATGGTGGGTGTCATCTGGCTGACTTGATACTAGCCTTAAAATTTGTGACCGTGGTTCAGCAGCTGAACTGTGGTAGATCTCTGGCTATGCAACTTCAGGTAATTTAATTTACTGTCACTTGCAGTGGATGGGGTGGGAAGTTAAACCCAGTTACTTATGTTAATGGTTGTCTTTTCACACCTTATTCTGTGACTTAAAGGCATAACATCACAATTTATGCTTGAGGTACTGGAATATGTTGGGACTTACTGGTTTTCCTCGTGGTTTCATGTGCACCAAATCACACCTCTTTGCTGAGCAGTTCAGTGTAGAAGTTAATTAGTCATTAAAAGAGTTAGTTTCTCTTCTAGCTCAAGTTAGCTTTAGTGGGCTGTCTGGAAACCGACTGCTGTAATGCGATTTTTGCAGAGTGAGCCTGCTCTGTGTGGCTGCTGCTCTTGACAGTGCAGAGCCGAGGGCAGGGGCTGCTTTTTCCTGCCGAATGCCCTGTCCTCTCATGCTAGTTTGCTACTTTTAGCTCTGCTTGAAGGAGTGACAGAGTCTATGGCACATTTGTCACGTCAAAGATTTTGTTAGTAATTGGCCTCAAGTCTGACAAGATAAATAACTCGGAGAAGGAAGAAGATGTCATTAAATCAGTATCATTCACACTCTTCTGCTGTGCTGGACACAGTGGTCCCTAAGAAGAGCACAGAGTGTAGCGCATCCTCACTGATGGCTGAAAATGGCAAAAGATGCTGTTTATGCTCCACATAGGGAATACTTAGGGGTCTGCTCCCTGTGGGCCACAGCTCTGCCTAATTAGTGTGGTTTGTACATGACAGTGAATGGAAGACACCTTTCCGGTGACTTCTGTCCTTCCTGCCACAGCTGGCAGGGCCATGCCCTGGCCACGCTTGTGCAGATCATCCTTCTGCATTGCTGTGACCCTCCGTAATGCCTGTGGGCAGCAGGGCACAAATGATTTCTCCAAACATACCCGAGCCAGAAAGAGGCAGAAACTGAGACCTGAAAAGCATAAGAAAGGCAGATCCAATATCTCTTAAGCAGTCTTCTTTTAAGTGGGGTCTCTTCCGTTTTAATAGCATTTCTAATAGCGGAGCAATACAGATGTCCTGAGGCAGTTTTGCTGGTCTGTACCTCTGCGTGTACTCGATTGTGTCTTGCACCAAGGTTGGGGAAAGCACCAGCACGAGACTGGCGAAGGAGGGTAGTGCTGGCAGAGGTTTCTTGGACCAATTCCTGTGGTTCATTTTCTCTCCCACCAGTGCTGCCAGAAACATTAGCCAGCCCTACTGGTGGCAGCTGCGTGCCCCTTAGAGAAGAGTTTCCAGGTGTCTGGTCAGAAAGATGGAGCTGAGATTCAGAAATTATGTTTTCAGAGAAGCTGTATGCATTCTTCATCAGATTTTGAACTTTGTCTTAATTGTATTTAGCCTGTAAACAAGCTGCTGAAGTTTGGGCAATCTGTAATCTCTCTTCTAAGCCGCTAGTGCTAAGCCACTATCCATCGTATTTAAGAAGTCGTGGCAGTCCAGTGAAGTTTCCACTGACTGGAAAAGGGGACACATAACCCCCATTTTTAAAAAGGGAAAAAAGGAAGAGCCGGGAAACTACAGGCCAGTCAGTCTCACATCTGTGCCTGGGAAGATCATGGAACAGATCCTCCTGGAAGCTATGCTAAGGCACACGGA
>NW_008795909.1:5203523-5226960 GCF_000699145.1 Aptenodytes forsteri
GGAAACATTCCAGGTCAGGTTGGACGGGGCTCTGAGCAACCTGATCTAGTTGAAGATGTCCCTGCTCATGGCAGGGGGGTTGGAGCAGATGACCTTTAGAGGTCCCTTCTGACCCAAACTATTCTATGATTCTCACACCTAGCTATGGTGGCAGGACGCACAGCAGTTGTCTGACACGATGGGCTCTGTCGACTGTAGGCTTCATTGTCGGTGGCTGTGGGTGAGGAGCAATATGAGACGGCAGCCAGGAGCAGGGTCCAGAGGTGCAGGCATGGCGCTGAGCCCAGCCCTGAGGGAGCTGCACACTGGAAGCGCGGCTGGCTTGTTTCTCCCTCCTTGGAGAGGCTGTTTATCAGGATAAATAATGACTTGCTAGTTTGGGAGAGGGCACTTAATCAGCTATTTCTCCTTAGTTACAGATGTCTTTTCTTCAAAGCCATGTACTCAGCAAAGCACACAGCCAGTGTAGCTGAAATAGCCACAGAACAGCCATCCCAATTGATCACAAGGCTACCAAACAGAAAGTCATTTGTTTCCGGAGTCTGAGGAGGGTATTCAGTGAAAACCTGATGGCAGTACATGAAAAATTGCAGTTTATCTTTCAAGCATGCCTAGGGTTGCACAACATTAGCCCTAAATGTGATCTGCGAGCATAGAGCAGTAGCAATTCTGTCTCTCCCATAATTTTCTGGAGGTTGGTAACAGCAAATAGCATATCTTATTTTGACAAAGGAAAGAATTTGACTGTGTATCAGTCTGGAGAAGTCTTAATGAAATCATGGAAAAGATCTGGCAATTTTTTCTTCTCTCAGGACTATGTCAAATGTAACTTGACGATCGCTATGCATCTTATCATAAGCATGCAATGAAAAAGAGTTGGGGGGATTTTAAAGGGGCTTAATCGTCATTTGATTGTTTACAGAGAATTTCTGCAAAGATCTTAAAAAGTTGGGAGTGCTTTAGAAAAGTGTTTAGAAATGGTCAGGTAGGAACCATAGTCCTTAGAGAAGAGAATTTCAGTGGGAGCTCCTGGTATGGTAATCCTGATTTTAAGTCAGATATTACCCTCTGTATGTCCAGCATTCCTTGCCTGTATATTTTCCAAGGTAACTAACTCAGAACCCTAGGGATGGTGCTGGGCTCTGCTGTTTACAAATGAATTTAGAGAGGTGTTCAAGGATGAGGAAGAAGCCCAAAATTTAGCCTGAACTACTTTGCGTATGTTGGCCTTTGAGTTAACAAATTCAAGTTGGGAAAAGACTAAATTTCGTAACAACGACATTATCTCATCTGAGTTTGAAAAATTCCAGTGCAGCATCCTAACTTGCAGTTTAAGGTCTGAAATGTACAGAAGATACCCTGCTTTTATAAGCAAATTCATTTCTATTCCAGTTTCAAACTCAGGGTGATTTACGGTCTGGTTTTGAAGTTCAGTGCTGGTGCTTATCATAGGCCTAAGCAAAGACTGTAAGCTGGCAATGAGCGCTTTTGAGCCCTACAGCTCTGCAAAGCAATAAAGGAGAGAGGTATAAAGTGTGTTTTTTCTGAGAAACAGAAATAAATGGTGGAATGAAATATTTCTGTTGATTAATATTTCACTTTGAAATGGATTAGGAAGAAACTGTGAATTATGTATTTTGATTCAATCCACTGCTGCTTAAAATATAATCTTGGTAGAGCTTGCAGTTAGCACTGTGCATTTTAATTTTGTCTTTTTAGTTTTCCAGAACCCAAACTTAATTGTATCCATGTACACATTAATTGTATGTCTCAGTGTTGCATGTTTTTGTATACACCCTTAGATGTTTAACCATTTTTTGTAGCTTATTTGTATATTTGATTTCACTTAAGTTTCTCAGGCTGCTTTAAACTTTCAGCGAGATGCCACACTCCCTTCCAACCACACAACCAAATGAGTGCAGGCATACGCTTCAATGACGGCCAGGTAAAATCAGCAGCATTCGCTACCCTGGAGTTTGCGGATGAAGTTTTTTGTTTCTTGAAAGCATCTGTAGGAGATGGTGGAGCAGAGCTCTCAAGCAAATATACCTTCATTTTAGGCAGGAGTGAGGATGGGGAATTGGCTGTTAGTGGTGGAGGCGGCACCACAGTCTGTCCTGGCCATGCTTCACCGCCCAGCAGGGCTGGAGCATGACTGTGCTGAACACACGGTGCATCAGTGAGCGGATCTGCCTCTGAAAGGTCACCAGCTCAGACAGGCAGAATCTGGAGGAAATAGTATTATCTCCGTTTTACTAAAGCTGAAGGAGATTAACTGTATATGAGAAGTCTGAGGCAGCACTGACTATCAAATCTAGATGTCCTGGTTCATTTATCCAGTTCCTCTAGCAAAAATTATCCTCTGATAAGGCAAAACAGTAGAGTTGTTCATCCCACTGGCAACAAGACAGCATCTTTCCTTTGGAAGAACTGTGTGTTATCCTCAGTGATCAAAAAAGACAGTATAAAACCTTTCTGGTTTAAAATATACTTAAATGAACCGCTAAAGTTCCTTGCCTTAAAAAGCTACTGCCAGAGACCTTGTGTTCAGTGACTGTCAGCAGAAAATGGATGGAAGTTGTAATGTGCAATTCAGTGGCAGATGTAATCACCAGTGGCTAGATCTCCTTTCTTGGAAGCATTTAAATCTTTCATATCTTTTCATTTTACATTAGTATCACTTGCTTTGCCAAATTCATAGGGTGTGCAGATGCAAAATCAGCCATTGTTTTGTCTATCTTATTCAAAGGTTTAGTGGTACTTTATTTAATGTATAATTGATTTAATAATATATGCACTTTAATTTTAAGTGGGCAAAATTGCTATTTTTCCCTTGCACAATTTTCATTAGACAAAATATGAGTAGTTGGTAGCATAAGCCACCCACTGAAACACCTATTTTCTCCAACTGCAACCTTACAAGAGTAAACATGGAAATGGATGCATTTCTGGTTGATTACAATTCCTACAATTCACTGCTGAATGCACACACTCATTAAAAGAAAATTGTTGTTAGTCCAGAAGCTATGCAGCAGATGAGAAATTAAGCAAGACTGAGGTGAAAGGACTGAACAAACAGTATGTAAAATGAAGATGGGCAGTTTCTTTGTGATTAGAACCAGTTACTCAGAGTGGAGATCTGTTGATTCATAGATCTTGACAAATGTGCTTATGGTTCCAATGTAATTAGAAGCTTCTAAATTGAAAAGAGCTGGTACCTAAATGCTGAGGAACATCTTGAATGTTCAAGCTGAGGAAACTTCAGACAGTTGGAATTATTGCACTTTAAGTTAAAAAAGAAATAGTAAATAATTTGTTTTAATAAGGATCATAAGAAAAAGGACAAACACTGAAATCTGAAAAGAATCCTGGAGGACTATAAAATTCATCTGATTTTACTTAGTTTCTAATTTTGCAGCCCAGAATTTTCCAGTGTGTTTCCAGAGCCTCTTTTTTTAGTAATGCAATTTTCAAACATGTTGAACATCCTGCAGCTCCTATTGGCTTCGCTGAGAGCCGCAGTTTTGAAAACTAAAATGTTTTGTTAGACATAGGAAGAGATCTAAACAGGAGAGAACAGAGACTGCAATGATCAGCTGAGAAAGGCTGTGGTGTTTAAGAAATATTGTACTTTTCTGGTGGGGGGCAGGTAAGACAGCAATTGGATTTGAATAAAGAACTCTGATACTTTGCTGTGTAGAACCAAAAAGTCCTTTGAAGGACCTGGTAGCACATGTGACAGCCTCAACGCTTAGTCCTGCAAAAGGCCAGGAAGAGGGTTGGGGTTTGAAATCCATGGGCTGCAGAAGATTCACTTGTAAAAGCAGCAGTACTTTTCACTTCATACTTTGGCACATAATATCCTCCTTGCTGGCACTAATGATGTGGAGACATTTTTCTATCAAATGGTTTCTGACAGTTCAATTGCCAAAAATACTCAAGTGGCAGAATGCAACTGCAATTGCTAACAGTGTGCTTGCCCCAGAGTCTGTAAATTCTCTCATGAAAGCCTAAAAAGCCCATTCACGTTGTCTAGAAATAGCAGCAATAACCATGGTAATAAGTTCTTCTCTTTGTTGCTGTGGTTCAATTCTTTTCATGGGTAGGCTGCAAAAAAGCCATTTGATTTTTCTGTAGCTGCCTCTATAGTAAGGAGATGTTTCTGTTCTCCAGGAACAACAGTGCTACTGAAAGCCCTGCAGTAGCCTAGTTTCCAGATTCTGAAATTTAGATCCCACTTCAGGCAAGGTTGAACCCAGTTTTGTGTTTGGGCTGTGGTCTGGAGGAGACGATGTGTCCCGAAGGCGGGTGCTAAGGAGGGAGGCACGCTGCCCTGGGGAGCAGCATGGCCGAGAGGACAAGGATACTTGCTAAGGATTCCGGTTCTGCCAAAGCCACCAAGTGATTTAGTGCACATCACGTCCCTCCTCTGCGACTGCTTACCAGTCTAAAGTGATCCTAATGACTTTTACCATTCTTGTGGTGTTTGTCTGTCCACATACACGTTGTCTGTTTGTGTTGCTTAAGCATGCTCAGAGGTATTCCTTCATTATTCTCTTGAGCTGTAGTGCAGTCCATCCAGAGAACGCGGGATTTGGAAAGTCTTTCCATCTAGAGTAGTTTTACTCAGTTTAATGTGGCCGAATATGTTGTGATCCTGCAAATTGCTCCTGGGCAGATTTCTGTAGGGAGCACTATGACAATAATAGGATCTATTAAGATGTAAGGTATGTCCATAAAGAGTATCATGAAGGACTGGGACACAGGGAACAAATAAGAAGCAGTTATGTGAGGCAGCCTGTCTGTGCCAAGTTGCTCACATGTGTAAGGGTTTGCAGCATTACGGCTCTAAATCTAGTACTTAGAGACTGCTATTGAGTCACATGGACAGTGAGCTTTGATGCTTGTTAGAAGCAAGAAGCATAAATATAGACTTACTCTCTGTGTTATTAAAGACTATTTTATCCTGTAAGACTGTTGTCATGGTATGATGTTTGAACAATTTACAAATGTAGCTTCAGAATGTAAATGCCTTTGCTTTTGTAAGCTCTCCGAATCAGAAGCATTGAAGTTTTCAGCGGCTATTTATCAGAGCACTTTGAATGATACAAGCTTTTGTTTATTTAGCTTGAATTTCTAGGACATTCCAAGAGATAAATACTGGAAATGTCTGTCATTGAACAAACTCAGAATTTATTTTAAAAAACTTACTAGTTTTCAGTGTTGTGAAGTGTCTCAAGAACTTTTGTGGGGAAAAAAAGGGAAAAAAAACCCACAAGAAACAATGTTTACTTTGCAATTAATATTGTATTAGAGGTTATCTCTGGCTAGTAAATGTGCCTGTGAATGTTTTGGGCACTGAGGCCAGCTGGTACAGAATGACCCACATCCATACCATTAAAAGTCTCTTAACCTACAAAACATTCCCATAGGACTGGAAACGGTGCCAACTCTCCTCAAACTGTGCCTGGGACTGCATGGGAAAATGATAGTTGGCACAGACCAAAATTGTGCCAGGGACCCTTCTAACAGCTTAATAGTATAGACAGCCGTGGCCCAGGGCACAGGAGCATCCCTGGGCACTGCTGTGCTGTGAGTTTGGGCACAGCTGGAGTCACAGGTACAGCTGCTAAATTAACTTTCCAATGCTTTTAAGGCAGTGTATAAATAGGGTTGCTTTGTTGCAGAGGGTGTCCCAGAATGACATTGCTGCTTTTGCTGAAAGGAAGATTTCACGTCACGCTTTGAAGAATATTAGTGTGGGGTTTTTTTTTTCTATGTAACTTTGAAACCTACCAGCAGCATTGTCAGATGCAAGTATTCGCTAACATTAAGCTCTAGTTCTTCACAACAGTGAAAATCATTAAATCGACAAAGAGAGATTTCTGTAAGTCTTGAGTTTATTTAGTAAACAGATATTACGCATAGATCACTATGCAACAATGTTCTTTGTCAGTTAAACTAGTGATGTTGTGTGATGTCTGGTCTTATTTTCTCCTTCACACACTTCACCTTTTCCACTCTACCAGTATTTAGACTCCAGCCTCGATTCTTTTCACGTGAGAGCATCTGGGTAGGGAGACCAAGGACAGGTTTGGAGATTTTTAAGGCAAGATGTTAGCAGGGTTGTTAGAGATGTTTCTGCGCTTGCTATGTAAATGACTTAACATTTCATGAATGCAAAGTAAATCAGTTCTCTCATGTTGCTTGGGTTTAATCATTTTTGATTCTTGGTTAGCATACTTCATAACCAAAGCCTGAATTTTTTATTCTGCATTTGTCAATGATGCAACAATCACCTCGTTATGTAGGATGAAGAATTATGTGTGTGGAATTTGGGCTGAGCTATAAGCTTCTAGGAGAGCAAGAAGCTATTAAGACGTCCCGAGACCGTACATAATACAATGTCCTATATTGGGCTCTCTGACAGAGCCGTGTTAATTTATCTCTGTTCTAGCAGATGACAGCTCTGCTTTTCCCATCCCAGGCTTCTCCAAAGCAGCGGAATATTATTTATTTTTCAAGTATATCAAGTAATAGTTTTTTCTAAGTCTTCCTAGACAGGGTCTCGCAGACTTTGTTGTTATGGTTTAATCTAATTTGAATTGACAGTTGGTACCAAATATCAAAAAGTGTTGTGTCTCATAGCAAAACCCAAGGGTGGAGCTAAGTGGAAACAATTTAAAATGAGTCATATCATAGTTAGTCCAATGACTTGGATGTGACTCTAATCTTGGTTTCTTCGCCTTTTTCCAGGTTGCAGAAGAGCAAATCTTCCAGAAGTAGATCTTCTGGATAATGTATCTGTCACATTAAAGCCTTTGCATTTTTCTGGAGTATACTATGATTTGCTTCTTTTACAAATTTTCATCACGTGACAGGTATGTGATGAAAATTCTGGATTTGAGATCCAGAAAAGTCACTATTGAACAAAACACTGCCAATAAAATCAGCTTGGAAGATTATTCTATTCATTCACAGCCTGTGATTCTTCTGTGAAATGAACATCTAAACAAACCTAATTATTAAATGCAGACTGAAAATCCCTGTTGGCTTGTTTAAGGTGAAATCTTTACTAGGGGAAGGGAAAAATAACTTTCCATTACTGACCAAGAATACCTATGTGCTCCTAGTCATCTTTATTTCACCCAATCTGCAATTCAAAAAGTTGTATTCAGAAGGCAGAATTTGTGGAGATTAGTACATTTGAGTTCCGTATTCCAAGTGGCTTTAGCAGTATTTAAGTGGACTTCACACTAAGTTTGTGTATTAAAACAAAAATTCAGATTTTTAGATAATGACTCTAATGAAAAGTGATTGCCAAGAAGCTATCAAAGAGATCAAATGTACTTAGAAGTGCCATGAAAAGAGTATTAAATAGAATACCGGTACATGTGTAATGGTGGCCTAGATTCAAATCTGTGGTACTTTTGCTAGTGTAAATGGATGCCATTGCAGTCAAACTTTTGTAGTCTAACTTTAACCTGCTTACCCAGAAACTATAAAGTATTTTTTACCTTTTGTTTTGGAAAAACAGTGGTTATCCTCTTGCAACTGGTAGTGAATTAGAATGACAACCAAAGCATTCCCAGCCGTGCTTCAGTAGGACAAAGCCCCTTGTCCACAATAAAGTGAATGAAATTTGGGAAACTGAGCATTTACAATCCAGAAGTTGACAGTTTGCATTACAGACAAAAAACTGATGCAAGTTTTAGCTAAGGTTGTTACAAGTAAAAATGTCCTTGAGACGGTAGGCTATGAATCAATATCTTCAAAGAGTTTGGATCTGTCTTGGCCTGTTGTTACTTTGAGAAGTGGCCAAATTTGTTCTAGCAAAGGAGAGGGGACGGATGGCTTTTCTTTAAAAATGCCATGCATTTCTGCTACTTTATGTTCAGATAATGTAGAGTTATGCAATCAGGTTAACAGCAGTATAGCAATGCCAGTGTATTAAATACGACTTCTTGATAACTCTCATAAGTTTTTGGGTGACCAAAGCAGGCAGCTGAACTGCCTAGAACTTCACATCTGTGTGGTAAGAAAGATAAATGGGCAGAAATACTGACTTTACAGTAGCAATGAATGTCTCTGGCTGTATTTTCTGGATGGTGCCGTCATCCCCTCTTAATCATAGAGGCAGATGGAGAGTGATTCCTTCCCAGTCATGTAGAGAGGAAAAATGGCAATTTTAATGCCTGTTTTGGGATTATTTTAGTATGCTCCACTTAGAAAGATGAATTTTCTAGTTTTCGACTTTGTCACTGGTTTCTTTTATTTAGTTAGCTATCTAGCCAAGCAAAACCTGGGGTTGTGTGAAAAAGAGAAGACTTCATCTGTACCTTAATTCATTCCCTTCCCTTACCGGACATAGTGTGCCGGTGCCTCTCTGAACATTTTCCCAGTTAGTTGCAGACTGAACCTGGTAACAATGTGGTCGGGTTGGATTCCCGTCCCAGGCAGACAGCTCTGTTTGGCCTCAAGACCCCTGGCTTTGTATGGCTTTCAATCATGAGAAATGCTAAATTGACAGTTACTTTCAAGTTCATGCCATAGCACCAATTCCCTGCTGCTCTACACTGTGTGGTTTCATAGCTGCTCTTTGTATTCAATTTCTTCCGAATGAGCTTCATTTGTTGACAGATTTTGAGATTTTCATGGTTGCCCTCTGCATTTCAGTGCACAGTCCTAGTCTTTGGTCTTGAAATAATTTATAGCATGATGAATCATCATAGTTCTGTGTGATAAAACCACACTGAGAGGATGGAATCTAAATGGAAGAATGTGTTCACAAAATTTTTTTAGAACTGATCTGTGCCCCCAACAGTTCCTAACCGAGTACTCTCTATGACCGCTGGTACCCCTGCTGCTCTCTGCAATGTCTCTTCCAAGGCCAAGAGTGGCAAAAGCGTGTGCTGGTTTTGGCTGGGATAGAGTTAATTTTCTTCACAGTAGCTAGTATGGGACTATGTTTTGGATTTGTGCTGAAAACAGTGCTGATAACACAGGGATGTTTTTGTTACTGCTGAGCAGTGCTGACACAGAGTCAAGGCCTTTTCTGCTCCTCACCCCACCCCACCAGCGAGCAGGCTGGGGGGGCACAAGGAGTTGGGAGGGGGCACAGCCGGGACAGCTGACCCCAACTGACCAAAGGGATATTCTACACCATATGGCATCATGCTCGGCATATAAAGCTGGGGGAAGAAGAAGGAAGGGGGGGATGTTCGGAGTGATGGCGTTTGTTTTCCCAAGTCACCGTTGTGCGTGATGGAGCCCTGCTTTCCTGGGGATGGCTGAACACCTGCCTGCCCATGGGAAGGAGTGAATGAATTCCTTGTTTTGCTTTGCTTGTGTGCGCAGCTTTTGCTTTATCTATTAAACTGTCTTTATCTCAACCCACAAATTTTCTCACTTTTACCCTTCTGATTCTCTCCCCCATCCCACCGGGGGGGAGTGAGCGAGCGGCTGGGTGGGGCTTAGTTGCCGGCTGGGGTTAAATCATGATGGAGCGCTTGGGTCAGGCATTCGAGTAGCCTCAAGTGGGCTGTTTTCTCTTCCTCTTCTGTCTGCATGCATTCCACATGTCCTTCTGAATCAAAATTTTTCATATATAAAATGATCAGTGCTTCCCTGCCCTACATATAAGAATACATTGCATTAATGTCCACAGTGTACATTACAGATATGACTGCATAACAGGTTAAAACCACGGCATATGTTAAGATATACACGTGTATATATTAAAAAAAATGGGAGCTTAACATAGTGGTGTTATGAGGTTATTTTGATCAATAAAATAACAGATGTGACTTGAATCCTACAATGTGAAAAAAGTTTCAAACTCGTGTTAGTAATTTTCTGCGTCCTTTTATTAGCGGCATTTTTACTGCAGCTAATAAGGAACTCAAGATGTTCTCAGATCTTGAATAAGTTACAATGAAGAGGATATAAGCTTTTCAGCCATTTTAACCACCTTCTCCAACGTTAAGACTGGAACACATGCGTCTTTTGTGCCTCAGCCAGTTTGTATGGTCTGCTGTTTTGTGTTGCTACAGCGGACTTTTTTTGCTTTCTTTTCATTGTTTTATTAGATGGTTCTACTTTGAATTGCCTTTAATTTCAGTGATGCTATTCAGCATGAAAGCTATAATCCTAGAATCGTGCTCTCTTCATAGCAGAACTGATGGGAAATAATTTTGTTCTGCACTTTACATATGGTAATAACAGTAACTCTTGACATTTGCTCTTTGTGGTTATTTTAGGTTCTGTACAGCAAAGAAAACAGGCTATCGGGTATGGTACTGGCCTGTAATGGAACAGTTAGGCTGTTTCTGCTCAGTCACATGAGGATGCACGGCAGTGGTTATTTGGGTTTCTCAGTATCCTTGTTATTCCTGAAATGTGTGCTTATGTTTTGGAGAAGTTAGAACAAATACGAATCTGTCCCCAAAATAAGTTTATATTCTCAAGTAGAAGAAAAGGATATAACTGTGTGCCTGTAGCATGCATATATCTGTATATTTGATTCGTAGATATTGCTACTGGTATCATATGAGGCTCAGGGTGCTTGGTACTGCATGAATGATGTTGGAAGATGGCTGGTAGTTCATTGAACTTCTCATCCAAGCAGACAGGAGGGTTTGGTAAAGAAAAGAAAGGCACAGTAAGTTGAAAAGTGGGATAACTTAATTTGGGGTATTTGAAAAAATATCCAGTCTCTTTTAGACAAAAAAAAGAAGAAAAGAGAAAAAAAGGGGAAAAAAAGGGGGGGGGGGGGGGGGGGGGATTAAAAAGAGCAGGTTAAAAAAAGTGTCCTTTCCATTTAAAGATTGTCTGTCCTCATCATTATGTACTTGTATCTCTCTCACACCTTCTGTCACTTACTTCTGTGATCACTGGGTACTCAAACAGCAAGAACTATTTTTTTCTGAGTTGTGGACCATTTTATCAAGCATTAGCAAGAGGAACATGACATTTGAAGCATACCAGTAAAAGGAGACTTTGTGGTCCTGGAAGGGTCCGTAAGAATAGCAATCCCTCACTTGGTAGTCTGGAGCTTTCTAAAAAGCAGCAGGCTTAAGGGCAACCTTGAACCACTGAAGGACCTCAGTGTAGTTAAGGAGTTTATCCATTAGCGTTTCTTGCCACTCTGTTCTGTCTAAACTGTAGATACTGAATAAAAAGAACCTTGTCTTGCTAAAACCCCATCCATTCAGTTTTAGATTTCTGAAATATTTTCTCAGTGAAATTATGGAAGTGATGACAAGCCATGCTGTTTTCATCTTTTCTCTTTTCAGTTCCCCCGCAACATTGTGACACATACCATATTTGAAGTATAACTGCAAAAATGTTTCCTGTGATATTTAATTGAGAATCCATTGTGAAATCAGGAATTTGCTTAATATCAAGCCTGCTGCTTTGGTTAGGTGAAGGACTTGGAAGAGGAAGGTGTTGGGTATGATTTTCCTTTTCAGGGCACATAATGCTCAGAATGGCGTTTAATGGGAGCTGAAGGGATGATGGTGAGTTCCTTTGCACAGAACTATTTCAGTCATTTCTAATGATTTACCAGGAAGGAAAAACCAAGGTGGAGTTGGCAAGCTTTATAGAGTTTTAAGCTGTAAAATGCAAAAGAGGAGAAAATCCACTGTGAGGAATTACAAGCAAAAATTTGGAGAAGACACCATCCAGAAACGTATGATTTCCTTGCGCTGACAACCGCAGCAGGCTGCTGTCTTTAATGCAGGCAGCTTACACTGTTGCTCTGATTCTCCTCTAGCTTATGCAGACATAACTCCTTTGACATTAATAAGTTCCTGGAATAGCTGGTAGAAGAACTGAACTGAAACCTGTCAGGTATCTTTTTTCTGGCTTCCCCTTGAACACTTTGTATTCCTTTCGCCCATTTTATGTTCTTTAATGAGGGAACAAAACATGATCCTAAATAAAGTGAGTTAATAGTTTTGTGTATGTTTGCACATGTGCATTTAACAGTCCCAAGTTAGTTCTTTGTCATCGTCCAAGTCAAGTCAACCTTCTCCTGATATTAACAGTTCTTTCTGTTGTACGAGCTGTATTGCTTGCAGTATTGAACAGATTTTTCTTAAAGCAATCAGGCTGAAGTAAAAGGTGAATTCTTGTTAAAACAGGTTGTCGAAGGGATGCAGAAGTGTTCAGAAGCTTCTATTGCATGTATGCTATTGGGCACAGAGAGAATACCTAAATCCATTTGTCTTCTGCTCATAAGAAGATCAAAACAATTTGTTGTGTTGCTTATGGAAACTGAAATGTTTCAGAAAAAAATCATCTATGTGTGTATATGTACATATATAGCAAAAACAGTCAGTTAGATGGTCTGAGAGAGGTGTACAGTTTGTTTACCTTGCATTAATTTGCCCATGGAATAAAGCTAGTGAGAGTAATGGCCTGTGCTTTGTGTCCTGCAGTGGTGCTCTGCTTCATGTACTTCTATAAAAAGTATTCAAGCACAGAATTATTCATGGCTGCTGGACAGTAAAGCTGCTCAAATCCTTCCAAAATTAAACCTGGTGGTCAAAATCAGTGACTTTCAAAACGAAATACAAGTACTTCCTTTTGCTTTGGCATGGATATATTTATGTTTAGTGTATCATAACTGTAGTAACATAAAAGTAACTGCTTTTTTATTGGGAAAGCAATGTGACTTTCCTTAGAAGCAGATTTAAATGTGATATTTCATAGATAAGCAATGACACTTGGCAGCATTGTTTGATGTGCAATACTCATTTTTGTCCAGAGGACTTATTTCTATTCTGTATCTTCCACTGAGGTATGCATATACGCAGCCCTTTTGTGTGCCGTATTTCTCACTTAAATTCTCCTGCAAAAGCGCTTTGCTACTTTGCCTGGGAAGATAAAGGCATTCTCCGGCAGGAAATCTTAATTCAAATTACAAGATGCATGCTTCTCGCTTCCTTTTCAATAATGTCTGATTCGTTTTTCTTTGTGTTAATGAGTTCCTTAGATCTACCTTTTGATGGAAGATCACAAAGTGAAGAGAGAAATGTTGTTATAAGAACACTGCAGTAATTGTAGCCCTTGTGTCCTGAACTTGATTCTCCCCTTCGCATTTTGACCCTGTGTCAACAGGTCACTGTTGTATTTGCATTTTGACAAATTTCTACTCTATTTTCACTTTGTGCAAATGAATTGTCATAGCCGTGAATGCTTTGCATAAATAGCTTATCATTTCATTAAACTCTGATTTATAGCTATCACACTGGAGTGTTTGTGTTCTTCAGCCCTTCTGTTCAGTAGACACTAATCTGCTAGACAGTATGATTTGATCATTTATCAGGTATGTTTTGCTCTCGGTTTACCTCAGTCAGCTTAACTGCATTCTCAATTGTATTTTGTTTGGCTGTTAATTCCATTCTTTTTTGTCTTTTTCTTTTCTTTTTTTTTTAATTTTAGATGGATGTTTTTGAGTGGCTTTATTCTTTGATTATAGCAAGTGGCATTGCACGTATACAGGTATTGATCGTTATTTGTAGGTGCTCAGGTATGAATGTCCTGTGTCATCCAATAAGCAGAAGATATTAATGTTTCTGCACATGCTGTTGTGTGTTTAAACAATTTGGAAATATAGCAGGAGGACTTTTGTATGTGAGCTCTTGCACAGGTGATGGTGACCTGGAGTTTTAAGCTTGTGTGAGATGGGTAGAAGGACAGCGTGGAGTTTTCCAGAGGAGCTGCTGGCCATGGAAGGAAAGGCTCAGGGCTCTGCTCCCCCCGAGTGAAGTGCTGGTGTCACGGGGGTGGCTGGTTCTGGGACAGACCATTGCAAACCCCAAGCAACCTCCACCCCCACCCCCACCCATAAACTGGAGCTGTGAGGAGCCTCAGATCCCATCTGCTTACCTTCTGTTGGGTTTGAGAGGAGCGGTGGTGATTATTAACACCACTCTTCTGTGGTTTATTGGAGTGGTTTCCTCAAACTTTTCATACCTTTAAAACCCACTTCTTACCTTTTTAATCTCTGTAATTCTACACATTGAATATATCGGAGAGTAGTCTGTCGGTCAGATGAGGCTGTGGCCCCTTGGCTTTAGGGGATGTGCTAGCTTTCAGACAGTGAGTGTTCCTGCCCCAGGTGGATTATCCTAATGGAGGCACAATGTGTGTACAGTGCTGTCCTCGTTTTGTCTTGTCCTTCAGTGAATCTAGGCTTGCAACGGAAACACCTTGATGATGAATGTTTTCATATTCTGAACACTGCTTAGGTGGGCATAAAGTTAATCCACTTGATTGAATTTGGAGCTGCTAAAGCAGAATTTTGCATTTTGGACATTTTGCAAAGTAGTAAAAACAAACAAACAAAAAGAACCCCAAAGAGAAAGACCTATGATGCAGTTGTTGTTTAGATGCACACAAGCTTGGCCTTAAAATAGTCATGACATGGAACAGCATAAGGGGAAAAGGATCTTTTATATTGTCATTGCTGTGTCTGCAATTACCCCTGGAGTCCACGAGAGCCAAGTCAAACCTGAGACATTTGCTTCACTTTATCAATGGGTGCAGGATGCCATAGAGGCACATATGCCTTAATGCAGCTATTTTTCCTTTTGCAGTGAAACTAAATTAAAAAGGAATTATCTTGATAAGCCATGCAAGCTCTTTGTTTCTATGTTTTCAGGCAACTTAAGTTTCTCTCCCTGAAATACAGATTTATTTTTTTTGTCAGTGTAGCTCGACTGTCATATCGATTCAAAATTAGAAACCAACCTTCTACTAATTGATATTTCTCTTTCTCGATTTTTGTTAATTATTTTAAATTTCTAACACTATGTATGAAGCTGAAAAAGCCCCCAAAACAAAACCCAACCCAGTTCCTCCTCCTCTTCAAAAAAAAGTGAGAATAAACCTTCAGTTCTTCCCTTTTTCAGACCTGGAAAGATCAGCATTGATACAGCAGGGTGAAACTGCAAAAGAATTAAACCATGTAGCATTACATGTAAGCGCTGTCTTTTTCAATCCCTACTGACGCTTTTGAAATCACTCTGAACTGGTCAGGCCGTGCATTATGTTTGTTTTAAGTAAAAATCAGCACACTAAGCTCCCTTTGATTTTCCCTAGGAAGCTAGAAAAAACACAAATGTCACTGTGCGTGTTCACCATCTGAGACTTTATCTTTTTCCCCACCTCCTCCCGGGTTACATACACCTTTTTCTTCTAGACACTGAATTCACTAGCTGTTGGGATGCAGATGGGTTAAATGAGAGAAAAGGCAGGCTCCTGCTGCCTGCGCCTTCACACTGACATGAGAACATGCTGTAGGTAATAAAGGCGTCTTATAAAAAGCTTGAAAAACAGTGGTGTAGCCTTGCACACCATTCTAAGCAGGAGACATTTTAAAACTTTTTAGCAAATGACATAAAAGGAAATTAGAGGAAAAGGTTGCGTATTTGAACACTGGAAATGCAGGGAGTCTGCAAAAGGTTGATGTCTGTTTTCTTCATGCTACTCAGAGAAACAATAACAGCTAAATGGGATATAATTCACTAGTCTGATGCGGCATGTTAAGCACATGAGGAAAAGCAAGCTCCAAGTCCTTTCTCTTTAAATTGCAGATAGAACACATTAATATTCATTTTGGTCTGTGCCATCATCTCATGTTTCAGCCCTCCAGATGATAATTAAGACAATAGAAGATAAAATGTTGTACTGTATAAAATTGTATTCAAACCTTAACAAATAAGAGATTATTCTGTCCAGTAAACAAACCATAATCATCCTGGCACCCTTACGAAGGAGAGCCTAAAATAGAAACTCTACTCTTTATAGGTCATGTAAAATGTCATCATCTCTTTCATTATCTGTACTGTTTGGATGAAAAAATACTGATTAATTTAAAAGAACCTTGGCTTATTTGCTAACAAGGTTATTTTCTTATTGATTGCTAGGAAGTCTAGTTCCTTTGGAAGGGGTTGCAAATTATGAGTAAATCAATTGTCAGCCTGTGTAGACACATCTGCCATTTATGTGCTGGCAGTGTAGGCTTGTGTGTACATGGTGTTTATATAGGAACTTTGGATGTACCTCGTTTGAATGAAACTTCTGGGTGTGGGCAGAGGTGGAAAGGCAGCAACAGGGGAGCATCGTATCATGAAAGGACCGGTCTCCTAAGCTTCTTTTAAAAGCTTAACTATCAAACAGGCGGTGACTTAAAGGAAAGACCAAAACCAAAGACATGTAAAATTAGACCAGTGAATTAATATTTAGGCATATAATTTTAAAACTCCCAGGATAGAAGCGTGCAAAACCACAACATGTCAAAGATGGTAGGTTTACCAGGCCAGCCTGGCTGGACTCGCTCAGAAACAGAAGTGGAGTTTTTCTAGGAAACTGAGGGCCTCACCACAGGGCTTGTTAGTAGGGGAGTGTGACTGGCACAAAGCTGCGGACAATAGTGCAGCTCCTGTCTGGAGGAGACTTGGGATTTTGGGTTCCCTGGGTGAACTGTTCATCTGTGGTTCCTGAATGCCTGTTGTGCCTTATGCTCAAAACTGATCTTATTAAAAAAAAACCAAAACCAAAACTGTCTTCCGAAGTTCCTCTTTTGTTGTTCTACCCTGATTCAGACTCTAAAAGTGGGACCATGTTCAAGTGGGAACAGTGCATTATTCTGGATTGCTCCTTTGATAAATAGCTATTTCTTTTGCATGCTATTTGTCTGACACCTTTTCTTGCCAAGCTGGGAGGTCCTGACCCAAAGTCCTTTTAAGTCAGCAGAAAAACTCCCAATGACTTAATGAGTGGATGCAGAGCTTTCCGAAGTCCCAAAGTAACATAGGAGCAGAAACCGCAGTGACATTCATTCAGTAGAAATACGAGGCCAATACTGTGCTTCCTTGCACCTCTTGCTAGATCATTTTAGACCTCTCCAAAATATTTTTCCCCTCCAGTAGTAGATGGAGTACAAGGGGCTCCAGTATACCTGTGTTGCTTAAAAAGTCTTTCAACTTTGCAGGACTTTTAGAGCTTTAACTGTGTACTCTCAAAAGCGAGAGAAGCGTAAAATGAATTTGAGGCTAAGCTGATTAGAGCTTTCCATTTCCAAATCAGTGTGAGACACCTCCATCCAAATGCATTTGATTAAGTGGGGCTGAAAAATATTTGTTAGCAAACCAACTGAGAAAGTACAAGGAGAGCTCTCCAAAATAATAAGAATAAAAAGTTGAGGAAGAATTAGTATTTAGACACTTAATGCTGACTTTTATTGCGTTCTATTGCATCTCTTGTTGTCTTTAGCTGGGTCATCAGAACGCTTATCAAAATAACTTAAAAAATAAAGTGGCTGTTGGTTTTAATGGCAATGACAGTAAAGCTGATGTTTAAGCATGCAGATTTCCTGGCAGAATTGCAAATTGGTTAGAACCATGTGAGTCTGGAGAGCCAACACTTACTGGGCAAAAATGGGCATAAAGCATCGTCGGGTCTACTTGCATCCTGCAAAATGGGAAAAATCCCATGAAGCCAAAGCCAGCAGCAAAGCCTGATTAAACATTTCATCTCTGCTTTTCCTGTTAATCTTTCACAAAAGCCATGCATTGTGGATATATGAGAAAGCCACCAAGACTGCCGCTGGAAACAGTAATGTAATGGGAATGAAACCAGTGTTTCTTTCCACTTTGAATTCTGGGAAACTGTTATTTTGACTGCTTCTGGTCTCGTATTTTCCAAGTTAATTGTTTTTAGTGTGAGATGCCTGCAGCTAAGTGGACATGCTTACGCAACGAAGGCCTCACTTGGGCCTAAGTGAGCAGCCAAAAAAGCCTGTATTTCCTTTTCTACCAAACCAGAATCTGTGAAACTTCATTCTGGAGGTGCCAATTTTTGGTGTTTTTGGAACTGAACTGGTGCTTTGTCTCTCTTTTCATTTGCGGTGTGAAGATCTAACCTGGGTATCAATAGCCTTTCATAAGCCACCACTTTTGGATTAGCATGCTAATTTTTATTCCTGCAGTATGTGTTTTCTAAGGATTGTAAGAAGGAGAGAGATGTGAGGCGTGTGGGCAGAAGGCCTTGACTGGACCGAGCTTGGAAACTTATGAACCGGTGGTCAGGATCAGGGTAGCCTGGCAAGCTAAGGCTTGATCTGAAAAGGTGCCATCAGGGCTATGTCTGATTTCTGCAGAAATGTCATGTTCCTGCAGAATGTCTTCATGTTGACAAATGCCATTTTGTGATCAAAAGCATTCCATGGAAAATGTCTAACCCGCCGTATACTCAAGTTGAGCTTTCCTCTCTTTATTCTAATATTCTATTTTTCACCAAAAGAGACCATGTCCTTTTGATTCTGTTGCAGAACTGCTCTGCTTTACATCTAAAGGAGCCATTTGTATGCTGTTCTTTTGTAATTAAAATTCTTATCCCCAAAAATGTGTTTTCCATTAAAAATTCCTGCCCTGCACTAATAAATCTAAATCTTGTAGCTGTTGTCTCTGGAAATATATATTTTGCTATATGCTACATATAAACATTTATTTCCTGTTTGAGAAAATGTGGTTTTTACCATCTGTAATATTCATATTTGTTTCTTGGGGGGAAAAGTTAGGGTGACAGAAACACGATACAGGCACTCCTAAACACATTAAGAAAACAAGACTTTGTGACCAAGGCAAAAAAAATGTTTGTTACAGAACCTAGTAAGCTTTTTCATGTACATTATTTTTTTATTGCCAAACTTGCTTTATACAAGGTATTAAATTTATGTTGGAGACCAAAGCTATTCAAGTTCATTTGGTTTTTGGTTTTGAATGCGAGTTTTTTGATATTTAAGCTGCTGTCATTGACTGGCCTTTAACGTGGTGGTTACAGAAGAGAAGGGTTGTTCTACGTGGAAGAGACAGTCCCGAGAATCGGAGCATTTTTGTTTTACATGATTATATGTGGAAAAGCTAACAGCAGCGTTGCCCTCATTCATTTTACTCTAGCTGACAATTTGAGTTTTGCCAATAAGATATTGTAGTACTTTATTAAAACTCATAACAGACTGGCCTGCCATAGTTCTTGCTTGCTCCAGCCAACTCATTTATTCTGTCAGTGCTTTAAAACCTTATTTTAGAATTTCATTTCCATTTCCTTCACAAAAGGGAGGCCCACAATGCTGTGTATTGAATTGCTTTTACAACAGAATTGGCACGTTAACGCTTTCCTTTTACCAGTGAGGTTTTCTGAACTTGCGTAGGTTCTTGGTCAACTGAGCAATTGAAAAGATTTAGCTCATTGCATCATTTTGCTCTGAACTCTCTTAAATTGCTGTTGGATCTCCCATTCTTCCAGATCCTTTACCTGCCTGTTCAGCACTGTCTTTCTAAATTAGATTGCCAAGTAATAGCTCAGGACATTATAGAACTAGTTTGAATCAACTCTACTCTAAACTTGAACATATTTTTTCCAAGAAAAACATTCTATCCTGATGTAACATTTTCCAGGGATGAAGAATATCCTCCAACCATCAGAAAACTGTTCCAATGGTAGACTAAAAATAAAACAAAAATAATTGCAGTTAGATTAATTAACCAAAGCTAGTCCAGTTTCTTAGATCTTGTTTTCCCTTTGTCTATAATACGAAATTAAAAAAAGCTGCAGTCACTTTCCCTATAAGCCAGGTTGGTTTTTTAACCAGTGTGACCTTCTTACTCAATTTTTGTGGCTTCATGTGCCTCTTGTAAAGTGTGCTTCAGCAGCTCCCAACTGTTATACATATTTTTCTGTTTAAATGTTACAGATTTAGCTCATAATTATTTTCAGCTTTGAGAGCCTGACTTTCTAAATCACAAAGTGTTGTTGCTTGTGTGCTTCCTTTATGTACTGTATGTTAGTGGTTTGATGTCTCTTCTATACATCCACAAATGTGTAATTATATATTTAAAAAAAAAAAAAAAGCAGGTCCATCTCAGGTTAAGCTTAGTTGTGCACTCTTTGAAAATAACATAGTAGGAACAAGACCTTTACTTGCTACTGTGAGACTACAGCAAGTCTTGTTTCTGGTTTTGTTTCTTGGCAGATCTTGTTTCTGGGCAATTGCTAGAGCAGGTTGGAAAATTAACCTGTAGCCATCTGTGTAAATGAATATATTGGAGAGAGAGAGAGAGAAAAAAGAATTTCTTAGGTGAGACACTGGTGCACCTGAGCGTGCATCATCCAGCCATGCCAGAGAATGGGCTGTCAGTCGGCACGTGCTTTGGACAGAGCTTCCAGTGGACACATGATTTTTAGCTGGTTTCTTCCAAGAAGGCCAACATTTTCTGTCTGATAGAGATAGTTGTGAGGGAAGAAAAAAAAAAAAGGCAGCATCAAAATTCTAGTGTTCTGACAATGTCTGCTTTTAGTGTGCGTTTATGGCCTGACCATCACAGGTTCTCAGCGTTAGATTTTATGTATTCAGTACCTCTGGAAATCAGGCTGTTAATATTGACATATGCCCGGGAGCCAGTGAGGGCAGAGCGAAAAACAATAAAGCTGTGATTAGTATTCAGAGGTGACCTGGCTGGGCAATGGGAGTTTGTCCCTCCAGCAATCAAGGAAGAACAAGGATGAAAAGGGACTTAGCTTGTCTGCTGAAGGGGTTTGAGGTCATTTAAAAAAAAGCACCAAAAACCACTACCCATGCTTAAATTAAGGAGGAGAGCAAGGAAAAAAAATCCCAAAGAATATGAGTAGCTACTCAAAATTCCTGAATACAGGCATGTATATCACTTTTTTTCCATTTTCTGGAAGAATCAAATGCTGTATTTAGGGAATGGGTTTCAGATTTTGCAAATATTTTCCTAGTGCCATTCTAGAAAACGAGTTTGTTGGCATATTGTTATGTGGGGCTTGTTCTGCTAAAGCATTGTAATGCCGTCTGTTTCTCAAGCTGATTTGGCTTTTACAGCTCAAATATTATATCCTACTTTTAGAACATATGGTAACTCCTTTCAGGAGACATACAGAGATATGCATCTAATTTCCAGAAACGGGTCGTTGCCTTTGAGTGAAAGACTGCAAGTGCTTTTCATCTTGATTTTCCTGTTGTTACTATTCTATCTAGACTTTCTTCTTCACCCCCTGCCCTGCTTCTGCTGCCTCCCGTAAGCCCTCCCTGCATCCCAGAAAAGGAAAGACTCGCTGGCACCTTTGAGTCTGAGCAAAGGAAAAGAAACAACGCTCCCTTATCCAGGTTGCTTCATGCAATGCAGTTTTACAGAGTAAGTGTCAGTGACAAATGCTGTTATGTGGCTCCCATGCAGACTGTGCTTTCCTGATGAAGTACTACCGGAAGATTGGGTTCCTCACGTAGCCCAGTCTGTGTTCATTGATGGAAAGGCTTAGTGGAGACGGGGCATGAGCCACAGCCTGAATCTTTCAGAGCCGCTCATGGAAAGAGGCAGCATCCCATGCCACTCTCTTACAATGATTTCATTCTGCATTCACTTCGGATGTGTAGGAGTTTTTTTCTTTTCTTTCTTACTTCTTTTTTTTTTTTTTAAAAGCCTACGTGGCAACATCAACGATTCTTGCCACTAATGACTGCTCCGTACTCCTCATTGCTCTTGCTTGCTGGAACACACAGTGCAAAAAGCCCCACACAGCAGTGTCTTTGTGTGCAAGACAAAATGCCTTCCTCGGAGGAATGTCTCTGCTTCCCTAAGTTCACCTCTGGGTCTGGCTTTCTGTAAAGTTTTGCAGAGCTGTGGCTTTGCTCTGGGCACTTGGTTTAAGGTCACTGCCAAGAGGAAGCAGTTATGGACATGACTTTAATGTTACAGCTTGATTGTCAGTCAGTTAACTTAAGCCTCTCGTTCAACGCTGATCTGGCCACAGAACTGTCTAAAGTATTTAGCATGATGCTAATCCAGATTTCATTGAAAACAAGTCTAGAGGATGTTGCATTACTTTGTTCTTTGCACACCTACCTCCCCAAGCTTTCCTGTGAAAACCTTATAGCCTGTGTGGCTATTAATCAGTATTACGGTTTATGTTGGAGATTTTTCATTTTAGTAGGAGAATATTCTGGATTTGTGATCCCAGCAGGTCCCTTCTCTCACTTTGGCTCACCTTGCTCTCTGCTGTCATTCCCAGAGACCACCTGAGAGTCTGGGCTTCCTCCTTGTCTTGTGTTTGTGGATTCTTCAAAGTGAAAAAAGAAAACAAAAAGATGAGGCAAGAGCTTGCAGCATTTCTTGAAAATAGCATGAGGGAAGAAAAGACGACTCCTATGAGTCAATAGCAGAGTAGTAGTGGTTCATCTCCAGCTTTTAGTTAGTTGGGTTCATGACTAACTATGCTGTAGACAAGAAGCACCCTGGCTGGCTCTACATCTGCCAGCACCCATATGGATGCAGTAAAGCCATGTTTCTGAAGCTCCGTGCCTGACCAGTTCAAATGCGTTTAGAGGTATCTATGGCCAACAGTCCTTAATACTGCTGACCTTTCTTTTCCCTCTTCTAGTCATCATACGTTCTTGTTGCTTGAGCTGCATGCTTTCAGTTACCCATATTTTTGCCTCACATGTATTAGATTTTCCCTCTTTCTAGACTTTCCTGGGGCAGGTACAGTTGCCACTTTCTCTGGAGAAATGTCATCTTTTATTCAGTGTCATGGCGCTATAGGCTCTGTATGGACACAAAAGATATCAAATGCTTTAAGAAGAGAGGAGCAGAAAATGTCCTCATATTCTTCCTCATGCCTTTACTTTAAGGTAGGACCCCTCTGCATGGAAACCCTGCTGCAACTGCAGCAACCTGCAGCAAAGCTGTGCCAAAGATCGACAGAGTCAGGTTTTTCCTTCATCTGGACACAGCTTTAGCAACCCCTAGCAGTTTGTGTCACCCACCAACACTGTGGACAGCTTGACCTGCTCAGACACAGAAGGGATCCAGGACTGTAGATGTAGTTAAACAATGCTCTTTAAAAAAAACAAACTCAAACCTTGGTATTTTGAGGAAGAAAATAATAAAATAGTTTCTTCTTGAGGTAGAAAGATCTGATTTGATTTGATTTCATCTGATTTGATTGGGTCAGAATTAAAGGGAAGGCAGGGACAAGTGACATGATGGTGGCGGTCTGCTACAGGCCACCTGACCAGGAAGACCAAGTGGATGAGGCCCTCTATAGACAGATAGGAGCAGTGTCGTGCTCACAAGCCCTGGTCCTCATGGGGGACTTCAACCACCCCGATATCTGTTGGAGGGACAACACAACAGGGCATAAGCAATCTGGGAGGTTCCTGGAATGCGTCGATGATAACTTCCTTCTCCAAGTGGTAGAGGAGCCAACGAGGAGATGTGCTATGCTGGACCTTGTTCTCACCAATAAGGAGGGGCTGGTGGGGAATGTGAAGCTCAAGGGCAGCCTGGGCTGCAGTGACCACGAAATGGTGGAGTTCAAGATCCTGAGGGCACCGAGGAGGGCG
>NW_008795909.1:5228988-5242663 GCF_000699145.1 Aptenodytes forsteri
TGGATGCCCCATCCCTGGAAACGTTCCAGGTCAGGTTGGACGGGGCTCTGAGCAACCTGATCTAGTTGAAGATGTCCCTGCTCATGGCAGGGGGGTTGGAGCAGATGACCTTTAGAGGTCCCCTCCAACCCAAACTACTCTATGATTCTATGTTTTCTACCATCATTCATGCAGTTTCTACCATCATTCATGCAGTAGCTCTCGGATGACTGAACTGTACCGATCCAGGCTCTCCTTTGAATCCTCATAAAAAGACAGCTTGAATTGGCAAGTGTTTTAATATTGTAGTGACTTAAAGCTTCACGATGTATTTGTTTGCAGTGATGCTGTAAGACTCTTACTTTCTCCATTTTTTCTTGTTCTTTAAGAGTATTGTCAGTGTTAGAGTGTCAGACCTATAGGACATCCTGCTGTCAAACTTCATAGTAATCGATAGCTTTCCTGCAGGTACTGTCCATGACTGACTACGCTCCCTTTCCTGGGATGCCATTGTGGCTGTGTGGCCTCCCTCTCTCCCAGGTCAGGGTTGTCCTGGGCTGCAAGGATGTCAGAGGGTGAGGGAAGGTTTCTCCTCCAGGAGCTTCAAGAAATTGAAGGCTGAAACTTGAGGGCACCAGAAGCTTGAAAAGGCCAAAGTGGGAGAAAGGCTGGTCTTTCTGCTGTATTTGCTGGCATTGCTGATCTGAATTCAGCTAAGGGCAAGAGAAGTGTATTTGTCACAAGCATTCAGAATTTTCAGGCCTGGTGTATAAATGATAATATTTTTGCTTTTCAACCTCCAAGCTTGAGTTCTGCGGGGTTTTTTGGCACTTCTCAGCTGAAAGACTATTTGTTTAAATTTACACTAGAAATATGAATCACTATTAATGCACAGAAAATAAGGTGGAGCACTCTGCGAATACAGTAGATTAGATCAGGTGCTCATAGAATAGTTTCACCGGGGATTTATGATCTGTTAAGTGCATTTCTGTAGCAGCAAATGCTGAATTACCACTTCAGTGCTGGTTCATTCACCCATGAAGATTGAGAGCGATACCAAAAGGTACTGTGCCAAGAAAGCTCTTGCCTGCTCCTGATTCTGAACACGACCTGAAAGTTTTGAGTGAATACATCTCCTTCAGATTCACAACTCACACCTAAAATAATATTTTAAGAAGTTCTGTTAGTAATAAAGTAACAAGTGTTATTCATTCTCCAGACAGGAATTACTAGCTGCACTGAAGTGCTCTCTGCTGATTCAGCAGCTAGGCTGCTGCTGAAGTCTTAACCATGCTCCATCAAAGTTGAGTTTTATTGCTGTGTAGGTAGTTTATCCTGTAACTTTGTGCAATTCTTTATAGCATAACCCTCCAGCTTATCATAATTTCCTTCCACTGGAAGGATTTTGCAGTGGATGTGTCTTTGTTGTTCTGAGAGGGTTTAAAAGCATAAAAATTGGAAAGTATTTTATGTTTTACTTCAGGAAGGTGGCCAAAGGATGGGCAGTCAGTTTGCTTTGGTTGTGGTATGGATTTGTTAGAATAACGGAAACGTCTAGGCTCTGATCTGAGCAGTTCATCTATCTGGAGTCTGGCTATAGCAGGCTGGTACAAATTAAAATAATATACTGATTGGGGCTGGATGTAGTGTTTCCAACAAAAATCGAGTTTGTACCCTCAGACCAGTAGTTTTTGTCAACAGAGACTCTCCAAATTGGTATGGAAGCAATCATTGACAATGACAGACAGGGCTATTGAAGCATTTATGGGGGACATCCAAACATCTGGACTTTATGGGACTGGTTTGTATCCAGCAATAAAAGTTCATTGGTGTTTTTTGTTTGTTTTTAATAGAGGGAAAAAAAGAAGAAAACAGAATTGGAATCAAATCAGGTGTCTGCTGAGCCATGTTAATTGTTAAGCTGAACTCCCATGGCAATGTTTAAATATCTTTTTAGCACACTGAGCCATAAAAGGTTTTTAAGTGTACTTGTGTTAGGAAAATGTAGTAGCAATTAATTTACCAACACGTTGTGGGTGAACAAGGTGCCTTCATTTCATGGGTGGCTGGAAGACAGAACATGCTTAGATTATATTGGATTTAAGAAGCCACATGAATACTTAAGGCTTTTAAACTGGATGTTTTTGCTTTGTGATCTTATTTGAACTCCGGCCAACCATGATGAATGTTTTCTGTCCTACTCTATATCCTCGTGTCTTTGACCTCACAGGAGACATGAAATAACAAACATAGGTACTGGACTTTATTTACTTATTTACTTAGTAGTTAAAACAAGAAAGCAAACAAAACCATGATGTATTTCAGCTCTTCTCCCCAGCACCCCCTTGACAAATGGCTGTTGGAACAGTGTTAAACTGTGACCTTAAAGCCACAGGCGTAATGAAACTGTTATCTGGCAGATGTGACAGACTCATCTTACATAAATCACTCTCTTTTGTCACTACTGGCATATGGCCAATGAATCTTCTAATTATTGAATGGCTTTTATAGCCCCATTATTTATAATCACTTTTGGACAGCAGCTGGAAGGCAAGGATGGGACGGAATGAAATGATATAGCACAAACTATTATCATTTGTGCAACAACTGCTGGGATTAGGAATATTTGATGATGATGTGGTTACCAGCACAGTCTTGTTAAATGATAAAAATCCACTCAGCCTTCATTTTGTCTTCTAAGATGGGCTGCTGCCTACTGGACCTTGCCATGAAGATGATTATATTAATTGATCCAGAAATAGAATATGAATCTCTTCAGACGTTAACAAAATATATGTGTGAGTATCAGGGCCACCTTTACGCCAGGACTTGAGGAAAATCCATTGCAAGCATTAGTAAGACACAGTGGTGATGCCCTGGCACTACTGTTGTGCCAAGTGCTGTACGGAAAAGTTTTTAAGAAGTGCCTTCTGCTTCCCAGGAGCCCTGTCTACGTTCCTCTTTTTAGTAAGAATTTAAAAACAGATTTAGAAGTTCTCTTTTGTTACTTTATTAACATTTTAACATTTCTTTAAAAAAAAAAAAAAACTAGGTGGTTTTTTTGAGGGGGATGATGGGTTTAAAACTAGCTTAAGGTAATTCACTTTATAATTAAGGGGAACTATTTTGGGTCTAATTATAGATGAATTTGTGTTCAGTCCTGTCTGCTGGGTAGAGCAGCAGCCTCGGAGAAAGGAGTGCGACTGAAGTCACCCAGCCTTTAAGGCCAGTCAACTAAGATTGCAAGTCCACACACTGCTTTAGAAAATGTGAGCTGCGGGTTCTCTGCTCATGCCTCTAAACGAGTGGGGGTTTTTGTTTTTTGTTTGGTTTGGTTTTTTTTTTTCCTTATCTGCAGTTCTGCATTTTGTGGCACAGAAATAAAACCCTGCCAACCATGATAACTTATTAATGTTTGTTAAATACCTTCAGATAGAGACCTTCAGATGAAAGACAGTATGTTATAATCAGGGGTTTATACTGCAAATCCAACATGTGCAATCTTTGTCTTTAAAAAATTGAACCCTTCCCTCTTGACGCATACATCAGGGCGGCAAGAGAGAGTCTTAATCCAGATGACTCTATTGCACTTTTATCCCTTTAGTGAGGCCTTTAACCTTTCATTGCTTCATAGCCCTGTTGTTTTGAAATGGTCTTTGTCTGCCCGCAGAGAATCCCTCTGCTAAGACGCCTTTAAATGGAGATCCTGACAAGAGAAGGGGGATTCTGCTGCAATTCAGGAATGGAAAATGGAGTTTTCCGGTTCAGATGCTATCAGTCACTATGAATGTAGCAATTGGTAGCCTTCCCAAAGAAGGATAAAGCAAAAATATATACTAGCGTAAACCTGCTTATAGGAGTGTAATATAGGTCAGAGACCACTGTGTCCCGGGCCTGACCCTGACCCATCTTCGCACAAGCATCTATAGGCTCTGTCAGAGCATAGCTATTTACCAGGATTATCTATGACCATCTCAAAACATAAATGGGATAAAACAGCTGCAGTAATTAATATAAACTATAAAATGATAATTTCCAAATGCATAAAACATGAGTTCAAAATACATCTTCAGAATACACATATTGCGCAGTTCTGGCATAGACTATCTACCAGCTGGCAGGAAGGTGCTGTCAGCCCTGCGATGTTCATGCTCAGCTTTTTCTTGAAAAAATTCAGATTTTGCTTGGTCATTTATGCAGTCTGCTTTCCTTATTGGAAGCTCGTATGTCAATAAGGCAAGAAGCTTGTAGCCCCCTAGGTCTGTGCTGCTGCTCGCTGGTGGTAGGGCTCTGGAAGAGATGGATGTTCTTATGCAGCAAAGACAGCATTAGATGATCTGGTATGCATTTTTCTTCCCTGCAGAAACTGGAAATTGTTGCAATAAGCGTCAGAGCATAATTCAAAGCATAGTTTCTCTAGTGACTTTAATATTAGGTAACTGTTGGAGGACAAATATGTGACAGAGGATTGAGGGTTTGAAAGAAGTGTATTTAGAAACAGTCAATATTTTTCATTAAACACAAAAACATCTAGGTTACATATTTACCTCCACAAAATGGACAAGTACATTTTGTTTCTCAGAAACCTGTATGTCAGTAATATATTTTTTTCTATGGAGAGATGTTTTGTTTCCCCCTTGGGGTTTGTTTTTGCTACTAAAATATTGTTGTTATGATGTAATGGTTTGGGAGAACAGTTGACGTACTCTAAAAGGCAGTGTAATAATTAAGAATAATTGAGAAAACCAGCCATTCAGTGAGCTGCCCTTTGTTTCATTCAAAGATAAAGAAAAAATTCAGATAATAAGATGGAAACTTCTCAGATTTGGAGTAGTACAATACAGAGAGAAGCAGTGGAAAGTTGGTTCTCTGACTGTATCTTCACATAAGGAAAGGCATTGGTTTCATTCAGTGGGGGGAAAAAAAAAGGAAGGAAACTTGCAACAACAAAACCCAATCTTTGAACAGGTTTTACTTCTAAAACTTTAAAATATAAATTTTGGTAAGTTTAGTAGGGAAGAATTTCTTTTTGCATTTTTAATGTCTGATTTTCTAAAGCTAGATATATCAGCCTAATTTTGATTACAGAAATAACCAGGTAGTTTTTCTGTGTGCAAATAAATGCATTTGCAACATATCCTGGCCAGCAGGAAGGAGGAGCTGAGCACTGGCTTGTAAGACCTGTATCCTCTGGTTTGGAAACTGCTGTTTCTGGCTTGTATCTTTTGTTCCTCCACTGTTATCACTGTAGGATCTCTTTACATGCTTTTAGCAGAGAAGAAAAGAAAGGATCTCAAAAGAGTAAATGTAAGATCCAATCTCTTTGAGAACAGAGGAGTATTTTGAAGGGTAGTAGTATACTTCTAGTTAACACAGCTCATCTCTAAGGAAACTGGAGCCAGGCATTTTCTTGAGCACAACTTATGCATGGAATTAAGTTTATAAAGGGAGGGCTTTTGCATAAAATCAGGTGGTTCCGGCACCTGCCCTTCAACCCAGCCTGGTGATGGTTGGTGTATGGACAGAAGCCATCAGCAGGTGAGACTCATTTTCAGAGGGAGCGTGCACAAGCAAGGGGTGCCCCTGAGGATCAGAATGAGTTTTACTGCTACAGTTTGCACACAGGAGGTTGGTGAAATGTCCCTGGCATACCTTTCAGATTCTCAGGAATTGCGGGTGCATACATTTCAGACTCAAAAAAAATTTATCAGGATTTATAAACTTGTGTCTAGTACTAGAATCTACTAAATAATGCCCATATCAAGCACATGCCCTCTCAAGCCTGAGGAGATTTTTGGAAAAGATAATCGGAGTGGAATGAATCATTTCAAATGGTAAAGAATCCAGTATGTTCCAGGGTGGATCCTTTTGGCAGCTTTCTACATGGTGTTAGTTTCTGTCTTCGCTCATTTTCTTCTTCCATGCTCTGGAGTGTGTTGCATGGGGTGAGCCTGCTTTTGTCCACAGCTGTGGTCTCAGCGGCTCCTGAGCTATCGTCAGGGCTGCAAGAAGCCTTTATTTCTGTCAAGAATTTTCTGGAATTTAGCAACAAAAATGTGGCTTAGCAAGCGTTTGTGGGGGTTTTTTCCTCCTCTTTTCTTTTTTTCTCCCCATTTAAAATAAATGCAATAGAAATAAGCATCACTGTGAGCTCCCTGAGGGGACAAACATGTGAGTGTAAGTACTGCTATAGCCCCTATTTTTGCAACTGCCATCTTGGCTAGTGCATTAGTGACTCAGCTGGGAAATCCCAGCTACTGCATAAACCAAATAACCAAACTTTCCAGCGGGGGCTGTAATAGACTGAGATGCTAGATGGAATAGGCACAGAGGGAAGCTAAAAGCAGATATCATCAGTAAATTGCATATTTTCTGTGGTCAAACAAGCCCTAGCTCAGCAGAGCTTTTTCACCTCTAGACATTATTGTGACATAAATCATTGAATCATGAATCACACAGTATTTCAGGAGAAAGCCTAAGTTATATGATACATGCAGCTCAGTGCATTAATTTCTTCACTGGAAGAAATGGAATAAGCCATTGTATTATGTCCAAACTGTTTGTCATATTTGTTCTTTTTGCTATGAGAAACCACGTTGTCTTAATATCTCTTGTTCAAAGAAGAATATGGACTGTTTAATTAAAAGATAAAGAAATGCTTTATTATTTCAGGAGATGCTCTTTTTTTTGTGCCCAGTCTCCCTCTGGAGTGAAACAATGTGGTATGAAATCAAAATTCTGGAGTTTGGAAGGTCAGCTCTGAGATTGGAAAACTGTAGTCCACGGAACTACCAAGCCCTCCACGTGCCTCCTATGTGGGAAACCATTTTTATAGTGTAATAACTGTGACCATTTGTTAGAAAATGGGTTGATAATCTGCTCTTGGAGTGAGGGGTGTTGCTGGGTTACCAACTCAGGGAAGTGTGATGAGCCAGTTTTATCTGCCTTAATTTCAGTTTTGTTGTTTGAGCCATTTCTCTAATGAGCATCTTGGTCTTTAAAAACGTTCCTTCTTTTAATAGCTGGGCCTGCTGCCTAAGCCTTCCTTTCTTCAATAAGAAATTTAATTTAAAAAAAAAAAAAAAAAAAAGCTGTCTGGAGAACCTAAATACAAATCACCTATTTATTTTTTAGAATTTGACTTAGTATTTCAGACTATGGTTTTTTTGTGTTTAGTTTTGTTTTTAAACTAGCATTTCTGTTAAAATATTCCAGGACTGCATTAGGCAGATAGGCTGTTCCTGCCCATGGTCACGTAATGGTCTGCACTCTTTTTCTCATTTGTCTGGTAACGCTGCTGCCTCCCAGACCCACTGTCCAACCGCGCTCCATTGCAGTATTATTATTCTTGATTTGTTCTGCAGTGGTTCCTAGAGGCTCCAGCCAGGAATCTGCAACTGTGCTGCTATGTTCAGTGTCAACAAGTATTGAGATGATCTCTGCATTACATATTCACAATCCAAAAAATTGTAATGCAAATTATAAAAGACCATAGAAACAGCTGCAGTGGTTCAGCCCAAGGTCCACGTAGCCCAGCATTCTGGCTCTAGCTGTGGCCATAAATAAGATGCCTAGCAAAGGAAAGGAAAAGAACGAGGTACTTGATATTCCCCCACTTCTTTTGCCAGGTCTCCCAGCCACCAGCAATTAATTTTCAGCTCGAGGGATTTCCTACACCCTCTTTTGCAACCCCCAACGGGTCCATCTTCCAAGTGCTTTTCCAGTTTCTCCTTGAAGCTCCTCAATAAGCTTCTTGCACCGACAGTGCTCTCCACCAAGGAGATCTCCCACAGCCTGTGTGAACTACAGTCACTGTTGCGTGGTTTTGAACCAAGCTCCCATTAACTTTCATTGGTGTCTCCCAGTCCTTGTGTTGGAGCGGCAGGGAGCAGTCAGTCCTCACCCGCGCTCTGGGCATGTTGGAGACCGATGTCCACAAGAGGCTGCAGCATCCCAGCCCACCCTCTTGGTCCTCGTATGGCAACTGCTCCAGGCTTTGATCATCCTAGTTGCGTTTCTCTGAAGCTTTTCCAGTGGTTTTTTTTTCTTTTCTTTTTAGAACAGAAGAGTTTCTATCCCTGTTCTCCGTATGTTCTTGTGGGGTTGTTTTTGCTCTTCAGTCAAATTAATGTCAATGTTATTCCAGACTTGGAAATACTTCATTTCTGGGAAAAGACTTCATTAAGTTGCTCCAGTTCATATGTTCTGCTACAAGAAAGGATTTGGTGTTCAGCAACTAGCAACGTTCACTAACAACTATGTTTCTTTTTCTTTGTTGTTTTTTTTTCTTTTTTTCTTTTTGTTGTTGTTGTTTTGTTTTCAACTCATTTATTTTTATTCTCACACACTTCTGAAAGTGTTCAAAACTGAATGGGGAAATAAATAGATTTAAGTGAAATGTGTTGGATATTGTTCTGTTGTTTTTAAGGACTTTGGGTGCTCTTAACTCCTTCAATCAATTCTTTTCTGACTCCTGCTGTGTGCTGGGGTATATACGAGTGCAAAGTATAGCACTTGTTTGATTTTGTGCCATGTTCAGCTATATTAGTACCTCCAATGGGAGCAGCCTTTGCCTTCTGTCTGTCTGCTCAGCTCACCCTCCAGTGAGTTGCAAAAGCAATACTCTACCTTTATTATTTTTCTTCTTTTTTACATCATCTGTCTTTCTCCATTTGCTCAGACAAATAAGTGATAAAAGGGAATGATGATCTGTTTAACACCACAGGAAGAAAGATGCATTATGAGACAAGAGAGACCTCTTGTTTACAGCAAGTTATTTTTGGTAATTGGCCATTTGTAGAGGAAGATGAGCCTCCGCTCGTAAAGTCAGCATGCCATAATTTAGGGGACTCTGAATGGAAGTCTAACATTCGCCTGAATTGGAAATGTTAATTGTGTGCATTTAGAAATAAATAAATGGCTGTTTTTTCTTTGCAGGAAGCAGACTGAACAAAGACCTGAGACATTATCTCAACCAGAGGTTTCAGAAAGGATCGCCAGATCACGATCTGCAGCAGACTATTAGAGATAACCTTTATCGCCATGCTGTGCCTTGTAAGTAACAAAACATTGACCTGGTGGATTACGTGTAGTAGAATTTTTTTTTTTTTTTGAGGCAGCCTTCACGTGGTGGTGTGCATGGCTTCGGGGGAGACTCAGTTTTCAGCTTGGGCAGATTTCCATGTGTGACAGCAGATAGGGTTCAGGTAGGGTTGAAAAGGAGAACAGTTCATGCCTGAACTCTGCTTTTTTGATGACCTTTTTGGAACAGCTGATGGTTTGATGCAAGCCTGTGATGCTTACTTCGGAGAAAAAACCCTGAAAAACCAGCCATGAAGTGGGTGCTTGCCTTAGAAGAAATCTTCATTAACACCATTATGGTGAATGTTCCTTTATTGGTTTGAAATCTATGACTAAAAAACCTGCTTTTATTTTTATTTCCTTAGCAGAACTTTATTTCTGATGCTTATTTAACTTATGAAATTGAAGAGCATTTTATGGCTGGATGCCATTGTAGCAGGCAACTGCCACTGTTAGAAGGTCATCCTCGATTCAAGTAGGAGATAAGCAGCAAGCGTTAGTGAAGCTGAGAAAGAAATGCTCTTTTTCACTCAAAAAAACAGCCAGGAGGAAAACCGAGAAGTTTGAAGGGTAGTAATCTTTAGAAGTTCAGAATCTTTACCCAAAATGAGACTGTCCTTGGCATTTTGGGAAGATGTACAAAGAGTGGAGAAGGATCCTCCTTCACTGCACCTCTGTTTGGCATTCTCCAGCTGCCAGGAGAGGCTATTCTAAAGAAAAGGTTTTTCTGCTTAACTTTGATGAGCTGCGGGGATAATGGTATGCCTTTCAGATCAGGCTGGGATAAGAATTAGTAAATGTCTTCGTTACAGAATACTGAGATGAGCAGCAAAATATTTTGAAGTTTTCTATCTCAACATGAGTCAGAGGTTGTTTATCCTGGGAGACTTATATAAATATTGAATAATGGTGTTGCCACTTAAAAATGGGTATTTGCCAACAAAGAGCACATAATGGTACGTAGAGTAATAGCCATTTTCAATCTAAGTGTTGCATGCAGGAGAACTGTGTAGGACCGCAGTTAAAATTGTGTGGTAACACTGACAGATGTTGATTCTTCAGATGGCAGATGCTGTATATCACCATTGAGTTTATTCTCATTTTATCAGTAGAAAGCATGGACCAAATTAGGTTTAAAGTGCTGTGCATGGACATAAAGAATAAATATGGATTATTATTTTCTATTGAACACGTCCATTTTCCATTTTGTCAACGTGAAATATGATTAGTTTTCAATCATCTGACTTGCCAGGCTGCAGGTTTTTAAAGCATACTGCAAAAAGCGCCTTCTAGGAGAGCACGTGCAATGTTAGGCTCGGGAAATGCAATGTCGTGATGCTAATGTCCTTCTGCCTATGTGTTATATTCCAATTTCTAAAGCAGTAAATAAAGCAAATGAGCGAAAGTTCTGTGGAAGCATTTTGTGCGTTACCAAGGTTACATTTTGAAATGCTTTCCTTTGATTCTTTTCTCTGATTTATTGAACTTGATGGTGAGCTAAACTGCTTAGACTCGCTAAAGATTTTTGATTTAAAATTAAGAGCAGTGAAAGTGATTCCTGCCTTTTAGAAATAGCTGGGGGGAAATATGGGTTGTCGATGTATTAATTAGAACATCAGTACTTATGTTCCATTTATGAAACAAATGGAAAATCTGAGAAGTGGAGTTAGTTATTGTGTGTATTCATATTTCCTGAGTTGTAAAGCAGGTAGCATTTAATTTTTTTCCTCATGTACTGTGGGGTTGGTATTAGCAGTAGCTTTTAAGAATGATGCTAATATTCATATGTGAATTTGAATGAGACTGATGCATGCACGGTGGGTTGGGATGCTTTATGGGTCCAGAGATTAATCTAGCTGTACACTCATATTTTTATTCGTTGGTACACGTGACCAGTAAATCCAGAGCCCCGGACCAATCTCTAGTGCTAATGGATTATGAAGTCTTGTATTTTGAAAATGGAATTCCCTGCTGATTATGTGGTAAACACGAACAAGAACACAAGGTCACTTGGACTGAGCATGCTTGGCCTGACAGCTGCTTTTTGTTGCACTAATATAAGGGCTAAATGAAGTCATAATTAGTAAATGCAAAATGGAGAAAGGCGATGTTAACCAGTTCTTCCCCATAAATTCTAGTAAGAATCCCATGTGGTTCAGCTCTGACTAGTTTGGTACAGGCGGTGAGAAAACCCAGAGGGCTTCTGTTTCCCACACAGCCGCGTGCCGGTTGCCTGCTTGGCGGACTCAGGAACTGAGTGAAGACACAGCTATAGCTTTTGTGGAAGATAGAGGTCAAGCAGAGGGGAGGAAAGATGCAGAAAGTTTGACTTGACCTCGTTATTTCATATGACGATGACACACTGCTTAAGCATCATTTAGATTTTTACTTTAGAAGTGTTGGTTAAGGGTTTGCTTTATTTTCTGGTGAACAATCGAGCGTAAGAGGGGGGGATGATGTCAGCTCCCAAAGGGGGTATGAGCGTTGCCTAAATGGGTGACACAGGGATGGCTTTCTGAGAGACCAGAGGACTTAATCCCTAAACATGGGAGCTGTCATAAAGAAAATGAGACCTTGAAATGGACCCAAAAGTGAAGTAGTATTGAAAGAAGTAGATGAATCACAGGGTTATTTTTGCAAGCTGAAGTCTTCCCCTACTTCCTCAGTGCCCTCTGCCCCTCCAGCATGCTTCCCCCGAGTCTTTGTACCCTCAACTCCCTGCTCCCCATTGAGCTGATTTTTTTCTGCAAAGATCTGTAGTAAACAACAGCTGTGACAAGCTTCCAGGTGGCCTCCAAGTTTCGTTGTGCTGTCCTGAGTGCTCCGCTGTTAATATCACACCAAACCCATGGGTTTGTTTACAGACCCAAAGCATTCTCCTCTGGAATTTACAACTTCAGCATCCTAATCTAGGACCAAGCCAGAGTAAGGAAGAGAGGCAGGACATGTATTTTATGTGTTTGGATGGTGCATAAGTGCTAATGAAGCCATGCATTTACAATGTACACATCTTTGAAAGAGTTAGTGCAGTTCAGCCACTGAACTAGCTTTTATTGCAGCTGAACCAAGTGTGTGTTATTTCCTTTACTTTCTTCCTGATGCTGATATTTCACTATTAACTTCACATGCTGGGTCAGAGTATTTTTGTTTTCTGCTTAAGAAAAATCAGCACCTTAAACTTGAGCAAAATTATTCTCCTTACATGTTCAGATAAGTAACTATTCTTATTCCTAGCATGTAGGATCCACTGTCGAAACTAGAAAAAACCCTCAAATACATCATCCAGATTAGCAAGATGTTGGTCCAGTCTCAAGCTATCCCCTTTGCCTCGTTTTGTTTTGAAGCACCACATTTTTCCTGTTTTCTGATGTGCCTAATGAAGATCACCAGAAATAATGCTCTATTTGTGGGCTAGTTAATGGCTCCATTGAGCTTGGAGTAGACTGTGAATTGGCAACAATTTCATGATTACTGATTGGCCATGACTGTACCAGAAGTGCTTTGACTGATGCAGAGACTTTGTCCACAGCTTATTTCTAGTGCGGATTTTGCTTATTTCTAGTGCTGATTTCACTTATTCCAGCTCAATTTTGTCAGCCTAAGCTCTTAAGAGCAAAAGGGCAGGTTTACCAACTGTGTGGGGCATCTTGCTGGAGCACTTTGTGGCATGTCTGAGTCCACCTCTGCTAACAGAAGTTGATGTGACTTGCATTACCTCTGATTTGGGGGGAGGCTGAGAGTCCGTGATGTAGTTGACATCCTGGCATTTAGGTTTCAAAGAGTGTTTCTTAGGACCAGAACTCCCCCAAACAGGATTGGTGCATGTGAAGATTTACTTAGTGGAAAATGTGGTTAGTTGGAAGTACATGTAAGAATATATCCATTAAATAGGTGTTTCCAAGTAGCCTTACCTTGGGATACCTGTGCAATAGTGTTAATTGAGAAAGATATGCGATAACAACTTACTTTAATGTTATAGTGCAGCAGCGCGTCTAAACCACTGTTCACAGAAGGCTGAACAGACAGGATTATCTTCCCCATTTTGAAATGATGGTAGAGGGCATCTGTTTAAAATAAACAAGCAGTACTGGCCATTTGTCCTAGTTGCTTACTCTCAACAACCTGACAGCAGTTTTCTTTTCACGGTGTATCAAGAAGAATCAGAGAGATGATAATATTTCCATAAAAGCTTATCTCAGCATGTGTTTTTTTTCCTCTGAGCACATTTACTTGATTCTCTACCTGTTTGAGTCCTGTGTGACATGCAGAGGCAGCTATGGTGGGTCTGGCATCTGCACCTTTACTCGCCAAAACAGTGTACCTGGTGCAGGCCTGGCTGAAATAACAGATCAGTGATCCCTTTCCTGTTCATGTATATTCTGCATTTGTCTTATTTCAGTATTGTGCAATTCCTTTCTTTGCCAGGCTGTAGTCTTACGAAGCAAAACTCCGGAAAATGCAAGGTCTTTTTGATGGTAGATAAAACGGGGACAATGTAATGGCTAGCCTAGAGTTAAGTCTTAGATGTCAGCCTAGACACTCTGTGGCAGGGTTTTTTTTTTTTTTTTTTTTTTTTATTATAATTTTTTTTTGAAAAAAAAAAAAAAAAAAAAAA
>NW_008795909.1:5242758-5272394 GCF_000699145.1 Aptenodytes forsteri
GCAGTTTTTTTTTTTTTTTTTTTCCTTCCTCTTCTTCCCAAAATTGGCTTTTAAAACCTCAGGAGGTCATAATTCAATAGTTGATTCTCTTTCCCAAAACAAGTACATGCCCTGGGATTAATTGGCTGGAGAGTTTATCGTTAGAGATTTACCACTTTCATTTCTGCTGTCTGTTCTCTCGCCTTCCCAGAGTTTGATCTGTTCCTCTGTCTTCAATTACAGAACAGTGGCTCCAACTGTTGTGGTTAGTCTTATAGGGGAGCGTGGAGCGAAATGGAAAGAAGTGGATAAAAATCAATAGTGTAAACGTCGAGTGATCTGTAAGGAGGCTTAGAAAAAGACAGCGACACCTAGGCACCTGTCTGGCCTGAGCTTTCTCACATTTCAGTGGGAAATTTTAGAATAAGTTTCTTTATTCCAAGGGATCTGCTGGTGCAAAGGAAAAGTCTCCTTTCTAAGGAAAACCAATAATATTGAACAAGGAAACTTCACAGTATTTATAGGACAAACTTTAGTAAGTGGATGTAGAAGAGCAAATTGAACCTTATTATCTGGATTAAATGTTTTCATGGACAACTGAACTACCGAAGGGTAGTTTAGTTGTTCCAGGAGTCGGATAAGCTGCTACATGCGTAACCACCATCGTCTGCAGCTAATGGAGGACTAGAGAGACTACGTGGGCTGGGGTGTGATGAAACTGCTGTTAAACATGTTAAACATGCAGACTGAGGTGATTTCCCAGGATAGCTTTTAAAGTCCTGTAGCACTGGGTTCCCCATAAGTATTTCTAAACTTCAAAATGAATTGATAGACGGGATATGCAAATGAGCTTACAGAAGGTTCTTTTCTTCAGAATATTGAGTATAATAGTGTATCAGTATACTGGGAAAAATTGTTGAAGTGGAGCAGAAAGACCTTCATGTTACAAATGCATGTGTTTTTACATATGGGGATATTTGAGTCACAATTTCGGTTATTTTTAGTTACTGATTTTCATTAAGGATAAACAGAATCACTGACAGTGCACATTATTTTTCTTCACAGGCAATAAATCATCAGTTTATGTACACAAATGTTCTCTGAATTCTCAAAAGCTTTCTAGACCTGCAGCCGTATTTATTATCCAAGTACCTTTTGTTGCAGTTCCCTTCCTAGAGGTGTAATTCTGCTTTTGTAATGAGAAAAAGTTGCAGTGTTCATGAAATATTCATTTGAAGGCCCACACTGATAAGGTGATGAACAGCAGACTGATCTTTTTTCTAACACACGAAAAATAATTAATTGTTCTACAAGATTTATGGTAGGAAAAAGTTTTAAATATTTTTCAAATAGTGTCCTTATCACTAGGGTGCAACAAACACGTACCAGCAGTATGTAAAGAGAATTTTTCTCAAGAACATTTGCTTGTGAGTTAATCTAACTCTGAAGAATATGAGGCATATTTTCCATGCCAGCTAATGTACACACATTTACTTTTTCCTGTATTTTCAGCAGGGACTGTATCCTGAGTACAACCAGTGGGTTTAGAAAATCCTTGTAGCTCTGTTCCAGGGAGTGCAGAATTGCAGCAGAGTCCCCTGCAGTTTTCAGGGATAAAATTATTTCACATATTAATGAATCAGATGTGTTTTCACTTTTGAGAGAGAAAAAGGCCCTGTTTTGAGCAACAGGGCGAATATTGCTGTAGTTTAGTTCCTTTCTATACACAGTCATCTCTGTTTAATCTAGGAGACTTCAGACCTTTTTTTCCATCTGGTCTGTCCTTTCAGATCAATAGTGCGTTTTGTGCCAGTGGAACTATTGGGTATTTTTTTTTTTTTTTTACATTTAGAAATAAAAGCACTTATGATAGCAAATATTGCTCCATCTGCTTACCCATTTGTGAGGAATAGCTTTTTTCTATTTCACTGTACACCCAGTTGAAATTGCATGAGGCACCAGAGAACAGTACAAAGCAGGAGAGCTCAGCCTTATAGGCTCTCCCATTCCACTTGCCAAAGGAGATTTGGGTAAGAAGTGTGGGAAGAGATTACATGGCTAGTTTTCTTTGTTTTCTTTGTTAGTCCCCAGTGTACTTAATTTTGCATTTTTTCATTGCCGTGGCTTTGTACTACGGTAAAGCATCTGCGAGTGGGTATTTAGGTAGTGCAAACAACGTCTGTGCATATGTTTTAAAACGTAAACATTTCTACGGTTGTGAGTCTCTTGGAAAGCAGAAAGTAAATCAGAGCTGAGAGCAGGTACTGCTGTTTGGAGGTTGAAGGGGTGGAGATGAATTACCCCACATTATTTACTTCAAAACTGGCTCTGTCCTGCCATAGTTTTTCATACGATGTCCCAGGGTCCTGATTAGATCTTTCGTGATGGCTGCAGTGTCTCAGCTTTCGATTTCATCAAGGTGGTTTGATTTCTTTTCAACTACCACCATGTATCTGTTCAAAGTTTACAGTGTATTGGTTATGCTACAAGCCTAGAGAATGAGTGTGCCAGGAAAAAGGAACCGTTTAAAATAAGGGAAAATTAAATGTGTAGCTGTTCTTTAACCTGTTCTTCCACTCACATTTGCGTTTGGGATTCACATTTGGTATTTCATGATTAACTCCCTCTAGAAAGCACCCATCGCTCCGTATAGGTATGTTTGTGCTTGGATGTGTTGATTTGCATGGTGGTTTCACAGCTACAAAAGTCCCATGCTACTTTTGTCAAAGATGTCAGTACTTAAAAGAGGACACCTGAAAATCCTATTTACATGGTATTATTCTGGTCCAGTGCGGTTCCCGCAATGTAGTGTGAGCAAAACCAGTGGCATTGCAGAGGAGGAAATGCCTGCGTGATTCCCAGTCACATATATTGCTACCGTGACAGTCTCTGAGCCCAGGAGGGCAATGGCAGATGCAAGCTCCTGATGGTTTGATGGGAATGCAGTCTTGCTACATTTCATCTTCAAACAATTATCCTTTTTTTAACATTACCATGCTTCTTTACATAAAGCGTGCTGTATTTGTCCTCTAAATCCTTTCTCTCTTTATTTCAGCAGAGAGGAGATTAGCCGTGTAATCATTTATAAAACTGTTTAGATTCTGCTAGCTGGTTTTCTTTGGGGAGAGTCATACCCGGTACCTTTACTAGGAATAACTCTGTAAATTAATCATCATTGATTTCCTTCCCCCCCACCCCCAGTGAATAAGAAGGTAGAAAAAATAGAACAAATATTTTTAGTTCTGCCCCTATTGAAGGAGAAATAAATCTTTCCTATTAGTCATAAAGGTCTAGATGTATCCTTTTTTTTTATAACGTCCTCTTGAATAATTAGAGCTTTGAGTTATGAAGTCAAGACTCCTGGGTCATTGCCAGAACAGATTTGTTTAAGGGGGACACTAGTTCCTTGAATTCCTTTTAAAGGGCTTTGTAATGTCCCAGGCTGCTCTTAATTAGTGATTTAAGAGGGAATACATCTGTTTCACTGAGGATTGTGAAAATTATTATTTAACTGGAAATGTTTAATAAATGGCTCTTTGAAAGGCTAATGTATCTTCAAAATGAGACGTGTATCACAGAGTAATCAGGTGGATAGTGATCTCGCAGTTCTACTTGCCAGGGTCTTTTTGGAGCTGAAGATGGAGAACAACATCAAAGACCCTTGGAAGTGTCATCTGCCATTGAATTTTATTTCATACTTCATCATTCATTCACTACCTGCACTTTTTCTTTAAACTTCAGGTTTTAACACTTCATTTACCAGGGGAAAAAACAGTAGACAAATGTTGATGTTGGTAAAAGGAGGTCTGTAGGAAGAAGCAGTATCGCTTATTAGATAAACTGATGATACTTCATTTTTACCCCAGACCACTGTGGCAACTCAAATACTGCCACTACAGTATGGGTTTTTCTACCAAATTTAAAGCTACTTAATGGGAGATTGTCATATGCTAAAAATGCATAAGTGCATCTTTGCTGGATTAGCAATTTGAACTGGCGTCCCTCAGAACTGAGGGGCTGGGGCAGGTGACGGAGGAAGGAGGAACTCCAAATTAAGAAGCTGCTGCTTTTAGCAAACTCTTCCTTGAATACATGAGGAGATGGATATTTATAAATGCAGCATTACCATCTCCTACTGTTCACAGGTCTTGAATTAGTAATCAAAAACTTGAAACCGGATATTTTGACTTTCATTTACCTGTTAGTTTCTGAGCCCTTACTGCCATCTTCTTTCATATTTTTCTAGGGTGTGGGGTTTTTGGTGTTTTGTTTTGTTCAGAGGGGTCTAATACATGAGAGCTGAAAATATACTTGAATAGTGAGGTTCTTTTCAGCTCTCCTAAATCCAGGTATGTAAGGTTTTGAGAAAAGCAGCAAGTGTTGCAAGACGTGCAAGAACAGTTGAGGAAAACCCAGCAGGACACTAAATGGCAGTGCAGAAGTAGGAACGCTGGACTTGACAGCGGGGCAGAGCTGGACCCGTTTTTTTCAGGAATGTAAACATCCCATAACGTTCATAAATATCTTTCCCATTTCTGCAGTCCCACAATTTTAAATATATATTTTGCTATCTCATTTAGCTTTCTGCAATCCTCTGCAAAACACCCAGTGTTTTCTAGAAGGGAATGGCTGATGAGATGCGGTAGCGCTGCTCCTGTGTAACTAACCACACTGGAGAATCACATTGACAGACATTCTGTAAATTGCCCACATTACAGAACATTGATGATGCCATTAAAATGGTAAATTTAATATTATAGTACTATTAGATTTCTCCCTCATTAACTCTGATCTGATAAACAACCTCCGGCATATTTTGAAGGTAATAGTCACCTTACAATCACTACTGCTCCTCTCTATCTGGCATTTCAAGCTCCTATAGATTTATAGTTCTTCTGTCATCTAATCTGTACTTACTGCTTTCTTTTTTCTTTGAACTTGTGCTTACAAGCAAACCCTTTCTTAGAGGGCCCTGGGCATGCAATTAACATTTCACAGCAAGAATAAAGTCATCCTAAATTCCGTTCCTGGGATTTAGGACAAAATCGGTTTCGGAGAATAAAATGAACCCAATGATCAGACAGGCACGATGCGGACCTCCAGAGGTGTTTTTGTACTGGGCACTTTGTAAGGGTTGGTACAGGGTAGTGCTGGTAGCAGTGGTTGTGTTCTTGGCCTTTGCAAACAGGTATCAGAGCAGCCTCTGCAAAATTTTGCTGGAGATGTAGGTGGTGAAGAGGGGAGCGAGCGGGTGCTGTGGCAGGGGCTGTGATGGGTGCTGAGCACAGCCCTGCCAGGCAGAGCAGCCCTGCTGCAGCGCGCCTGGGAGCTGGAGAAGCTGAAGAAACTTTTTTCAGCTGTGTCTGTCCAGCAGAGACAACTTCCACTCCCAAACATTAATCCTCAAGCAGCAAAACCATGAGCCACAGCTTGACAAAGTAACCTTAGCTCCTCCCGACCGGCAGGGAGGCTTCCGTGAAGGTATCACTTGCCTCCTTGTTTTCCTAAGTGAGTCATGGTTTAATTAGAGCTCTGTCTCAAGGAGGAGGTGGTTGTTATACATCACCTATCACAATGTAAAAGTGGAAAGTGATGCTGAAACGCTGACCCTTAATCTGAAGTGCACCATCTGTGTTTTATTTCCACATCTTGCTGAGTTTACAGTTATTTGAATTCACAGTTTGTTCCCCATTTGCTGTTCCCACATGGTAAGTGAATTGGATCCAAAATGTACTGATGAAAGATTGAGAAGTCTGTTGGAGAAGTTTGTTCCTACCTACAAGAGTGCTCTATCTCACACTTCTTCCACCCTGTGAGTTAAATCCCAGCTGTAAAATCTTGTCTCAAGATGGTCTTCTTTCATGGTGGGAAGTTGAGGTTATTGTAAGGACAAGGACTCGTTTCCCCATCCTGAAGTGATTTATGGTTTGCCTTTGACTTTCTGCTCAAGAAAAGGTAGAGAGTTCTCTCACATCTGACAAAGTATTTGCTTTACTGTTCCTGTAAATTTGTGTGGATGCTTATCTGGTGGTGCTTGGCATTGGAGCACCACTTATTTAATATTTTTTCTTTGTTAGTATGAGCCAAAGTGTTTGATGCTAAAATAAGACTGGGTATAATATAATGAAAGGTGCTATAATTATGATTGTAACGGTTTTCATGGTGCAACTTCAAATTACTGTGATTTTAGAATGGGCAAGCAGCTCAAAACCAGGTTGAATTTCATTTATTCTCCTTTGTTTCTATTTTTTCCACCGACAGCAACCATTTTCTTAAGACATAACTAACTGTAAAAAAGATATAAAATTTAAACATGTCGTATTTCAAAAGCAAGCCATCAAAATGCTGAAGGCTGTATAAACTTAAATACCTTCTTTGGCTTTTGCTGTAGACCACACAAGCTCTGAGAAATTGATTACTCTGGTGCTTGAAGGGGCTTTCATGATACAGAAACAGAGGTTTGCATTGAATTTCTTTCTTTGTGTGTGGGACTTTTTTATTACTGGTGCTTGAAGGGGCTTTCATGATACAGAAACAGAGGTTTGCATTGAATTTCTTTCTTTGTGTGTGGGACTTTTTTTTTTTTTTTTTTTTTTTGGAAAGAGAAAAAACCTTTAAACCCCAGATTAAAAATAAGCCATTTCATTGTTTCCTTTTTCTCCCCTTCTAAATCTTATGAAAGAGTTTTCATAAATGATTGGGGAGCTGCATCTCTGAATAAATGTAAGGTAAAATGCTCCATTTCTTTTTTTAATAAAGAGGCTTTTTTCTGGAATGTCCCATTTAGGTGCTGCCTCATTGAAGTATCATCTGGTGAGAGAGTTTCAGTCTGGCTTGTGCAGATTTTTTTATTTTGTGCACATGAAGAGGAGGGGCGAGGAATTAAGAGTTATTTATTTTCGTATTGCAGTTTTCAAATTTACTGTATCCAGTACTCTAAACCCATCATTATCACAGGCTTTGGAATTCCCATGGGGACTGTGAGCTGACCGAACGCATACCCAAAAAACAGCCTAAGACTGAATGAGGCTGTTGTTGAAAGATCACAAAGGTGAATCTTGAACAAAGAATTTCTATCTTTTCTTTTTAAACAAGAGACACATAATGGGCCAGCACCTTGGGCCACATGGTGTTTTCATGAAAATATTTATCTCCTGTAAAATTAAGACTGTTTTATATATTTATAATCAGGCCATCCTCCTGTTCATGTGTGGCTATTTCTCTTATAAAGGTAATTAATATAAGGCTGGCTATCTCGCAGTGGCATTTTGCCCCTACCCGGTTAGTTCAAACAATTTTGGGGATCGGGTACTTCAGCAAGAGCAGTCGCTGTATTTGAGCTGTTGGGCTTGGTAGTGGAACACAGAGATGATGTTACTTCCTTGCGTTGCCTGGCCCTCACGCACACGTGCTGTAAACTTGTGAGCTGTCGCCTGCGTCCATACCTGTACCGAGCTGCTTTGCAAACGATGGCTGTTAGCTGGTGTGGTTGAAAATGTCTGCTTGTTAGAGCAGCAGTGGTGGGTGCTGTCCCTGCCACGCCTGAGCCCTGGTCCATGGGAGCAGGTGACCAGGGGTGGCCCCACAGCACCCTGTGCCCACCCCACCAGCACCTCCCGCACGGTCCTCGGGATCCGCACGTCCCTGCCTGCCTCGGTGGAGCCGCGTGAGCCCTGGCGAAGCAGCCGTTGAGCTGCGGGGGAGCAGGTTTCCTTGCGAGGCTGGAGTCCCCTGGGATTTCAGTACTGCATCTAAGCAATCCGGTCCTGTGAGATATGTGGAAAGCGTCCAAGACGGACACCTGCTGGCTCTGAAGCAGTCAAGTGCTTTTTCCAAAATATCTTCGGCCCCTGTTCTTGATGTTTACTTTTAAAAAGATACAGGCATGTGTTGGCTGTAAAAGAAAGGGGAAAAAAAAATAAATCATTGCTACTGTCACTGAAATTCCCTGCAGATTTAAAAGGAAGATGAAAGTTGGTACTTTAATAGGAACTCAAAGCCCTTGGGACAAGCACAGCAGAAAACAGAAAGGTGCTCTGTATTCTGTCTGATTGCTTGCAAAAATGAGTGCTCTATCTCCTATGGAGAGACAGACAGAGCTAGAAATACGTATTTGCATAGTTCCCCCATTCTCGTGCCTTGCAAACTAGGACAATACCATTTTGCACTTCCCTGGGCATATTCTCAAACATCAGCTCAGTGAAGGTGACAGAGAAATAAAAAGGGTGAGGGAGAAAGAAGAGAGGGGGGAAAAATCTGCCTCGTGGTATTTCAGATCTCCAGCATACACAGGTGCTTTTTAATCCCTCTGGCCTACATATTCCCCAGCCCCTAGGAATAGAGGAGTCGTGATGTAATGCTCTTTTCCTCACACTCCTAGCTTAAATACAGATGGAAATTGTTGTCATGTGTTAGAAATGTCACCAATAATATAAAAGGCAGGCTTCTGCATTCTCCCTTTTGCACTGTCAGCTGCTGCTGCCAGCTTATTCTTCCCTCTCAAACCTATTGTCATGTGGCAGAAACCCTGATGTAAGTAAGCCCTGTCCTCCCCCTGCTTATGATCCCTGCATTTTTTATTCCCCTCTGCTGCAGTGCTGAGGATCATTACATACCACGACTTAAAGACAAGACCTCACAAAGGAAGGATTAATCTTGTATTTGTGCTTGAATTTCGAAGGACTCAGGCAAGTGAGAATGTTCTGTTGTATTCTCTTCTTTTTTCTTTCCTAGATGCTAACGTAAGAAATGAAAAGCAGCAAATGTGATAAGCTAGGTCTGTGTTTACTGAGCGAACCCAGTGGTTCCTCAGCTGCAGGTTGTGTGTGTAAGGAGAGAGCGGGTTATAACGGGAGGCAGGGGAGGCTGTGGGGTTGGGGAGGGAGCTGCAGAGCGGAGCTCCACAGCCTTAGCCCAGCCTGGGAGGACAGATGGCTAGTGCTGCTTTTTAATTCATCAAGCAGGCTTTACGTGAGGCCCGTTGGCGAGCGGGTGCGCTGCGAAAAGCGGGGTCAATGGGCACGAATAGGCTGAGATCAGGACCAGATGCCTGCCGAACAATGGGGCTTTTGAAAGAAATGCGGGAGGAAGCGTGGCGCTTGCTTTGTACTGCCTCCGCATTGCAGGTTGGAATGGGGCAGCTCCGATTTAATGAAGTGCATTCCTAAACGTGGTCGTCAGCCCGGGCTGGGAGACAAGGGGACATGTCAGAAGGGGGCTTGTGGGGCTGGCGTGGGGGGGGAGCGATCCACTGATGGATCGCCCCGAACAATGCAGTCTTAGTGTTGGATGGGAAAAACCATCAATACATCCCTGTGCATATTAATGCGATACAGCAGGTGTTGCTAAATGTCTGTCCCCGCATTGTTCTCCCGCGGCTCAGCTGAGGAGGGGGCAGGAAGGAGACCTCGCGAGGGATGCACTCGTCTGGGGTAGAAATGTAGCTGCTCCCCAGGCGGCCGCGCATGCCGAAAGTAAAGCAGGAGGTGAGAATCGGCGTGCGTTTCCGCTCCTGGGGTCACGGCGTGGGGAAAGGTGCTGGCCGCTTGTGAGCTAGGCTGGGCAGCGGTCCCTTGTGCTGGCTCTGGCAAGCCAGGAGGGAGACAGGCTCAGAGAGGCTGGTCACATCTTAAAGGCATAGCAGGGCCAGGAGGGTCGTCTTCTGCAAAACATCCCCTAAAGTAAGCAGGTGTGAAGGCTGGGAAGTGAATCTCCTGAGAGCAGGCTGGGTCACCAGGGCAGAGGGCAAGGAGCGAGGAGGCAGAGATGGTGTCTCAGTTGAAATTCAGCAGTGAGAGAGTTAAAAAGGGCATATTTTTTTTTTTTAGGTTCTCCAGAATTACATCAATTGTGAATGAGTTGCAGAAGCTGTGTGTGAATTGCAATAAACAAGGTGTATAACATGTATAAAACCAAACAAAATACCTATTCCTGCATTTGTGTGTATCCTGCTGCACTGGCTGAACATACCCCTCTCTAAGATAGTTTCTATGTAAGAGAAGTAACATCCCTCAATACAGCCATGTTAGCCAGTGTAATTCTTGAAGGCTTGGGGGGGAGGAGTGTACATAGTCTGTCATTATTATATGTATTTCTTAATAAAAAGACACCCATTTAATTGCTGCCATTGTGTTGTCTGCTCTCCTTGTGATGTGTGACATGCTATACTGTATTTGTCAGCAGAATGAAAGGGGTCTTTGTTCCTTATTCGTATTATGGCACACTGCATCTCTCAGTGAAAATGGAATATTTGCCTTTAGAGCTAAGTGTAATTTGAAGGCTTGGGGGGGAGGAGTGTACATAGTCTGTCATTATTATATGTATTTCTTAATAAAAAGACACCCATTTAATTGCTGCCATTGTGTTGTCTGCTCTCCTTGTGATGTGTGACATGCTATACTGTATTTGTCAGCAGAATGAAAGGGGTCTTTGTTCCTTATTCGTATTATGGCACACTGCATCTCTCAGTGAAAATGGAATATTTGCCTTTAGAGCTAACTTAGCTGGTGATCTGTGCCCGCTGTTACACTGGGAAGGGTGTCTGTTTTTTCCCAGGAGTTTCAGAGGAATTTGCAGGCAAGGCTTGTATTATTTTATTTATTTATTTTTACGTATCAGTGTGTTAACAGTGATGAAGAGTGATGAGCTTCATTTGCCCACGGGACAGGTAAAGCATGGCCAGTGGCTGCAGCAGCTTCGCATTTTGTGGCTGCCTTTCCGTGTATCCCTTGTCTGTGGATGAATGGCCAAGTCGACCATGAACTAGGATTTAGTCCTTGTGCACCTTTGATCATTTACTGCTGTGTAAACTGCCAACAAGAGTTTAAAAAAATAAACCAAGAGTCTGTAATACGGACAAGTTGTGTGCCTATTCAAAGGTTGGCCAAGACCGCAGATTAATAAAGGCAGTTACTGAACGGCCAGCTATGAGAGTGACTATTTGGGGATGGCAGTAGCACTTGTAGAGCGCTTTCCAGCCACCACCGCCGAGTGTGTAGTGGATTAGGTTACAGTATTGTCTAACATCAACAGCGTTATCAGTTGCTATCTATTTACTGTCCTTTTCATGCTCTAGCTACTTGTGTATCAGTCTGTGTGCATGTAAATGGGAACAGTTTACAGGTGTAGCGGCTGGAATTAGTAGCCAAAAAGGATCCAAATTGAAGGCAGTGCTTGCCCAGACGATTAATAAGACTTCTTCTAACACACTTACATTGCATGAATGTATGGAGCATGTCTTTAAATTGAACTACCATGTTCAGCAGCTTGAGCTTTACATTGTTAATTATGCTTATTTTCTACTCTGCAGTGCACAAGGAAAAATGGGCAAAATGCAAAGTCTAGCTCAGTCCCAGGAGGCTATGGTCTGCTGCGAATGGCTTTTCTGTTAGAGGGTCTGGCTCAGTAAAGGGCCAGATTGTGAACCTGTTGCTTGTTGATGTGTGGCTTCTCCTGCAACGTGGGAAATTATATCGAGGAGTAACTTTGCTCCGGAGAGAGCAAGAATTCGTTCAGTGGTGCAGAAGAGCAGGGAGCGTTTTCTCCCTTGCCAGCTTGTTTCCACTCGTCATTGCCTACTGCTAGCTCCTGTCAGATGGAAGCAATGATGTATCCATGTAGATCCAAGAATGATGCTTCACTTCCTACTGGGAAACTGCTGCAGAGCTGGCGAGAAAGAGCACTGGCAGCTGCTCCAGGAGCACTCCAGCTCCTTGCTGTTGAAGTGTTGCAGAGCCAGGTTTTGCCATAACAGCAATAAGCCTTTTCCAGTTGCATTTCTTTCTTTTTTTATACACTGTTCTAATGCAGGTAATCCAACCTGCAATTTGAAGCTTAGAGTATCCTTTTTGCCATTATTGACAACCCCTAGCACAAGTAAGGCTGTCATAGCAGTCAAAGTGTTGCGGAACGAAAAAAGCAACAATGAAAGCCATTAATTCAGCAGCAGAAGCTGATTAAATGGTGCTGGCTTCTTGACTTTGCGTCTGACAGTAATAATACTTACCCTGTGTTTCAGTCATTTAAAAGTTCATATGCTGCAGGTAAGGCTCTTGCCTGCACTTTGAAGCTTGTGGCTAGATGCCTTTCTGCCAGCTTTCCATCCCTTCCAGTGCACTGATTCTTTAAATGGTTATGCAAGAAATGCTTCTGAAATTAATGCACATTAAGTCATTTTGGTCAAGAGGTGCTGGGTGCTGTGGTATTCAATAAAGCTTATTCAAAATGTGGTGCTATTTTCAGTCAAATTCTGCTAAATCCGGTCCTGAAATCCTCTAAATATTTTGCTCTTGAATATTCTGGTAAGCATGATGGCTGGTTCACTGTGTTAATCCTATATGGTCTTTCTGTCTGCAGCTAATCCTGAGCTGTTGTTGCTGTTCTGCATACATGAGTAAGATTCTTTCCCCCTTCCCCTTGATGATATCCAGTAGAATTCCAGCTGACTACTAGAAGATAACAGATCAAATGTCCTACTCCTCTTTTTTTCTCCTCCTTAAGTATGAGAGTTGAGTTTCTTCTGCTTGAAAAACAAAACCTGGAGAAGTAGGAAAAATATCCTAGATCTGTTGTGCTCTATCTGAAGGCATGCACTGGCTCTGACTCTGTGCAGGATGTCTTCAGGAATCTCAGCTGTAGACAAATATGGAAGAAAAGACATGTTCAAAGCAAGTTTCCGAATTCATATAGATTTGAGAGAATTTCTATCACAACTTCTCGTTAATTAGAGATGAAGCTGGTAGTGATGGCTATAGTTAATATTGTTCCCCTAAAATAAAGTTATTGAATTTTCCTAGTTTTTCCTTGCACAGTGAAATGCAGGGAGGAACAGTGATTTATTTTTTTTTTTTTTTTAATTTTTTTTTTTTTTTAAAAGCTGGACCTACCTGTGGGAGATGTGCTTTGGCAAAATCTGTCGCTTTCTGGTAGAAAAAACTTTTCCTTTGGGACAGTTAGTATCACCTCAAAATGACTACGTGTCCATGTTTCAGATTTAGTAGATAAGCTTATGTAAGGAAGGGAGAAAGTTTAACCTTGGGTTGATTCCCCCCACCCCCGCTGATTTCACCCATGGGACAGACATTATATCTCCTTATAGTAAGATTGGCATACTTGCATAATGTATGTTAATATCAATATGCCCTATATCGGCATCGTTGCATGGGATGTATATATTTGGCATGTGTGTGTAATATAAATGCTCACACTTGCATTTAACTGCTAACGTCAAAATGTCATGAACTGGAGAGTCCACAGTAACTTAAGTAAAACCTTTTCTTAAAAGTGACATAATATTCTGTTGATGTAAAATGTCATAATTGCCCACATCTTTCCTTGGAAGAGATTGAATATTTTTTTTCTTTTAAATAGGCTTTCAAAGGATTCATTAAGAAAATGAAATCCAAGAAGAAAAATAGTTGACCCCACGGTTTGAGGCCAGTGATGCAAAATTCCCAACAAAATCACGTGTAAAGTCAGCCTTAAGTGAGCTGTTCCTGAATGACTTTGTTATATATTTTCTGAAAATGTTCAGTATTGAAATGGGGAAAAAAAGGCTAGATGAATAATGTAGTCCTGTCAGCAATTGGAATATGGCTGGGGGGGGGGGGGTGTGGTAACAGAGGTAGCACCAGGAATCAGCAGTGTTACCACGTTCTTCATTTGCCTGAGGAAACTCTTGATCCATTCCATTGTGAGGTAGTGTCCCACCAGGAATCAGCAGTGTTACCACGTTCTTCATTTGCCTGAGGAAACTCTTGATCCATTGTAGATTGGAAATTTTAATTTGTTTTGGGGTTTTTTTGTGTGTTTTGTTTTCATTAGGATACAACACTGCCTTTAATGCATTTGAAGATGAGATGAGAATCAGGCACACAAAAAATTAAAAGCTCGGAAAGAGCGCTGTTACTGAAATCATGATACATTGGGAAAAAAGTAAAATTGCTCCTCTCTTTTCCCCTGTTTGCACCCTCTCTGGGTACGGGTTTTACTAGAAGCCTTTAGTAGGTTTATTGCTAGCATTGAAAACACTGGTGTTGATTTTTTTATATTAATTTAAATGAATGGGGAGCAGGCTGAATAACAGTCATGTAGAAGGTGCTATTGGAAATGCACGCTTTGTCAGCACTGCGGTGGTGATTAATAGATTAATAGTGTGTCATTTCTTTGATGGTGCGCTAACAATTTGGCATCAGGATGCAAGCCCTTGATAATGGTGGGGAAGTGGCTGGGAAAAACAAAGTCTCCTCTTCCTCTGTTTCTTACATGGACCACAAAAAGAGCCTGAGGCTTGAGACATCCCCTGAGACTTGGGTTGTCTGAGGAACCAAAATCCTTTTCTTTAGCAGAGGCTGGGAATGGGCTATAGCAGTGCAAGCTACTTGCACAGTGCTACAGCAATGGCTGGTTAAAGGTGTGTTTTGAATGTAGTTCAGCTGACAAGTGCTAGTGTCCTGGTGTTGACAAGACAATGTTTTAACGTGATAATCTGTCATCCTAAACTCTTAAGGGAAATCAAGGGTTTACCACATTCAGATGCATGAGCTAAAACTGTCCTTTGCCTTTTCTACACAAAGACTTCAAATTTTTTTTTTTTTTTTTTTTCCCTGGTGAAGATGAAGTCAACTCATTTTGAGTTGTAATCAGGAAGTGATTCAGAGCCTGTGCTCATTAAATCCTTCCCTTCACTCCTGGGACTGCCAGCAAGGATGTCGCACATTACCTGCTGATGAGATGATGTTTTTGTGAAAGAGATGAATGCCCCAGAAAGTATTCTCACAGTGCCAAACCACTGGGAAACTGGAAAGGGTCTAGAAAGCCACAGCGAAGCTGGAATTTGAGTACTTGAGCTAGTTTTACCTTCACTCTGTTAAGCAGCTGCTTACCCATTAGAGAGAACTCACCTTCAGTCGTATGTGGTTTGGGGGACAAGAAGGTTGAGCCCTGCTGTTCTCATTATTTGAAGTTTCAGATTTTCTTTGGGTTATTAGGGTACAACACAGAGCATTTAATTCCCCTTATCAGCTCCTTTAGTCACTGTTTGATTGGATGGATCGTTTTCAATTTTTTTCCATTTTTCTCTTTCTTATATTTCATGTATTCTATTGTTTTATTAGTTCAGTGGCCTTTTTGGGTCACTGCAGTCTAAGCATTCTGACTTTTATAAAGGTCTTGGTGACTAAATATTAGTGACCTCTATTCATCTTCCTTGTGCTTCTCCAAGACAGTGCAGTCTGATTTTGAGCTGCACTGTGCTGCAGTATCAGTGAGTTCATCACATTGTGAATCAAAACCCATTTCTTCTCCACAGATGAAGGTGTCCGTTCAGTACATCGCATTGCTGAGTTTCTGCTTCAGTGTTCGGGGTAAATAGGATCCCTGCAAAAGAGGTGGAGGAGAAACTAGCCTGTGGAGCTTCGCCAGCCTAACTAAAATAAAGAAATGTACCGTGACACAATTAAAAGTGCATTGTTGGATTGAGGAGAGTCCTAGGAAAGACTAACAAGCTAAGCACGATTGACTTGAATTTCCAAATTGTGTAAGAGGAAATGGAAAAGTTAGCCTTAACTTCATTAGGGAACTTGTTATACCAACAGAAGTCTTTTTGGAAAATTCAGTCTTGTATTGGTAGGCTCGTATTTTGGGACATTCCTTCTTGGGCACCATCTGTGAGGCATTTCCCTAGCTCGGGCTCTGCCTCTTGGTCAGAGCTGAATGGACATGGGTCTGAGGAGAATTTGGGGTTCCAAGGTTAGGAAATATCACAATTGATGCTGCCATAATTTGGCCATTTTACGCATTATATTCTGCCATTATCTGGGCAAGTCTCGTCAAATAGACGTGTAACATAAGAGCTTTCCTCATGCTCAAACTTGCTTTCTCCTTCTGGTAACACTCTGCCTCATTTGTTATTCTCTGCTGCACACTAAGTGAAGTGAGAAACGGGTTTTATAAGTGAAATAAGAATGTCCAACATCAGGATGGAAGAATTCTTGAGAAATACCTGCATGCACAAAGAGAAACAAAAACTGTTCAAGCAACTTGGACTGTGGCCTTTGGTAGCTCAGAAGTACTTAATTTGGGAGACACTATTTTAGCAGGCATTTTTTTTCTGTCTAATGTTGTAGGCTTTTTAAAAAGGCAGGGAGGAGCAGAGGAACACCCCAAAATTTCAAAGTCCTACCTTCTTCCCAAAACTGAGAGCAAGCTGTTAAGGAGGGGCAGAGAACAACTATGGGAGATTTCATCCACAGTATTTAAACTTCGGGAAACTTTGAAATGGGAGTCACTGAAAGCAGAAGCTTATAATGGCGTGTGTGAAACGGGCTTTTCAGGTGTTGCTGCTGGCTGCATCTGACACACACAAAGCTTAAATTTTTAAGCAAGGGGAGATTTTAATGCCGCCCAAATGTTGCTTTTATATGTAGAACTCTTTGCATCTCTAGCTGCAAAATGGCACGCTGTCACCATGGGGAGATCTGTAAATTGAAGGGCCTTTCTCTAATAAAAGGTCTGCTTCACTGTAAAGCAGATACTAGGGTTCTATCGTCTTGAAGGGCAAGCTGGTAAATGAAATATTATCATCTCAGTGTGTTCTTTTAGTAAAATATTTAAAAGTGGCTCACTCCTGGTGAATTACCTGCTGACCTGATCCTCTAGCAGCCTTATTAAATAGTTGCCTGTTGTAACATTCTTTGTGAAGTTAAAGCATGTCCCACTGCACTGAGCGCTGTTTCAGATATCCCCATTATAACAAAAAGTCTTTATATAGTAATAGTGCAAACTGACGGCTCTCATGGGTGTTTTCATAATGAGGTTTTATGGTAACTGTTCTCTGATCCCTTTTCTCCTTTTACCATTGTATCAAATTTACTCAATTTCTCTCCATATTCATAGAGCTTAACAAATTTGCTCTTCTAATTCCTCCGATGTTCCAAACACCACCACTTCTGATACAGAATGAGTTTACCGAAACAAATGGTGGCATAAAATAAGGGTATCTTTGCACAGCTCAGCTGCTTGGGCTGGCATGGCTTAATGAGCTTCTGCTCATCAGCTGAGCTGCTGTAGCACTATGTATGCACTCCTTGCCCTGAGTAAATGCAAAATGAAATGAGTTAGTTTAAAATCTTAAACTTTTTGCTATTTAAAAGCTCATACTCTGCTTGGGTGCTGGGGCAGTCTGATGCTGTTGCATGGGCAGTGGTAACTTGATTTCTTTTGGTCATCTGTCTATAACCTGAGAAGAGTTTTAAAAGCAAATAAATATTTCTACTTGCCATATGGTGGTAGGCAGCTGCCCTTGCTGGTACTACTTGAGGTTTGCAATACTGTTACAGCAACAGAAATAATGGGGATGTGACCAGCACCTGAACAAACAATTGCACTTGTGCCTTGGGCTTTGAAACTGTATGCCTTGGATATTCCTGGGTGGAGTGGAAGAAATCTCAAACTCCTTTGATGTCTTTCCTGACCTCATATCTAATTACATTATTTTTTGATAGCTTTCCCTCAGGAGTTCCTTATTTTAAATGCATTTTACAAACATGCATTCAAATGAGTCTGACACTATTAATTTTTGTAGTCTAGTTATTTTATATTGCTGACCATCCCCTTGGTACTTGAACCTTTTCCTACAGAGTCTTCAGTGCACTTCAAGAGCCTGTGGTCTGTCCTTCTCACTGAAATAGAAAGCGTGATTGGGTTAAAACTTTGTTTTTTCTCCCTTGACTCATATGCTTTCTCCCTGTTTGACTATGTTTGGTTTTATTCTGATGCATCTAGGCAATAAGAAACAGAGGTGCTCAGAGACTGCCAGTTCTGGTTCTGCGATTTGTACAGTCGAGTTTGCCAAATCCCATCTTTATGCATTGAGACTTGCGGCAGTGAGAGTTGGCAGCGTGCAGCGGGAGCTGGTGGTCTGGACCACAGCTTTGCAATGGGCCAACAGGTATTGGTGTAGGCTGATGGATATCTCCTAGCTGTGTATTCTCTGGGAGCTTCCTGTCTTTGCCACAGGTTACCTTCATCTCTGCATGCTGCAGGCTTATCTATCTCCAAAACCAAGGGGGACTGAGAAAATGATCTGTCCTAAGATACTGCAAGCTCTGTTACTATGGCTGGGTGCAGTGATTGATCTTTTGCATATCCTTCCACAGTTTATCTCAATCCTGAGAATTATTTTTGCTCTCTGAAGAGCTATTTTGTTAGAGGTGTTGGCTGTGTTTCAAGAAAAAGAGGAAAAAAAAAGATAAATTTCAAGATGTTACACAAAGTAACAGCAAGGAATAATCCTGCTTTCCTGAAAAATGCTGTAGGAGCTGGTGTGGCTGCTCCTGTGGTCTCTGCCGCTGTTTGACACAGCGTACAGACTGCCCAAACTCTGTGCAGCAGTAGGACTAAAACAGCTCCTGTATTCAGAGCTTCTCTAGCTTAAAGTTTTATTTAAAAAGGTTTGTTGGGCTCTGCTTGCAAGCCAATACGTACCACACTATGCTGACTGTGAGGTCCGATACCATCTCAGTAATTAAGTGCCAGCATCCTACAGCACTGTGGGCTTAATAGTCTGCCAGCAGCTTAAATGCCACCTGATATTAAATTCATCAGTCTAACTTTTTTGGCGTTCTGCAGCCGACCCACGGTAACAATGACCATGGCAAGTTATGTATAGACGGTGCCTGCTGCACAGGCACTGCTTGGTTGCTTTAATTGCTGATCTGTTACCTTCCTCAAAAGACAGGAGGAGTGGAGGAGAAGAAAGGCAGCACTATACTTAAGGCACGTTTTTGCCCAGCTCCCATCAGTCCATTCTTTCGTAGACTTTTTGAGTTTCCAGTGCATCAGGCTGTGATGACCGGCAAGGCACCCTGGGCAATGGGAAAGGGCGCAGGGTGGCAGGCCAGCCCACAAAACCCAGGTCTGACCGTGATGGAGATGCCCTGTGAGTACCTGCAGTGGGTGCGCAGGGTGCTGGGAGCCGGCTGCGTGAGCAGGGCTGGGCTCTTTCCCCCATCCCGCACAGGGCGCTCACAGCTGCTGCTAAACTGGCTGCAGCAACAGCTACCTGCTTTTTTGCTGGCTTTTTTGCCGGAATGGCCCAGCTGCTGCGAGGAAGGGAGCAAGAGTAAACGGCCAGGAGGTGGGGGAGGGCCTGGGGCTTGGATTTACTTGTGCTGCTGTGGAGCTGCACTCTTACTGACTGCTCTTTGGGGCAAAAACCTCCATTATTCGACATTATGTAGAAGACATGGTACTGTAGGGTCCTAGTTGCATTAGAGTTCCTCATGCCCCCCGAAATACAAATAATGGTGAGAATTCATCCCTCTGCCTTATTTTCTCCCATTGTAAGTTGAGGCTAATGATACACTCCGTTTTTTAAAGCTCTTTGGGATCGTTGGATGAAAAGCACTATGTAATTATTAAAAGTGCAGCTTTTATGGTGCTGCCTTTAGAAGGAAGGGAAAAAACCATATTCACTTGGCAAAATATTGTGTTGTAGATGGAGCTTTGGAAATCTGACTTTCATTGTTAAAGCTAAAATTAAAAAGGACAGTTCTGCTGTATATTCTCATACCAAAACCAGGCCTGTGTTGAGGCTGCATAGAAGCTTTCTGCGCCACTGGAAATGTATAAAAAAGAAAAAAAAAAGAGCAAACTGAAACAAAAGAAGGGCTGGTCAAAAATAAAATGAAGTAAAGCCAGTGATGCCTGCGAGTGCCACTTGTTTGTCTTTGGGACTTAGAGATGCTTAGGCAATGTAACATCGAGTTCTTAGCGGTGTATACGCTTCTGGCCACATCGTTTTCATGGCCGTTAAGTTCAAATGCTTGTCTGTTTCCTGAGATGAAAGAAGTGAGAGCTCTCAAAAAAAGAAGCCTGCAAATTCTGAAGCAGCTGTGCTGCATGCAGTTTGCCTGGGAACTATACCTTAAAATACCATTTTTACCTACTTTGAACAGGGCAGAGGCTGATATGAATGCCTCATTGTTTTGTCTCAAGATTGTTTTCCTAGAAAATATCTTTCAAAATATTTATTTTTTTGTAAATGCATGCATATAATTATAGATAAAGGCTAATTTGTGTCTCTGAATATTGTACTGTCAAATGGAAGCTGAGTGGTTTAATACCAAACTGGGACTTCACATTTAAATCATGCCTGTGTGCTTTTTATGATTTTACAATAGAGTCAGTAGCCAATAATCGCCTAAATTGGCTTTCCTAAATAACATGCCAGATTAGATAGTCTAATGGTTTATTTGGAAAATGGGAAGCAAAAATGATACTGCATTGGGTCAAGACTGTAATATTGAAGTTAAGAAGACGACAAAAAACAATGCCACATTTGTCTGCCCATGTGCAGTCAGCCTTGCTGAGCACATGGATTTGCTGATCACCAGAATGCTGGAAAGTTTGATAAATTTGACTAATTCATTGAAAATCTCAAAAAATGTAATGAAAACTAAGAAACAGGTAATTTTTTTTGTAGCAACATCCAAACTACAAGGTGAAATTCTTGCTCAAATCATCACAGGGTGTTAGCAATACTCAGACCTTAATTTCCAGTGAAAGCCCACCTGTGTGCAGATTTTTGGAAAATGAGAAGGATGAACTCCTGACATAGTCACCACGATGGGATCATCCAAATCATGGAAAGAAAAAGCTGTGGAAGTCAATTCTTTCAGTCTCAAAATCAATAAAAGCAAAGTGTTTCAGGGAAAAAGTCTGCTTTCCCATGCATTGGGCCAAGTTGTTCATGCTGACCATTTATTTTTTTCTTTGTGATATCAGATGTGGCTAGATCAAACAGCAAACAACTCTGTCCATCACCCAGCTGGAAAAGACTAACGCGCTGCAATATGCAGCTCAGCTAGTATTCATATGGTCAGCCCACATGATAATGATTTAAATGATCATAAAGCTGTTCTTTTTATAATGCAGAATAAAAATTAAAAGAAAAAAAAGTTACTTGGTAGGCTTACTAGTTGCCAAACTTTTCAGAATTCTTTTGCTATGGAACTGTTTAGAAGTTCCTGTGAAATCTGTGTTATTTATTTGTAAGCCCAGATGAAAATGTTCAACTAAATGTGACCCCAATCAGTTAAAACATTTGCAAGTTACAGAACTGCGGCCAAAAGAAAAGTCCTGCTTCTGCCAAAAAAATACTTACTTTTAAAAAAATGTAATTTTACAGGTAGTTAATTTTTAATGCAGACAGGTGTCTTTTTGGTGTTTAAAACCTGGCTTTTATTGGCCAAGAGATATTGGAAAATGGAATAGCTATGGAGAGCATGTGGAAACTTGTTTTGGAATGAATAAAAATGCAATTTTAGCACTCAGTATTTTTTTGGTGTGCTTACAAATGGCTTTGTGTGGAGAACTGAGGGGAAAATGTTGCCTTTACAGCTCTGATGCATTCCAGCTACGAGTTTTCCAACTATAAATTGTCTTAATTCCCTTCTGATACGTATTTTTGGAGTTTCAGAGAGAACAGTTGCGTTCTGTGGGTATGACAGAGACAGGGCACTTGCATTTGTCCTGGTCCCATTGATTTCAGGTGAGCATTGGATCAGGGCTTTGTGGCTTTAGTGGGGCTATAGATGATGCTTTTGGAGGGAGGAGGAGGAGGGTCTTCAGCTCTAGTGCTGCTGTAGTAACTAACTCACCAGTGTTACAGTTTGGTTCAAGCCACTTGCTACCAGATTTCCTGAGTTGTTCCAGGAGATGAGCATCCTCTGACTTGGGGGATAATCCATCAGTTCATTTATAATGCATGCTCATCAGTTGGGCTTTAATTTGTTTATTTGTTGTGTTACTAATTTGATGGGAAAGATTTCTTTAATGTATGCATGTGGTTATTTGTATAAAGAGCTGCTGCTCTGATCCTGGTAGCTGACAGCACTGACCCCTCAGGACAGCACTCTTCACTCTGGAAATACCGGAGCCTTGTAAATAAGGAATTTGCATAACACTAGCTAGAGATTTAAAAGAACAAAGAAAGACTCCTCTTGCCTGTCTCTTGAACCGATTAAGTATCTTGGCTTTGTGTTGTTGCTTTACTACATGCAAAATAGGTCCTGACAAACTTCTGAAGGGATAAGTTGGATTCTTCCAGTCTTGGAAACATCCAGATGCTTTAACCATTATCTTAAAAGGTACTGCGTTGTTGAAGTTATAGCCGTGATGGAGGAATTACTGGGTGAAACATTCTTTACTTGTCTTGAGAGATCAGACTAGATTGTAATAGTGGTGTTTTCTTGTGGAAAAGATTTTTTATTTTGGATTGTTCTAAACTTGAGTCGTAACAGCAAAAAATCCTTATGCATCACAAGAGGGGCCTGTCTCCTAGTTTAACCTCCTCAGCTGGCATAAATCACTGCAGCCTTTTTTCATGTTAGGTCACAGGCTTGGATAAGCATATTTATTCGTATCAAGCCGCTGAATGTTTTGAGGTTCATCTATGACTAACTGAAAGTCTTTAAAAATAGACCAAACATCAGAAAGCTCTTGAAATGTTTTGTGATATAACGTCTACTTCAAATAAATGGGATAGTCTCAATTACCTCTTATAGTTGGTTCATTTTAATGGATTTTTATCCTCTTTTCTTTCCCTGATCAAAACAAATGCAGCTCACCTCTGGTATGAGGTCAGATGGGTGCTAGATGAGATTTGCTAATGCCCATGTTTATAATAACAGGCATGGGCCCACCTGACGTAAAAGGCCTCCTTTGCTCTCATCCCTGCACATCCAGGTCACCTGCTCGTGTGGGGACAGTCCGGGGCAGTGTCGGGACGCTCTGACACATAGTGGGAATCTTACTCTCAACTCTATAAGGAGTGAGGTTTGGTACGTGGGTAGCTGTTACCTGTTGAAAAACATCTAATAAAGACTAAGTGAGGGGCCACAAGACCTAGTATAGGACAGCTTTTTAGACAAGGCTCCCCTTTAATTAAGGATCTTCCCCAGCACTAAGCGTGCCGTTTATTTACTGGGATGATGTTTTGAGGATCCCGGTGCCCAGGCTTTTGGTGCCTGTATCGGGATGCCACTTAAACAAGGCTTGTGCTAATGGATCTTGGATCTGAGCCTGTCGGTTCTGGGTTTTTCCTTAATAGAAATGGACACCAGTTTGAACTATAGGTAGCTCACGTGTTTGGGATACAAGATATAAAGGAGACGCATACTGAACCAGTTTCAGATGAATATGAGGGACAAACAGTCCAGAGCCATTGGCACCTACAGAGGTCCCAAAAGATGTTACTTCTTTTTTTTCTTTTCACTGTATAGGGATGAAAAAGGCTCCTCTTAAGTTGCAATTCAGTTGTGTTCTTCTTCATTAATTTAAACCATTTGGTGGGGCAGACAATTTGAAGTGGAAACTGAACACAAGAAGGTCATTGAGCCCTACACTGGGCAAGTAGATTATGGACCACACGCACAGGCTTGAAAACATTTAATTTTAAGAATCTCATTATGTAAAGGGGCACAAAACAATGTAAAAGACTTGGGGCCATGCTTGCAGCTGGCATAGATCAGCATAGCACCATAGGTTTCAGGGTAGCAACACTGATTTCTGCTAGTTGAGATCCTGGCCTTTTAATCTGTCGTCAATCTAATAAAATCGAGCTGCTCTAATTACCACAGTGTCTGTCAGAAATATGTTTGCCTGAAATGATAAAGCTGAGTTGGATCCTGGAGCCCACACAAGTCAGCAAACACTGTGCAAATCTGAGTTAAACCATTTGTTTGCCCACTTAAGGAGAGGTTGTCCACGGTCATGGTATGTGTGGAGAGACAGCGGGGGAGTGAGAGGAACAACTGAAACATATGGCCAAAGTGAGCTGTCTCTTTATTCCAATACATCAGGATAAGACAAGCTGTTGCACCGATGAGAAAGCTTCTTTATATATATACCATATTTCAAGATTAAAACTGGAAGAAATTCAGTACCACTGATCTCACATATATGTTTGAATGAAGGTATAGCAAACTGTTAAACTGAAAGCAGGGAAAAAAGTCCCCGAGCCCAACCTCCCCAAATCCATAATAGCTGCATCATTATGTAAAAGAAAGCAGCAATTCCCTCACCAAAGTGTCCATAAACTGACACCTTATCAATACTTCCAGATGCTCACTGACTTTATGATACCGTTAAGTTTAATTGCGCTGACATAATGGATTGTATTTGCATGGAACAAGGTATTTTAAGAATCAGGTTTGGGGAGCATGCAAGCACAAGCGAGGGGTGACATAAATTGAGACATGCTCTTCACTGCATCTTAACTGTTAATTTTTGACCTTGTGTTTCTTGAAGAAAAATGTGGAAGCGGCATTTTCCCAGTATCTGTGGCCTCCTGAATGGTCAAATTTGAGAACTTTCTGTATTGCAGCTGCACTTGCTGCAATTTATGCCCTTGCAGTGGCAGTTAATTTAGTTTTTAGTAAGGATCATCAATTTATTATTTAACTTTAAGCCAAGAATTATAATTTTGAGCTCTATTCCTTGGGCTGATCCTCCTCCAGTCAATGGAAAGGAGAGTTTTACCATTAGTTTCAGGGTGACCAGAAAGGCCAACATCCACTGGCTCTGAAAATCCCAATTTGCGGTGAATCCAGGGAGAAGCTTGGTGCCTGTCTTTGCAGTCTTTTATCAGCAAAAGCTTTCCATCACAAAACCTAATATTTGCAGGTTTTATCAGCTGTCCTACCAGAATAAATTCATCTTGTCCATTCCCATCATCAATTCAATACATCTGCTTTGTTTTATAAAACGTAGCCACCCACAAATGTTGAGGGACCAGTAACATTTGATAGCATCAGGTCGTTTTTAAGAAATTCAGAAAAAAAAGCACCACTCTTCTCTTCTTCCCTCTCCCCCAGAAAACTCAGACGCCTACAGGGATTTCTTATGTCCAAACCAAGATACTGCCTTACAGCTAGGAATGAAAAATACTTAGATTTTGTCATCTTTTTTTTTGTTACATGTATAAATAAAGATACCAGCATGACTATGGTGGCTATAGTATGGCTTGCGGTGAGTAACACCAAGCCGCTGTGCCCCGGCTTTGCCTTCGCAGTACCTTCTGAAATGTCCACAATGAAGAAAGCAAAAGCCAGAAAGACCACGTTGTCACTGTAGCACGGTCAACATCCCAGCCCAGAGACAGCAATCCTGTTCTCAGTGCAAGGGAACGGTGCTAGCGAGCGGCCTCCTAACGCAGTCAGGAATTTAAGAGCATAAATTCCAGTCCCCTGAAGCTGCAGATGTTTTGCAAGATGCATGGATGGTTTTTTCCCCTGAATTTTTGTTTGGTTTAAGGTGGTGCTCTTGTGTCTGAAAGTGTTGCTAAACGTGACCTCCCACAACCACATATCAAAGATTGCCCTTCATGTAATATAAAATAGAAGTGAATCTTTTGTGGAAAATATATATGATTATTTTCAAAGTGAAAAACAGGTTTGTGACAATTTTTAAGTGGGAATAATGGAAAGGCTGAATTCTCCTACTTATTTGCACATGCAAGTATTGACAACACGACCAAAATCATAATGTATATTTTGGCTTCTGCTGTCAGTTTGATGTCTTGTGTGCTTTTAATAAACATTCAAGGTCCTGCATTCTCATTAAATGGGCATATTTATGTTCTAGCACTCAGTTGGGAAGGAAGGATTGCAACTGTTATTTTATAATGGAGAAATTTGTTTGGCATCAGTGCATACACAAAACAGAGTTCTGCTTTTGGAAAGTATTGACTAAGTGATCAGCTATTGCAATGAATTTGAATAGAATAATGCAAATGAGCAATCTAATTAAAGGACAAAGAAAAATATATACAGTCTATATTGGGATTGCTATCCTGTCTCACCTAAAAGAACGCATTTTCTTTTTCTTCTGTGTTCTCCTAATGGTCCAGCTGTAGTTACTTTCTGACTTACCTGGTATCAATATTCTGCAAAGTACTTTGGGAGCTGTAGTTCACCGAGCACGTTTTTACATACCAGCAGATGTCAAGTATAATCTTTTGGTTCGCGTGCTGGCTGACAGAGCCATGCTATTTCATTTAGCTTTGTTGGAGTGTATTCATTGCTTTTTGATTGGCTTTCAGTTGCAAATCATGCCTTGAAGTACATTTTATTCTGTTTGTTGTACCACATAGGACTATGATGAGCAATTTTCCTCATGACAATAGTTTCACAAATTCAGCAGCCAGGGAAACATGTAGATCACTGGTTATGCACCCACAAGATCTTTTGTTTAGAGTTATGCCATTTGTGTTTGCGAAAGAGTGGAGCAACTTTGTTCAATACTTTCTGTTTATGGAGATATATATATATATATATATGAGAGAATAAAATATGTAGGCTAACTAGATTGTATAGAGCCAGGAGTGCTTCACAGAGGATTAGTGAAAACAATGGGCTTTTGTTCCATGTTACTCTTTGAGGGCTTTCATCTGAGACAGCTTTTTCTATGCATCATATATGCGATACTTATGCTATATTACTTAAGTATTTTTGGAAGTTGATGGAGTGCTAGCACTGGCCAACAGCTCTCAACAATCCTAGGACCATCACCTGCCAATTCCTTCCTGGAATTGTGTTCCTACGTCAAGTACTCTGCTGAGTGTTTTATTTTTTTTTTTCCTCTTGCCTCTCTGAAGTGATAGTTACTGTCAGAAATCTAGACCTACATCAGTCCTGGTTCAGCCTGAGTGTGTGTATGTATAAATATAATACGTGTATTTATTTTTTTATTATTTTGAAAGATTCTTGAAAGTGTTTCTAGGAAGTGCATAGCTCTCTGCTTTTCTTACTCTGGGTGAAGTATTCCCTTTTATTACCATAAGAAAATCTTCAGTTCTTCTCCATTACTGTGTCATTTAGTCATTATAGGCAGATGAGTTTATCTTCTAAAAAGTGCCTTAAAGATGTTAAAGTGATAGCATTACAATTTAAAACCCTTCTGACACTGTCTGTTCCGCTACAGCGCTAAATCTTGTCTTCACATGTGAATGAAAATCAAATAAAGCTTTCACTTGCATGACAACTGTTGCAAAATATAAAAAAATGCTCACACTTTCACATAGTAATGACTGTGTCATCTCAGTGAAGTTCAAAGAGCAAACCCTTTTATGCACATAGACAACGTTTGCTTTTGAGATCCATTGCTATTTCCTAGACTTTTGTGGTAAAAAAATAACAAAGGATTTTGTAGTTACCATGCCATTTACCACAGTGTCACTTAAATGATCTTGCTCATTCATACTCTGAAAAAGAAAAGAAAACAACGTTGTTGAAAAAGCCAAAACTTCCTAACTGATGGACCAGAAACAATCTGAGAAGCATGGAAGGGGTTTTTGTTTGGGTTTTTTTTTCCTTCTGTGCATGATGGTGTAGCTGACATCTGCATGGCACCATTTAGGAGGGAAGTAAGAAATGGTGTATCCATAGTTTCATCTCCAAGTGCCAAAGCTGTAATGAAAGCTGTACAGCAGATGAAGTTTCACAAAAGCAAGATCTCTTCTACAGCATCACAGACTTGAAAGCAGAGCAAAATTTCGTGGTTGAAATGCCATCATCAGTGTTGAAAGTGTCCTCTGTTCTTTTCTTCCAGGTAGACCAAAAGCTAATAACTCCATGTGCTGGCTAATTCTCTAATATGTGGTGATGGAGAGGGGATAATAGTTCTTTTCTCTTTATTTTTTCCCCTGTAGTTTCTGAAATCTGAGTTTCTGTAGGGTTTTGAGTATGTGCACATGTAATCAATGCTGCGAACAGCCTAGTCCAAGACCTACAGCTCTGTAATAATAGAGGAACAACTGCTGAGTATGACTTGCCTTTTTAATTATCACTTCAATCATGGGTACTCAGCATTTGTAATGGCAATCGATACAATAATCAAGGCATAACTAGGAATCATTGAGTAGAGCAAAATCCATCACATTTACTTAGCCTTTGTGACCCTTGGTAGAAAAATCTGGTTTTTACTGAATTATTGTATCCATGATAATTAAGGCAAAACTGGATAAGAAGGGACGACTTCTGATGCCAGATGCAATCTTTTCTCACCCTGTCTCCCAGGACAGAGAATGCCTAGCCAGCAATGTAATGGGTACTTCATGGGGTACATTTAAATTGAAGGGATTTGATGGGGTTTCCCCCCTCCATGTGCTGTTCCATGGGAATGAGTAGGATCTTTCCTGGCCAGGGGGATGTTGAGCCCGGTCAGACTCGGAGGCAAGCTGGCAGTTTTCAAACTCAATGTCCCTTACCTTCTGCCTCTGCTTATCATCCTTGCAAGGCTGAGCTCCTGCTCTTGCTTTATGTGACATGTACTAATCACATACATCCTGCTCCCCCGACTCTGGGACCTGCCTGCGCCTGGGACCTGCCTGCAGCTTTGAGTAGGACTTGTGCAAGCTGGCTATCTTCTCTGTATGGAGTTTGCTGAAGCTGCAGCTCAGTCCTGAAGGTTGGTTCCTCTGCTCCTGCCATCCCACGTGTAAAATCCTGACCAGACCATGGTTTGTGACGTGGCGTAGGGACCACTGACCTCTCAGGCACTTCTGTTTGCAGATTCTGGGCTACAGGTTCCAAAAAATGAAAAGATCTCTTTGGAAATTAATACAAGAGTCCCAATGAATCTGTATCAGTATGTTCTTTCTCATTTTTTCCATTGCCTGAGTCTATTAGCTATATGGTAGCATTTGACTTGCCGTATATTTGTTGTTACTGGCGTGGGGCAACTGAGAAGTGATTTGTTTTTTAGACTTCAGGAAGGATGTTGTCTTCCTTGAAAACCATTTCAGTATCTCCCATAGAGACAAAAATAAAATGGAGGGGTCATCTCCTATGGCAGTTACTTTGTAGTAGCTCTGTTGGGTAAAACTGATTACTTACATGGCCAGTGAACTTGCATTGCTTGTTTGATTTGGGTTGCATTGTATGAACTGAAACAAAAACCACATGCAGACTGCTCTGGAGTGGAAGAATTCTGCTGTCAGTTCAATCTGTTTTCCTTGCTGTTGTTTCCATGTAATGAAAAGATAAATATGCAAACATATTTACTTCATTAATTTTAAACAGTGCCAGGAAAAAGGCTCTGTCTGGGGATGGTGGAAAAATATTGTGAGAATTAGCTCTACATATTTTGCTTTCAGTCAACTCTGTTAATTAGGATCAAAGTACTGCAATTTTTAAAAGTTCTCACTGCCTCTTCCCACACATTTCCATATTTCAAAAAGATGCAGTTAACTAAGTCTGAGATTGTCAGTAAAGCCTATGGGAATGAGGGTTCATGTACTAATAGCTGGGTACCAACACCCCCGAGGCCTCCAAAAATGGTAGGATTAGCTGTGGAGTGAGGGCAGGTTGGGCTGCCTGTCCCTTGGGGTGGCCGTCGGGATGGGAATGGGGCAACCCTTTTCCCACCCGTCCTCCTTGCAGGTTCTCTTCTGTGGGTTGATTGTAGAATCATGGAATCACAGAATCATTAAGGTTGGAAAAGACCTCTACGATCATCGAGTGCGTCCGTCAACGCAGCCCCGCCATGCCCACTAGACCATGTCCCTAAGCACCTCATCTTCACGTCTCTTAAATGCTTCCAGGGATGGTGACTCCACCACTTCCCTGGGCAGCCTGTTCCAATGTTCAACCACTCTT
>NW_008795909.1:5272759-5370923 GCF_000699145.1 Aptenodytes forsteri
ATCGCTTGTTCCTTGGGAGAAGAGACCGACCCCCTCCTCGCTACAACCTCCTTTTAGGTGGTTGTAGAGAGCGATGAGGCCTCCCCTCAGCCTCCTTTTCTCCAGGCCAAACAATCCCAGTTCCCTCAGCCGCTCCTCATAAGACTTGTTCTCCAGACCCCTCACCAGCCTTGTTGCCCTTCTCTGGACACACTCCAGCACCTCAATGTCCTTCTTGTAGTGAGGGGCCCAAAACTGAACACAGTATTCGAGGTGCGGCCTCACCAGTGCCGAGTACAGGGGCACGATCACTTCCCTGATTGTGTGTGATTTCATCTTCACTCTGATAAGTGCTGTGAGATAGCTGCTTTTACAGGTGTGAAAACATCTGGTTTTGCCTTGTAATTAGTAATGGGATACTTGGAGGAAGAAGGAAAAAAGAATAATAAACTGGGTTGGTGCTTTCCACTAGTAGATTGCGGTTTTCCAAATGAGCTCAGTACCAAATGGAGTCCGTAAAGTGGTGGTTGTCTGAAAAGGAAACTGAGGCACAGAAAGGTGATGTGCAGTCCCCCAAATCCCCAGCAGGTTGGGGACAGAGCTGCCACACCAGAGTCATCACACACGGAGGTGCTCACACTGTGTTTCATCTGGCTTTCCTCTCAAGCATGAAGACATTTCAATTTTAAGCAGGCACATAGTTATAGAAGGATGTTGAGTCAGCTTAGAAGTCATGCTGAGATACATAATTTACCTTTATTTGCACTGATAACACTTAAAATTCTAAATACTATTTTTTCTGTGTTTGGGGGGGATTTATGACTGTAATTTACGTTGCTGTGTTGCTTTTTCTCAGTTCAGATGCAAGGCTTACTAGTTTCATGCTTTGGTATATATTTTGCTTCCCAGTTATCGTGCATTAAAAGACCACAGCATTTGGATTTAAAACATTGTGTGAACTTCTCTGGGTTCATTGCTGGATCTCTGGTGTTCAGACTGTTAGTCAAGGCTTGTTAGAGTTTTGTGTTTAAATGTAGATGCTATGTAACTGTTTATAAATCTAACACAAAATTCTACACGATGGGCATAGATCTGGCCTAATTTAATCACATTGGAAAAGTGGCAGGAGGTGTATTTTACCCCCTTTGCAGAAGTGTGAGCTCTTTTCCCTCTGCTGAGAAGTCCTTGGCACTCTGCTGGTCCATTCTCAGTGAGACAAACTTTGCCTTGCAATTCATGATGGTTGGGTGAGTTATGGCGTGCATCAAATACGTTTCCCTGACTCAAATGACTGACAACAGCATATCAGAATGGGTCATGGGTGAAGGATCGTTATTACTTAGCTGTAGGTGCCTTGGAGCAGGAACCAGTCTCATTATTCTTTCTTAGTACAGCATCTTCCAGAAAGTGGACCTGGTCTTTAGTTTGGATATAGACCAAATCCTACTGCAGGCTCTTGCTGCTCTGTACTCGCTTCCTCTACTGTTATATGCAACTGGCTGCAGAGCTGTAACTGCATCAGAGGAGAGACAAAGGCACAGAGACAGGCTTTCATTTTGAAAATGAGACGATGGAAGGAGTCTGGCTTTGGTGCCAGAAATCGTCTTCTTTTGCATCTCTTGAAACTTCACATTTATTTGAACCGATCACATGTTCCACTTTACAAATGGTCGACGGTATTGTCCCCTGCCTTTCTTGGGACACTTGCTGGTGGTCTAGTCTGGCTAGACATGCGTAGCAGCTACCAGCCTTCTCTTCTCTTGTTCTCGCTTCTAGTATCCGTCTTGGGCATAGCTGCTGATACAAAGTACTGTGGTTTGTTGGGGTTTTTTTGGGGGGATGGGGGTTGGGAGGTGTTTAGTGTCTGATAGGGAGATGATTTTCTTGAAAAGTGCACAGCTATTTGGTTAATCCATTTCTGTCTTTGGGTACAGTTTAATGGGAGGCCTGTGGCATTAATCGTTGCAGTTTTCTGCAGTGAAGCTGGGATGCATTTGTATTCAGGTAGAGAATTTCTAGGTGCAGGGAGAGATTTGAGGCTGATTCAGCCCGCATTATAAGCAGCGGGCCATGCGTGCATACCTCCCGTCCGCATCTGGCTTGTGCATTCTCCTCAACTCCTGGGGTCACCAGCCTGGACAGTGGGGCCGAGGCTTCCCAGCAGAGACGTGGTCCCGGCTGACAGCACACTGTGCGTTCAGGAGCCACGGGTCCAAATCTCAGCACTGCCCTTGCTTGGCTGCTTGATTTTAGGAAAATAGCCTCCCTTCCTTTGTGTCCCTTTGTGTTTGTCCTTTGTTAATAAGTAGGAATGCTGTTTGGTTCTTGTATAAAGTCAATCCTCTATTTAAGGGCTTGCTATTACTTGTTATTTCACCAAAGTGTAAACAAAAAGAATGAGCGCTTGATGTTTGGTAGCAGAATTGAAGAAAATTACCTTTAGGTTGAAACGATAAAAGAAAGAATAAATGTGTATTGCATGTTCCTAACTAATAAAAATTAGAGATGTGGTTTCTAACCCTCAGCTGGATCTCTCCTGTGTTTCAATTAATAACAATAGCTTCCATCACAGAATATTATTTTAAGACAGAATTAAAAGAACCAGTTGCAGGTGGGTCATCAGTCAGTCTGCAGTAACACAGGGTGGGTGGTCAGCCTGTGCCTTCTGAGCGGTTTGCAGCTCCTGAGCAGTTCAAGAACGCTGAATTGCAGTGTACAATGGCCAGTTGAGTTGGGTGGGTGTGGATGCCGGGAGTAATGCAAATCCCCAGCAAGGAGAGGGGAGTTAGTAGGGGGGCTGCCTGCTGAGTCTGGCAGGTCTGCTGGGGCCCATGGGCAGGTTCAGGCTGGCTCTATGGCACAAAGGAGCAGTAGGACACATCATGCCTCTGAACTGCTGATGGGACGTGTCTCGTGGCACGTGTTGTTCAGTACGTAGTTCACAGGTTTGCAAAGCTTAGTCATTGGCAGTGGCATATAGAAAGTCTGGCTGCATTGTACCAAGGCAATGCGTAAACCTGCATTGGAAACCATTGCCTTTATGTGGACCTCATGAGCAAGGTGTGAAGTTGTAGGCATCAGTTGGAAACAAGGAGCTGGGGAGGGGGGCAGTGAGGGATCTGGGAAAGCAAACTAGCTCCCTGATTCATCTGTGCTCAAGGAAGTGTCCTCGCTCATGTATGAAGGATCTCAAAATCCCGCTGAGAAGGAGATGTTCTCCCTGGCTGGGGAAACTCACGTGGCTTTCAGCAGCACAGCTTGCGAGGCCACAGTATTTATGGAAAGAGAGCTGGCTCTCACCTTGCAGGAGCGAGCTAAGCTCCCAGTGTTTGGGATCACACAGGTCCAAAAGGGCAGAGTATGCTGCAGCTGGACCACTAGATTGCATGCTTTTTTACTATTATTATTGTTGTTGTTGTTGATTGAGCCCTGTGCAAGTGAGTAGATTGCTGTCGGGTGTCCTTTACTTATGAGAAGCATCATGCTATCTAAAATTAATGAGATTTTAGAGCTGGTCCGAATGGACATCTTGTCTTGGCAGACTGGAAGCTGTGATCTGAATTGCACTGGTTTAGGTTTAAATCTAGCCTCCTACAGCACAACTTTGCAGTGGTTATTAAAATGAAATAGTTGAAAATGGAATAAATTGCATCAAGTGCATCCTTTGATGTCAATCAGCTGCATGTCTGAGCCTGGCTCACTTTAACAGCTGGTGTCAGGAGGAGCAGACATGAGGAAGGCGGCATTTCCATGGGTCCATGGATGGAGGAGCTTCTAGTGTGTAATGGCAAGTTGTGGCTGTGGCTGTCGCTTTCTAAAATGCTTGGTTTATTCTTCTGCTTGTTTGTTTTTAAAGAAGACATGAAGATGGGGGAGGAGCGAGGACAGCTTTGTATTCCTCCTATATTTGTCAGCTTGTGTCTTTCTAAAAATGTCAGACGTAAATTTTAATGTTTCAGTATTGCAGGAAAAATTGTGTCCTGATCATTTTGTCTGCAGGGTTTCCCCTAGAGTTTCATCACCTAATTTTGATTTTAAATTATCCTTTTCTTAGGCCAGTAAAGAGATAGCAAGGGCCAGAATTACAGCTGCGGTAAATCTGTACAGCTCCCTTGGCAGGGAGCAGCCAGCCGCTAGGTTGTTAGTGTGGATGGTGCACACGTACCCATGTCCTGCCAGACCATAAAGCCAGCCAGAATTTTCCAATCCTAGAACACTGAATCAATGCTAGGAAAATGACATAAGGCACAGAAAAGTCCAAACCTCCCTCCCAGCACAGGCATTTGTAGGAGTCGCAAGGACTCCAGGGAATGGTCTCTTGGCTCAGTGCCCCTTTGCTTTCATGCTTTCCTGAGCATTTCCAATGTTTCCATCTTCTTCTGTCCAAAACCAGCATTGCCCTGCTTAGGACTCAGCTCTTTTGAAGGGAAACCCAGCTGCTTATGGTCCATCACCTGTGGCCACCTCAGCCCAGGTGCTTTCTTCCCTCGCACTTGTATAAATCTGCGTGGCTACGTTGACAGCAAGGCCACTTCCACCCCTGAACTTAATGGCATCACTTTATGTCCAAGTATCAATTTGTGTATTGCTGGTGTCAGTTTTCCTTATGTTAAAGAAACGTTAAGCACTGTTAACATAATCATACATGTCACTGGCAGTGAACATACCTTCAGAGGTGCCTCAGCTGCGTGCAATGTGAGCTGCCCTCCAGCTATGCAGAACAAAAGGTTGTGTGTTAACAATATTAATGGCTGCACGCAACCAGTGCAGATGAAATCATGCTTACTTTTAATCAGTCTTCAGGGGTTTCATGTGCTGAGGCTATTTGTTTATAGCAGAGGCCAGTTGTGCCAGAATCTATTAAGCACTGGAAAACTGATTAGTCCTTTTTTTTGCTCATTCCTAATGCGAGAAAAAGAGACACTCCGTGGCAGGGAAGCAAACCTGAAACGGTACTTTGCAGAGCATCTCTGCGTCTGAGCGAGGCTGGGATACAGCAATAAACACCGTGATGAAACTGTAAAAGATCCTTTAGCATCATTGATTCTACTTACGTCTAGAAACATCAGGACTGAATGGTGTCTGTGTGGTGCTGTGGGGGAATGCTCTTACTCTTCAGGGGGCTGTGTGTCTCGTAAGGGCGAGAAAGGGATTTTCAGGTATAGGTAAATACAGCATCTCATAATTTGCTTGTGGGTAAAATATTAGTCATTGACCACTTGGGCGAAACACTTCTCTGATTCAGTACAGCAGGCACGCTTTCCTTTAATAGAAAGTTTTATTCGGTACGAAGGTTGTCGTCTTGCTGTTTTCTGATTATTAAAAGTGTCATTTACTATATATCAGCTAGAATCTGCTTAACTGTGATACTTTATGGTATGGGGGATATCTTTTAAAGGTTGTTTTTATTATACAAACCATGGAGAAGTTTAAAACGGAGAAGTTTTAATTTTGAATTTAAGAATTTTCATGCTTCTGCTCTTGCAAAACAAACAAAAAATTCACATTGAAATGTACGAGTGTATCAGACGTCCAAGTAACAGTGTCATATTGGACTTTTTCAAAACTAGACATTTTCAAGATCCATATTCAACATACTTCTATTTATCAGTAAAAATATTGCTGTTCAGAGGAAGTCACTAGAATACATGCTTCCAGACATTCTATGTAAAAGCAAGAAGGAATATCAAAACATTGTGGGTTGTTTTTTGTTGTTGATTTGTTTTGGGTTTTTTTAAGCTGATAATAGTTCTGCAATCTTATCTGCCTGGGCTCAGTACCAGAGGAATGCACTGAAATTTTAGACCTGGTTTATACAGTGCAGATTAAATGATCTGTTCCTAAAATCAATGAATACGAAGAAAAAAGGAGTGCATAACAATGCACGTAGTTGATTACAGTTTCCAGATGACAGTGAATATTGCTTTTCAGAATTGCGTCTCATTCATGTACCTTTGTGTAGTACCCTGAAAAAAGCAAGATTTGCTCTCCAAGGACACACACATGTATTCCTTGTTTAGCAAGAGTATGGATGCGAAGGACCAGCTTACAGATGAAGCAATGAACTGCGATCTTCCTCTCTGAGATGTTTGTCTGTACTACATTGATCAGGCTTTTACCTTCCTCCTTCCTCTCCTGTCCTGCCTGAAATAAATAAATATAGTGAAGTAAGCGTCAAATTAGAATCTGAGAGAAGTTGAGAACCAACCAGTTGTGCTGCGAGCCAGCTTCAAAGCGTGAGGTTGTTTTTTTTCCTCCTTCTGCAACACAGACTCTTGTGGATATGGGCTCCAACTGTTTTTCTCTGAAGTCACATTTTCAGGCTGCTTTAAGGCTGCCTCTGTGTTTTTCTCCTCCTTCCTTCCTTTCTACAGAGTCTTGGCCAACCCCAGGACTACATGGTGAGCATTAGTGTTTCGGCAGGAGACTGTGAATGGAGAGGCACGCGTGTTATCTGTACCAGGGTGGCACTGCAGCCATCGCTGGTCTGAGGGGGTGCTCCAGGGATGCTGAGCATCCAGGCTTCTGAGTTCCCTGCAGAGAAAGATCTCAAGGGATTTTTTGAGAACTAGATTGATCACTTGTTAAGGGAATGCAAATATGCAAGGGGGAAAATGACTTATAAATCACTTTATCCTGCTCCAAATTATTGTTAAGAAATATTACTTTAAATCCTAGCAATGCTCTAAGCTGTCTTTTAGGAATGAAATGGGACAGTAAAGAATGGACTCTCATTTTCACCTGTTCAAGGTGATGAATTGGACCCTTTTTTTCTCCCTAATGTCCCATGTCCTTCTGCCATCACGGACAATGACAAACTCCTATTGACTAAAATGGGAGAATGGTTTGGCCTTTTATCAAAGCTAAATTCTAATTAAGCCTGAAAAATAGGTCTTTGGCTAACTGTACTTTGCATTGCGGCTATCCCACCTGGCCTGCATATCTTTGCGTTGTGCATCCTCAATCTTTTGTTTCTGCTTGAATTTTCACCAGCTTCGTCCCTGTGCTCTGGGGACCTGGAGTCCCTCTGAGATACGGGGCAGTGGATCTTGCTGAAAAGGTGGGGGAAGATGAGGGTACTCACTCCTGCGAGGTGCCAGCTGATCACCGGCAGAGGCACTGGGGGTGCAGCATCCTTCACCTCTCCCGCAGTCATGTCGATTGTGCTCATATTTGCCAAACAAAACAGAAGGGAAGTGCTTCATGTCCTTCTCCTCAGGACTAAAGCTGTCCCCCCATGGCTCTCAGGTGGATGTGTTTGACCCTATCCAGGCCGTGTACTGCCCGCAGTGTGCTGCCCTGGCTGATTGCATATTTATGTGAGCAGCAGCTGCAGGTTTGATGGCAGTATAGACTGCCCTTACACTGGATCGTGGATCATACTTCCATATGGGATGAGGGACAGCGATGTGCAGAGCTTATTAAATACTCTGTAATGCAATCCCGAAGTGACCTCAATCCTGCCTCCTCCTTCCTCTCACCTTTCAGGCGAGAGAGGTAATGAGTGAGCAGAGATGAGCGAAGGGGTAGTTCCAAACCTCCCCACTCAGACAGGAGCAAATTAAAGAGCAGCTTATTGCTGACACTGGAAATTGCCGGCAGGCGGAGGAACAGCTTTACCTTTCAGGATTGCTGAAAGCCCTGCTTCCTCCCTGCCCCTCCAGTTCATGTTTTTGTGTTTAATTTCTTCCCCCAAGTTTGAAATGAATTTATAGCCAATTCCAAGAGCTTTCCACACTTCAGTCTTACCTTCATTGAGATGTTTCTTACTGCCTACAGTCACATTTGGACAGTGGTCCTGATTAAAGCTTCATTTGCTTTTGGGTATCGCCAGTCTTACAATGTTATGAAGCTGGGAATGGCATAGGAAGCATGAGGTTTGTTTCTTTTCTTTATTATCCCCCACCACCACCCCCCTTTTATTCTCTTCTCTCTTTTCTTAAGCCTCTGAGGAATTTCGGGAGTAAGTTCAAACTTTTCTTTCAGAGCCATAAAAACACTGAGCTCCTTTCCCTTTTTAGAAAAGGAAGAAGGTTTTACGGAGTTTTGTGTTTGTGTGGTTTGTGTGTGATGGCTCCAGTAGCCAGGATTTTAAGACAGCTACACAACTGGGTGATGTTATGCCACAATGTGTTCCTATTAACCCATTTTTGGATAAACCTGCTTTTTTCTAAAGCGTCAAATACCTTATCAGTGTTTACCTTTGGTTTATGTGGATGGCTTACACTATCTCCTAGTTAAGTGCAAATGCTGACGTGAAATAGTCAGCTGTCACCGATCAGCCAGATTGTTTGGAGAACTCTTCCAATTAACTGTGCTAGTTTGTGGAGAGAGAGTTTAGATAACCAAGAGAAACTGTGTTTATAGGATATATATATATATATGTCTCTGTGTGTGTATTTATAGCACCCCTCCATATCCGTATTTGCTTCCTATGTTGGAGGGGAGGAAAAAGGACACTGTTAGTCCTAAAGATACATTTAGGGGAGCAGGGAGAGAGAAGGGCTTAGTCCTTTTCTCCTTTGTGCAACGATAGGAAAATCGAATGGCTTTTATAAATGTTTGTTTTTCGTGTTTGACACTGTGGATCCCACTCAGGAGTGTATTTAAAAGGCATATACCTCTTGTGTGCTGCGTCCACCAGGCTTGCTCCCCACTCCCAAGGATGGCAGACAGTGCGTGCCGTCTGTCACCTCATTAGAGCTTTAGTTCAGTGTGTGTGTTTATTTCTATATGCATATTTTAAGATGGTTCATGGTGGGAAAAGGAGGAGAAAAAAAGGGCTTGTCACATTTTCTTTTTTAAAACAACAAAATTGAAAATCCATGGCTTTGTACAGACCAAGGATGCACTGGCTGTGGTCAGCATCTCTCTCCAGGACCGTATCAGGCTTCATCCAAGGTCTCTGTCTGATGCTTTGTGCTTATTAGATCTGAATGACACTTCATTTGAGAGTGACACTTCATTTTCAGAACTAAGTTGATTTGCAAGATATTACCCATCTTCAGATCTTTGTATTTGGTCTTTTTTTTTTTTCCTCCTCCTTAGGGGGAAAAACGTAAAAAAGGAAGGAGGAGGGGAGAAAAAGAAGGCTTTTCCCTTTAAAGTAAACCCATTTTTAGGCTTTGCCTTTTTACCCAGATCTCGGCGCCCTGCTCGGGCGAAGCGAGAGGTCCAGTCAGCGTTTGCCCGCGCTGTTGATTGTCAGGATCATGTGGTTTGCTCCGTGGGTGCTGTGAGAGCCGTGTTTATCCAGGGCCATGTGGAGGTGGGCGGGTGCCTACCCAGGGACAGGGGGACAGGAGAAGCCGGGCTCGCACAACAGCCACACTGTGAATAGCCCACATTGACTGACTGAACTGTCTAACCGGACTAATTTGCTGTGCCTGTGGGCTTGATAAAAGAAGCAGCTGCTGGTAAGGGCTTGCTCAGATGCATGTAGATGAGACTGTGGACTGCCAGAAGGATCCAAGCAGATTTTTTTCTTCCTTGCTGCATTTCTTCTGGAATCCCTACCTCCGGCTCCCGTGAAGTTACGTTGATCAGGTAAACTATTTTAGTTCTTCCCTGCCTTTCGTGCTTGCCGGCTGGCGTGCCTGCCCGCTGGATGGATAGCTGAATGAACGGGCTCTGCTGCAGGAGTGGCAGGAACAGCTCCCTTTAGAGCAGACACACATTTTCACTGCTCCCTGCAAGCTGGCAGTCATGAGGCTTTGAAAATTGTGCAGCCATGTTACACAGCCACAATTATTTCCCTTCCTCCCCCTCTCCTCCCCATTTAATTTTGCTGTGATCTAAATAAGGCTAAGTCTGGTATTTCTCGTTTGCATCTGTCGATGCACCAGCCAGCCATGTTTTTCATGTGATTATGTACACTGTGCAGGTCTTGCTGGGAATGCAAAGATGTTCGCTGTCCTTTCGGTGTCAGGCCCTTTATTTTTTTTTCCAGGAGAACATGTAATCGGAAAAGATCTGTAGCATGCTGCATGGATTTTTTGTGAGCGCTGGGGAAGCAGGCTAGGGGGCTCATTTGGAAGCAGGGAGATGAGAGCTGAAGGCTCCCCACATCCCCTCACCCACCAAATTTGATTGTTTGTATTAAAATAGGTGTTGCCCCATTTTACCCCCCCCAGTCCCTGCCCCCTCCCACATTTGCATCTATTTTTTAAGTGCTGATTGAATAAAGCTATGGCTCAGCTGGAGAAAATGAAGAAGAAAAAAGGATGAAAAGGATGGCCTTTTGTGTTGAGATCTTTTGTGCGGCTCACCCACCCCCCTACAGCTTCCCGGGGTAGTACCAGCAGCCTTTAGTTTAACTGGCTGCTGCCTGCAGAAACAGCCTTGCAGAATTTGGGAGGGGGAAGAGTGGGAGCTCAGATGTGTCTGCCTGCAGTGTGAGAGAGATGTTAAATGGAATTGAGAATCTGCAGACTGGAAAATGCTGCACAATTTAACGGAAAGGGTATTACCTGCAGGGATTAACCCTATTTACTGACAATCGCTTCTCTTTCTGCTTCTTCACTTCACACTTGCTGTGTAATAGCTGTTGAGTTTCTGCAGCAAGAGCCTGGGTGCTTTGGAGCACAGTAGTGATTTTACCTGACATGTTTAAGAAATGCCCTGTAAATGCCTTAAAACCTGAGTGTTTCACTTCTCCTCAAAGGAAGCGGTGGAAGGCGTTGTGTTGTCCCTCCCTGCAAGACGTGTTAATCAGCAGGTTACATCTTGTGAACTCCTGCGAGTGAGTTTAGAATTCACTCACTCTGAATATTTTGCCACTTTTCCATACTTGAAGTGCTCCCGTCCCAAATGTATCTTTGCGCAATCGTTCCTGTGAGTATTGCCACTTTGGGGGTCAAGGATGGTTTGCGGTTGTGGCATTAAAGGTTCCTGCCGTCTCTGTTACTGGAGGTGCTGGGTCTCTGAAAAAGCCCTGGCATCCCCTTTTACAAAGAAATGCCTTGATGAGAAAGTGTTAATTTATCCCCACATAAAGTGTTAATTTATCCCCACATATACAGATAGATAGGTAGGTAGGTAGGTATATAGATAGATCGATCGATCGATCGATCGATTGATCTGTCTATCTAAATGGGAGGGATTTTAAGCTGGTCTTTGCCTTCATTGTAGAGTGGAGCTTCTCTTTAGTATTAGACCTTAGTTTTAGAGTTTGCTGTTTTACAGACCTAGGGGAGCACAATACCTTGAGCACACTCACCCACTGGAGACCAGAGCACTTAGTACAATGGTACTTGTATTGCTCTGCTTTCCGTGGATCTCAAGCTCCTCATCTATGGAAACTCATACCTGAATATATAAATTCTGCTTCACAGCATCTCACAGGCTGATTGCTGTTGTCCCCCACAGTCAGAATTGAGCATGTTGCAAATAGCAATGTGCCCATGGACTGTTTGAGTTTATAGATGTGTCTAAGACCTGATTTGCCCTATTTCACTGTAGAGAGCATAATAAGGCTTGCAAGTGGGTCGCTTTGGACACACATCATCCATCCCTGTGCAAAAATGGGGTTGTCATCAACCACATGTTTTCCAGAGTTTCACAGAGAGCGGTGTGGGTCCAGACCTTTCCTGGAGGGGTCCGAACCCTAATCCAGCAGCCTGAGCTTTGTTGTTCTTCCAGGATGCCACTGCCTGATTAATCCCTTTTCTTGTGGGATATGGGCTGAGCAGAGATTGGCTATTGTTGATGTGAATTATGGAGTGGATGAGCATATCATCTGTTGCTTTTAGTGGTATACACTGTAAAATACTCATAAAGGCAGTTCAAATAAGCTGAAAGAAGATAAATGTGAAGGAATGAAAACACTAAAAATTGCAAAACTTCAAGTTGCATATGGACTGTCTCACCAGAGGGGGATGCTTTGTGGGGATTCAGATGCCTCTAGTAGGATCAGCACACGAAAGCGTATGTCTGACTCAGTTGTCAGTAGGGTCAGGAAAATTTAACTAACAATTTAGTAAACAGCAGCATCATCAAATCCATGGGATAGGAAGTCCCTTTTAAATTCCTTACTTCTGGGTACATTTCCAACTATGATTTTTATCTGTTTTTTTTTACTTTTGTTTTTCTCCAGGGTGAAAGCAGGTGAGCCTAGAAAGGAAACAATGAGGTGAACTGGACATAGAATATTGCCAACCAAAAATGTAAAATATAAAATTATTAAAAATTTAAAAAGACCTCTTTTTCCCCTATCGTCTGCCCTGCAGGCATAATTAGAACTAGGGACCAGATTTCAGATAGAGGAGTGATTTTCAACTTGACGGTGTCCCTTTTAAGCCCTCATTGGTTTGCTTGCCAGCGACTGGTGTCTGGATAGATACATGATTGGAAAAGCACAGTTGCAATATGAGGTGCTGTTTTTCAGCTGTCCTTTCACAGTGTATTTAAAATACTGGTCTTCATGTGTCTTCTGAGGTTTTGTAGGACGGTGACATTATCCTACCATTTTATTAGATTTCATTGTAAAAAGGAAAGAAAAAGCTTTTCAAAATATTGGATAGTAATAAGTAAATAAAAAACAAATAAACCCTCCATGCTACTGCCTAAAAAGAGTTTCACCCATGGTGATGATCTGTTGTATAGGTTGTCACTCTACTTAAATTCCACAGCAGAACTGTGACACCATCTGTTCCCTTTCACTGTGTGCAAAAAATGGTTTCCTTTCATTAGCATTAAGCTGCATAAAGAGACTGGAGATCTAGAAATATCCCAGTCTTTCAGTGACACATACCTTCTTAAGACAGAGTTCATTACAAGCGTCACTTGTATTCCTAAGAGAGAATGGGAGTTTTTGAGTAATATGCTATTAAATGTCTTTGAATAGCAGGAAAAAAACCCTAAAACTCACCCCATCCATACATTGCAATGAAACCAGAAAGCTTTCTGAGATGTGTTAAGATGTTGTTGATGCAGAACAGCCGTCTGTACTATGGCATTCCCTGAAGGCAGTAGGCCTGCTGTATGCCAGGGTTGGTATGGTATCTGGGCTGCCTTGGTGCCTCTGGGGTGCAGTGATTGCCTGGACGTGGGACAGACCCCACTATGCCTGTCTTCAGTGACTGTCAAATTTTAAGTTACTGTCCTCTTTTCACTAAAAAGTTAGATCAGGGACACCTGCAAAGTCCTAGGATGGACCTCAGTTGTAGAGTTGTGCTTAAAGTTACGCATTTTGTTTTCATTGTCTCTTTTCATTGATCATGCTGTGTTTTAATGTCATTTTAATGCTAGTGCGCTGAACTGTTGGTGATGACACAGAGATGTGTATTCAGCAGTGCCCTGTTGCAGGCTTGTCTTCTGACCGCTCTGTTAGGATGACTTGGTAAATAAAGGCGAGGCAGGAGAAATCAGCATCATTCTTCTCTGAAATGCTATCTATATGTAAATCTGTGGTGCCATTTTTTTTCCCTTTAAAAGTTGAAAAGCACTTTCAGTTCCTGTTTAGCGGTTGCTCCCTCTGAATTACATGAAGCAATGAGAGAAGTCAGCCAATGCTGTCCTGCGGGAATGAAACCTCTTTTTGTTGTTGGTCCACGAAGCTGTTGCAAATAACATTGGAGATGCAGTGAACGTAGAGCAAAACAAGCCACCAGAATTACACCGCATACCCAGTGGATCGCAATCATAAAATATTAATCAGGCACTGCAGATCTGAGTTGTCATCTCCTCATATGAAACAAGGCACATAGCCCCACTCCGCCCCTTCCTCCCGAAGGTCCCAGAATTAAAATATTTGTTAGTTGTGATTAATAGAGACACCTGACTGAGCCCTTGTTGACAGGAATAGTCTCTCAGCATTTTGGATCAGGTTTAATGACCAAACTTTGGAGCTTGATAAGCACAAGCCTACACTGAGTACTGGAGGGAGTACAACATACTCGGTTTAAGCTTATGCCGACTGGTGAAATTCAGTTCCCTTGGATGTGACTGTGTTGCGCTGTGATTTGAAAAGTGGTTTGCCCAGTTATCTTTTAGTGATTCCTTTTTCCTTTAAACCCCATTAGTTCTTCTCATTTCTCTTTTTCAGCAGTGAGAAGAGCAGTGTTGCTCAGGTGCATTTTGAAACTTCAATTCTGGTGACATCTCCCATTTCAAACCAATTTAATACCACCACAGCTCTTTCTCTACAAGCTGACAGGCTGGGATGAACGAGTCATCAAGATGTAGGAGCTTTGCTTGCCGTGCAGTCACAGGGAAAGACTTCTTTTAGAAGATACGCTCTTTCTCAGATCTGGTGTTGTCAGAGCATCTGGTAATTTCTCACTTGCTCATCTAGTGAGGGCCTGCTAGTTCCTGGTCGAAAGAGCAGCGTGTCCTGAACATGCAGCATGGTTCGGCTGGTTAGTTTATTCCATATAAAGAGATACTTAGGTCTGTGGGATGCTGCTGTGTGTGGCCTGTGTGCTTACAGCTGGAGCTGGCTTGAGCTTTTCTCCACCAGAGACTTCTCTCCACCCAAGCAGCAATTTTCATAAAATGTGTTGGAGCTTGAATAAGTTTGAAATTTTCTCCTGATGCAAAATAAAAGATCTGATTTCACTACTCTCAGATTAATTGGAGAGAATTTGACTACAGCAATATCATGATAATGGTGAAAGAGAAAGCAGATACCTGTAACTGGCTACACTGTGAAAGACCTGGGAGCAACAGGAATCCTTTGCAAAGCAGTCCTGATTTGGGGAAATGCTCCTCTGAATTCTTGCCTAAATCACATTGCTTCAAGTTGTGGTTCTTAATATGAATATGAAATCTAATTTGTGATCCAGTGTATAAGGAGCTGATTTGAGATAGAGGAGGCAGGACTTGCTGGGATTCGAGGTGCTGGGCTGCAGCATTTGCTCATCACCAAGCAGTTACGCCTGTCCTCCACCACCCTAATATGAATGAAATCTAATTTGTGATCCAGTGTATAAGGAGCTGATTTGAGATAGAGGAGGCAGGACTTGCTGGGATTCGAGGTGCTGGGCTGCAGCATTTGCTCATCACCAAGCAGTTACGCCTGTCCTCCACCACCCTGCGCTGGTGCAGAAATCCCCATGACGAGTCCGGAGGGCAGTCGAGCTTTGTGGCCAAGTGTGTGAGCAAGCTGCATCCCGCCACATCGGTGATGGATGGGTACCCAGGATCCAGTGGTGTACCAGCCAATGGGAAAAAAATCGTGGATAGTAGAAGGAGGCTTGAGAAGGGGTAAAGCCGTGATGCTGAAATGTGCCGAATATCCCTAGATTGTACACTGAAAAGAATCAGCTCTTCCCCTTCCCCCCAGCTAGCGTGTGTGGTGTGTCTTGCAGATGTATTGAAAACCTGTGTTAGAGCTGTGAGCAATTAACACATTTCCCAAGGACACATGGAAAGAAACTGAACTTGCATGTGATCTAGTGCAGTTCTGCCTTAAGAGATCTTGGCTATGCCTATGATTTAAAATTGTTTTACTGACACACAACCATATTTAAACGCCGGTGGTGTTCTGGTTGTGTGGAGAGTGTTCATGATGCCAGTGCAGCCTGCTTACCCTCCTTATTCGAGTAAGTTGCTGGGATGCTGTGAAGCTTCCCATTGAAATGGATTCAGACTTTGATTCAAATTCAGACTGGTAGTTTTCACCTTGAAAATTGTTCTTTGCCTTCTCTATAAAGAGATGCTTTCAGAAAAAAAAAGTAATGAGTAGAATTGAATGGGAAACAGTTTTCTTTCCTACAAAGTATTTTAAGATACCTGGAGCAAGAACGTTTTTGTAAGTTCAAGACCCATTGCATTTTTTGTTGAAGAAAGATGAGACACAAATGAAAAATAACCCTCACTGTGGCCAAAACACATGCTGGGGAGAGCATGGGAGAACTGCCCTTTAATAAACCGGTTTGGTGCTCTCGCCGCGCTCCTGGAGCATGGAAAGAAAGCACATCCAGTTCCTGCACTGCTCAGTGGAGACCGGGTGCATACAGAAAGGAAAAGGACTGGGTTAACATCTGCATGAGGAGGGAAACAGCAGGCAACGGAGACTCTTGGAGAAGAGGAGAGGGTGGCATGAAAAGAAATAGAGCAATGGTTGTGATCTAGGGAACGTTTTTCAGATAGCGTGGCATGGAAGAAGAATAAAGACAGTGGGCTTTATGGAGGAAGGCTCCCAGCCTTAAGCTTCAGAGATTTGAGATTGATTTGAGATTAAAATTGTGCAATCTGAACATACCAATGACTTTTCTTTGTAATTAGAGCTCCTGATACTCTCTTGGATGCTGTGCGTACACTAAGACCTCATTCAAAACACTTTAGCACAGATTTTAGTACTGTGCTGGATCGGGGCCACCGTGGTAAATACAAATGTTAATGATTTTCCAGGCTCATACTTAAAATTCAGTGGTTGAAGTTTGCAAACTGATTGTGCAGATTGCCAAATTAGGTCCAATTACTCAAATTTAGATGAGCTTTGCATAAAACGTACAAATGTGTTCAATGCAGTATTCTGCTTAGGTCTGTGATTTCATTTCACCAGGCTTATATTTGCATGAGTTCATTAAAATTGGTTTCATTTCTTTTTTTCCCTAGCATCGCTTTGAAAAAGTGGTATTTAAGCTGGGGAAAAATAGTAAAGAACAGGCTTGTAATTATAAAATGAAGCTAAATGAAGTCATGCAGCACCGCTGTGGTCCGTTCTGTCAAAGAGGGAACTTGAGAGCTCATTACTGAGCCCAAAGTTCAAACTGGCCACTCTCTGTCAAAGGTTTCTAGTATATCAGTCAATTAAATTAGACCTTCTACTGTATGGTTACCCAGTCCCCGTGGTCCAGTTGTTGATTGGTGGGGGAGAAAAACATTTCCACTTCATCAGAACTGCTCTTGGTTTGTATTCTAATTAGTATTTATTTTTCTTATTAAAAATAACAACTTGGACAAGGAAGCGCTGCTCCTCTTCTGTTTGTTAATCCTTTGGAAAAAAAAGCGAGACGTCTCTCAGCCTGAACAAATGAGAAAATCTCCAGACAGACTAAAGGCTTTAATGAGGTTATTACCTCTCTCTAAAGCCACCCGACCCTTTCAAAAAGGTGACAGTCTTGCATCTCCTGGAGCACGGAGGCATGCCTTCTTGTCTTTATTAATGACTTTGTTTATTGCTGTGTAAGGTATCCAAGTGTCAAAATAATATTTATGTTTATTTAGAAGTACCATTTAGTGCTCCAGTAAGTTACGGTTTGTTATTTGGAAATGAATGTATCTAGTTCGTGGTCCAGATGTGGAAAAACACACTTTGCATGCAAAATCACTTTTTAAGAACTGTAATACAGCTATACACACACATACCATATGTGTGTCTGTATTGGCATAAGAATGAATTATCCATGCTGTGAATCAGTACACTTTTAAATAGCAGTTTAAACAATAATCTCCAATGGTCTCAAAGAAGCCCTAATGTTTTAATAAATTGGTAATGAACTGCTTAAAAAATGTATTATGGTATATTAACAGCAACTTTGTAATCAAGATTGCAAACCGATTTTCTGTTGCAAGCAGGTTCTGACCTTCTGCTCTTTCCCAGCCTTCTCCAAAGCGTGGTTTTCAATTTGAAATTCCTTGTGCGTGGTGGGGAGAGATTGTTCCACCTCTCCCAATCCCCCATCGTCTAAGGGCGATTGCACAAGGTGTTTGCTTTCATTCTCCTATTTTGTCAAGATACAGCGATTTTGCTTTTGAGAGAGTGTTTGTAGCTGTCAGACAAAGTAGAGTATGTCAGAAATTATTTTGTATAGGAAAAAATATTAGTGTTTGGTTGCCTGCCGTGATGGTTACTCAGGTATTTTTAGAATTGTAGAGTTGTTCACAGGAGGCAAAAATTTGTGAGACAATCCTCTCTGACCTCGGTAAACCTTAGTTACTGCTTTGGTGTTGTAGCTTAAATACCTTTCTGTAGTCCCTTGGCTTGTAAAAAATAGCCGTGAAAATAGAAACCAATCTCTGGAGAGTCCAGAGTGTCCTATTTCCCCACTACTTCCCAGTGCAGCACTCTCAAAAATCTTTGTGTGCTGGATGTGCCTTTGTTAGCGCAGCCCCTTTCGGGGTAGGTGCTTGTGGGCCATGCACTTCTCTTGATTGGAAATGGGAACAGTAGCTCCATTATTTCTGGAATTATTCCTGGTGAATGCTAACATTTCAGCCGCTTCCTCTGAGTGCCGTGGTGGTGTCAGCGTGAGTTTTAGCATGCGAAGATGTGAGTTGGTGCGGAATGCGGTTATATTTTGTTTCCACATTGTCACAACCAAAACGGGCAAGACAGTCCGGGCAGAAATGTCTAGCACAATTGATTTTCGGTTGCTTTCTCCATGAAAGCTGTTGCTTATTCATTTCATTTGTTTCACTGCTGTATTTCAGAATAAAAGCCGTAGAAAATACAGATCTCCAAGTGATAATTGTGTTAAGTTTCAAGGCTAATCTCAGTGACTGAGCTGTGAAACAGGGTTGTAAGTAAAGGCTGCAGTTGTCCTTGGACTATAGTCTTTTATGAACGTTTCAGCATTTTCACTCAGTCTGTCACTTCTAGCAAGGCACTGATTGTATCGGTCTGAGTTGCCTCATGTAAAAAATGATATTGCTAGTTTTTACCTACCTCCCAGAAATTCGGTAAGACTTCATGGGACAAGCGGCGTGCGTTGCCTGCCAGCAGCCCCGTGCCACGGGGCCGCCCGGCTCCCTTCCCACTTCGTGACCGTGCAGAGTCCCGCTTCCCCAGAGCTCAGCAGCGATGATGCATTTGCGCTCAGTGGGAGCCGAGGTATTTGACACCTCTGAAAAATGAGGCTTATATTAAATAGCCTGTTCAAGCACTTTATAAAAATGAACTCTTTAGTCTTTGCCATATAAAACAAGACAGCAAACTGAGGCAGAGGAGGGAAAGCCAGGCAGACAGGCAGCTGCAAAACTCTGGAGCCTTCACGTGTCTGGGCTGAGCTTGTTCTGCCAGGTTGATGCCCTGCTAAAGAAGCAGGGAAGGCAGCAAAGCTAAGCACGCCGCTGGCTGCCAGCAGAAACCAATGAAAACGGTCACTAAAAAGAACATTTCAGCTGGAGTCTTCTAATCAGAGGTGCTCTGAGGCTTCCCTTTGCCTTTGGAGGTCAGAAGGGGCTGCCATCTGCAGCTGGTCTGACCAAAATTAATATGATGGAGGGCGATGTGACTTGCAAGCCATCTTTTGTGGTGCATTGAGGTATGGGGGGAGTTGTGGTCCAGACAGGATGACATCTTCTGGGTGTCACCTCCCTCAGTAGGAACAGTAGGAACTCTCAGCCGCAGGGACGGGGTTGCTATATGTGTCACCCTAACTTCTATCATTGTGTTTTGTGCTATTCCTCCAAGAGAAGGGTGGATTTAAACTTGTGGGAATGAATTAACTCAGGAATCTGTCTCTTGTGACTTCCACCTTGAGATTTACTAAGCCTTACCTAAATTTGTATTGTCAAGACTTGAAATATTTCTTGATCTTCCTATTTAAGTGAGATCCATCAGGGCCATCTGTATTTCCTCCAAAGTTTAAGCAAAAGTAATGCGACCACTTATTGCATTTCCAGAGATAGAGAGAGATGGGCCATTAGTGTTGTGTACTTGCGCTGGCCTAACTCAGAAGACAAAATAATGTGAATGCTTATAGGTTTGTTGAGAAATGAGTTAAATGTTTACATAAAAACTCAATCTGTGAAGCTCTTAGAGCGTGGCTTAATGGGCAAAGCACGGGAATTAAACTATGTAGGTGGTGGCTGCAGATACGTGTTTATGACCTTCTTTTGTAACCTTGGGAAGCTTTTCCTTTTCTGTAAAATAGAGATAACAATACATCCCTGTCTTAGTAAAGTGCCTTTAAGTGTGTACTGATCTACAGCCAGCCCAGGATAAGAGCCTTTATCTGCCACGTCAGTTATTCCTATGCTAAGGCTGGCTGCTGGAGGAATAAATAGAACCCGTTCCTCTGTATTGAGTGACTGCCCGAGTTCACGTCTGTTCTATATTTAAGCATGCAGTTATATGTTTTAAGACATACTTCTTTACAAGTTTTGTTATTAATCACATGTGCCTTTCATAGTGTCATCGGGACCATAAAGTTTAAATGCTGGATGCAGAAAGGGGTGAACAAGAAAACCTTTTAACCTGTACATTATTAGGAATCCATTTCAGATGATCCCTGTGGAAATGTTACTGATAGTTTTGTTTCTGAAGGCAGACAGTAACTAGTCATGATTTTCTCCAGAAAGGAAATAATATGAACTGTGCAAAGCCTAATGAAGGGGAAGTGGCTGATTTATTGTGAAAATTTATAGCTTTCTGATGTTGCCTGGTTTTTATGTTAATCTCGTCGTGTGGACTGTGTGTTGGGAATAATTGAGAAACATGGAGGACAGAGTAGGTTTTGTAGTCCATAAATTATTATCTAGTGAGTGTAGGTTATAGCCTTGATCAACAGCAGCACCAGTTTCTTCTAAAACTTTTCCAGAGTTTTAGTCACTTTAACACATCAAGTTATGAGGTATAATAGTGTTCAGAATAGAGTTGTGTCCTATACAAGATCATTTCAAGGCGGGATTCCTTTAAACCTCAACGAGAGAGAACAGGAGGAAGCGAAAAATGAAAGAAAATCCAGCCTATGTATAGTGGAAATTCTCTCATTTGAATTCTGAGCATAGGTTTCTTTAGTTATAACAAAGGTACAATGGCAACGCCACTGCTGTATTTGCTGCTATTGCAGAAACTGGAATGCTACGTAAGACCTTCCATGCTGGGAATGATCAAAAGTCCCCCCAGGTTTTTGGCTCGTCCTTTGGTCTTAAAATGCCTTTTGAAGAGAACATATGTGGAAGAAGTAAGAGCAGAGGACAAGGTGCCAAGGCTTCTGCTGTGGTGCCCAACTGCCACTGAATTTCAGGAGCAGCTGGGTACGGTGGGAGGTGAGCACCTTTGGGCATCCTTTGAGGTGGCTTCCAAAGCTCTTCTCTGCAACTGGCTTTGCTGCAGGTTTGTCATAAAATCCTTTTATTTTCCTCCTGGTCTTCATGAACAGTGAATTATGCGTGATCCATGGGTTATCTCTTCATATTGACTCCAGATTAGAAAGAAGCAGCCATGCTGCTCCTAAGCAGCCATTTTATTGGGGGTTCTGCTGCAGGCTTTTTGAGGGGAGCACTGCAGCATGTACGAAGCTGAAACCCGTGCCTGCAACATCTCTTTCTTTATTAACAGGAATTAACACATAAAAAAGGGACTTTAAAGGTGCATTATGTAAATTAATCCTAGGCTTCAGAGGAAGAGTGGCCTTTCTGTGTTAAATACGCTTTTGCAGAGTAAAATATGTGTTTGTGTGTGAATTGTATAGCAAGTATGTGGTCGTGATAACTGAGATACATTTATCTCATATATTTGAACTCACCATCTCAGCTGGACTTTGAACTTGTGACATCTTCTGCTTAAAAAGAAGAAAAATCTGTCTCTGGCAAAGCAAATTCTTCTTTCCTGCTTTCTACCCTCAAATTAATCTTTTACATGACGTACTTTTAATGTCATGCGGATAGCTGGGAAATCCTCCTTCTTCCTTACAAAATTCAATGTGCCAGAGCTGAGGGCAGGATGGAGTGGATTTACCCTGCACCAAACACAGCTTTTCTAGATGCCAAGATGCTGAGTGTTTAAAAAGGTTTCCTAGAGAGCTTGAGAAACAAGAGCTGTATGTTACTGAAACATGGAAATTTTTACCTACCCTATGAGAGGCCCACCTCTAGACTTGAGAAAGAACTATTCAATCAGACTTGAAAGCTGTCACACTTAAAAGCTCTCTTTTTTTTTAGTGTTTTATTATTTTCTGCTGAGTTTCTATATCAATGCAAAAATATGTTTCAGTAGAGTGCATGTATTTTTATTAAACCAGAGTCTAATTTTTCTGTGCACCACTATAGAAGAAGGAAAATCTGCAGAGGGCTTCAGAGACCACTGCTGGGAATGACCACTGTATCTCCAGACGGGCTTTAGCGAATAAGGATTATTTGTGTTTGTATTAGCTGATGAGTCCCATTCATGTTGGTTTTAGCGTGGCTTAAACTTAAAGCTAAAGAAGACAGCTTGTGCATACTGGACAGCAGGTTTAAAGCTGCCTCACTGTTTTTTATTCTTGGTATAGTGTGGAGTAGTCTGGGAGGGGCACCTTAGTCACGGCCCAGAACTGTGCCGGGTGCTGTAGACACTCAGCACGGAATCAATATGCAAGATTAGCAACAACATATGATGCAAACTGATGTAGAAGGGAAGGGACTCTGTGAAACAACCTGTTGGACAGTAGTCGGTGGTCCTGGCACGCTGACAAGCCAGTCGCTGTCCGGGGAGGGTCCTTTGATTTTTGGGTGTCGTCATTGTGGTTTTAACAGAATGTGTGGTACCAATGGCTTCTCACCATGAATGCCTATCAGCGTTATTGTAACCAGAAGAGAATAGTGTGTAGGAGGACAGAGAAAACACTGCTAAAGGCAGATGGATGGGATAAATTCTCAGTGGATATTCCCTAACATGAAATAGCAATATATGAGAGAAAGGCATACGTTGTCTTAGTAAAATCTCATATTAACTAGTGCTTAATGGTCCCTCTGTTTTGGAAAGAGGAGTTAACAGATTCCACTTCGGTTTTCTCACCATCGCTTGGACTCCCAGTAAGCTGGCCGCAACTGTCTATAACCTCAGAAGCAGCAGAAGCAAAGGTAGAAAGAGATTTTGTGCCATCACTCTGCTTTTTCATTCCTTCTGCTTGAGGGAGATTAGGATTTTCTCCACCTTTCACCCTTGGCACTCTTCCATGTTGTTTTTAATTGCAAAGCAATGTGGTGCTTTTTCCTCAGCCGGAAGAATTGGCACATAGTTCTTATGTGCAAGTGAGGCAATAAACTGCTGTATTAATCACTTCACACAAGGTAATAAACAATAGCAGAACTGTGCTTTTACCTCTCAGGTTTCTACTAAATAGTCCAACTTCCTGAAGACCTTAGAAGTGGGATCCTGAAACCGGATTTAAGTCTGTGTCTTTCCTATCATCTTCTGCCTGATCTTACACCATTTGAGATACCAAAAATAAATCTCCTTTGCAGGCTAATTCCTAAAATGTGATCTTATTTGGAAGCAGGGTTGTAGACAAACTTTGTGTCTCATGTACCTAGTAGAGTCTCATTTAGGTGTGGGGAAAAGAACAGTCACTTTGCCATGCTTGTATCCTGAGCCATATGGCTTTTTGTGAAATGTTGCTAGACGCAAGCTACCTTTCTTCTCCAGTAAGATTAGAAGGAAAACTGGGCTAGGATTACCCATCTGGGATGGTTAGAGATGGGATGTGAGAAGACCTTCAAAATTCCCCTTCTCAACGTTGCTTATTTTGCCAGCAGTACAAAGGGTTGTGTGCACACCACAGCAGATAAAGGGAGTTTGGAAATCAGAGACCCAAACCAGTTTTTCAGAGTCATGTTTTTTGATCTTTTGAGATTGACACTACTTTACTTTCCCTAAACATGCTTGTAAACACCAGTCTGGGAAAGCACTGCAGGAACAAAGATTTCAGAGACACCACGGAATGTAGGCTGGTGAGTCCCCCAGCGTGCCGGAGGAGGAGGTTGCACTCTTTCTTCTTTTTCTGCTGGGGGATGGGAGACCCACGTAAAATCTTTGTCAAGAAGATGTTACAGTTAGAAGCAAACAGTCAGATGAACTGCAGAAAGTGAGCATTTGAATGCATTTAGCCCAGTGCAAAGGTAAGATGAAATGAGTTTTCCTCATTTATTTCACCCTACTTAAATTGAGTAGTTGGTCTAAGGAGGACTATGCAGTGAGGTGCTGCAGCACAGCTGGGCTATGGTCAGTGCTAAATGGTGGTAGCTGGATCTGAGCGCTTAAAAATCTCAGAAGAGCTCACATTTTGTTGTTTCCTTTAATTTTTGAAAGCAACAAAGGTTGCAATGTAAATGCTTGCTGGAATTTAAATACACTTAAGACAGAATAAATACCAGAACAGAGCAATTTTTCAGGTTAACAGTCTTTGCGATATTGGTGGCAATATTTCGGTACAGGGTTCTCTTGCAAGCTAGGCACAAAGCAAGAGTGCTTGAAAAGCAGAAAGCCACAACATTTATAGTGGAGAAGGCTGTAATTTTCCCTAGTGGGACAAGGTGCCCATCAACTAAACAGCTGTTCTGCTCTGCGAAGGACACTGCCAAGGTTGTTAGTGTCTACAAATTGAGTATCTTGCTGATGGTCTTTTGTGAAGTATTTAATTTCTAGATGAAGGAAGGAGGAGTGAATAAATTACTTTATTCCTTGTCAGATCTCTCCTTTGTGAAGTGCAGCCATTATACTCCCAATTTGGGATTGGCTTCCGTGTTTTTTAATTACAAAATTAAAATATAATGATTAAACTTTGCTCAGGAGCAATAGCAATCTCAATTGTTTAACCAAAAAAAAAAAAAGAAAAAAGCCCAAACCCTAAGTTACAACGTGGGTCATGTACATACTAAGTGTATTACAGTATGTTAAAAAACAAGGTCACTTTACTATTTCAATATTTCAAGGGGGTTCTGCAGCATTTCTGCAGTCTGGTTGTGCTACCACAATTTCCCAGCTGGGCCAATACTGCTGCCATGAGGGAGACAAAATGCCAAAGCTGCATGGAAAACTGTTAAATTATTCAAGGATTGGCTGCCAGAGTAGAATGGGCTTTGGGAAGATTTGCTTATATGAGGAGGCTGCATGATACTTATCTCAATGAATTGGGCAGCCAGAATTGTAACAGGATCAAGAAGTGATCCTGAGCCGATTCTCAAATGCTTTGGGTGTTTTTTCACTGTCAAATTTGACGACTTTTTTTTTAAAGTGTGAAAGAATAATTTCCATTTTTGTGAATATCACTCAAAATGTATGAGCTGTAAGCATAGGGTTGGCTTCTTGAAATCAGGGAACGAGAATTGTATATGCTTATGTGATTTTCCTTTAAAAGACAATGGTGGATAGATTCAAAATACAGAATTCATAAGAGGTTTCTTAATAAACACAGATGCAACCCGGAGGAGAACTTTCCCATTCCAAATTATATCGCTAGGATTTTTTAAAATAAAACTTGACCTACGTTAGCAGTCCCATCTAAAATACCACACCTTGCAGGTGATTTCCATGTGGTTTTATTTTCCAGCAGATTACTGTGCTGATGGCAGAATTTCTTCTTTAATAATGCAACAAAAATGTAAGCAAGCAATGGTAACTCAGCTGCCAAACCATAGCCAGAGGTTCATGGTCGATTCAGTTGATGGAAGAAACCTTGAAATTAGAAGAGACAGCAGAAGGTGTTGCTTCTGTCTTAGGTGGAGAACTGACCTGTAGTATATCATGAAAATGTGACTGGGGACAACCTGCCATACGGCAAGTAGCCAGCATGTCTGGGGCACTGATGAGGGAGGTGCTGGGGAATGTACCAGCCAGCCTGAAAAAACCTATCCAGTTTTGAAGGAGTGTGGAGAGACACAGGAGAAGAGATGGAAGAGGGAGAGGAGGGTGGATGGGCAATCCCAGGGATAGGATGAAGAAGCTGAGGCTGTCAGGTGAAGTACAGAGGAGCTTACGGTGATAACAGCAGCAAGGATGGGTTGACACCAAAATTCAGTGCCACTGAGGAAGCCGGGCTGGTGACACTGGGTTGATGATGCTGGGTTGGTTATGCTCCTGAGGTAGCATTCATCTCACCTGACTGCAGCTGTCTACATCTAAGCTAACGTTCTAGAAGCCCTTTAAGGCCAATGAAGAGAAATTGATGCTCCTGGAGTGCAGCTCAGCTCATCATAAGGTGGTTTTTGGCCTGAGCGGTGCTCTGGATGAGTGTGTGTGTGTCTCGCCGTTGAGAGCAAAGGGAGTCTGGAGCACTAGCTCAGTTTGAGATGTCTACCTTGTCAGCCTCGAAAGCTAGGTGAGATAGATGCCACCTCCAGGACATGACCCAAGCCCCGCTGCAGGTAATGATAGTTTTTTCTGGTGGACTTTAAGAGACAACAGAGTTCCCCCTTCACAGCAGCAGTACAAAAGAGATTTAAATGGCAGAACAGCAGTAGAAGAGGTTTCCAGCAGATAAGACTGAGCTGCTCCTTGCACGACTGGCTGCTCTGAAAATACAGTCCATTTGGTTAGGTGCACACTGAGCGCTAATAAGATGGCTTGTGTTGCATTATTTCATGAGGTGGTGTCAAAGGCTACCAAAGACCTTATTAGTAGCTGTGGGAGGACTAAGATATATTCTGATTTTGTTTTCTCTTCTCCCGAAGGAAAAGGGTAATTTAGTACTTTTCTCATGGGAACCAAGTGCTGGAATAAACTCCAGGGTCATGAAATCCAGTGACCCTGTTACCTCAGGCAAACACATAATATCATTCCTTTCATAAACTGATCAAATATTTGATCTCAAAGAAACCCAGCAAACTACAGGTTATGCTGACAAAAATAAAACAAGCTTTTGTAGGGGAGAAAGAAGCATTGCTCTATGCCTTTTCCCTTAGCTCTTTTGTTTGTTGTTTTATGCGCTGTGGTGTCAGGGCTTTACTGAAGCTGTAAATATAGGTTTTAAGAGAAGATTTGGATTTGTTTAGTATTTGAACATCTTTGTGCTGTCCATGGTAATTCTCACCTATCTCCTTGTGGCTTTGAAATGGCAGTCATGTTTATAAATGACTTTAAGATAATTGATGAAAGAGATGATTTGCATGAAGAACAAAGTAGTGCTGAAACTTTGGCTGAGACCTATCCACACCTTTCTGGTGCTTGGGGAAATATAACATGAAAAGGGGAAAAGGTTTTTTGTTGTGGTTTTTTTCCCCCCTCCACTTCCACCTGCCTTTGTTCCTGCTCGTGGAGGATGCCTATAAAGCGCAACTGCTGTATTCCCAAGCAGACTTTTGAAAAGTAACCAGTTGGTCAAAGGCATAAATAAACGTATCAGGTTAAATAAGTGAAATAAGATCCCAGAATTGATACTCCCCATTATTAGAAATCATCTTTCCTTATTACCCTGGAGAGGCGGCTAGCTGGGTTCAGGGTATGTCCTTGCAAGAGGGCTGGAGTGCAGGTCCCTGGCAGCTCCCGCAAAGCACCGGTGGCTTGTGGTAGTACAAGCTGGAAGGTTAAAAATAGACCTAAAAATGAAGCATTTGCTTGAGAAATAGGTATAAAGATCTACTGAGGGTTTAGGGACGGCCACATAGCTTTCTGTGTGTTTTCTTTTTAACTGTAAAAGAAGTGAGCAGTTGCTCACAATGTAATGAAGAGAAGAACTCATAAAATACCCACAAGGAAATTAGTCAAGTCCTCTATCAATTTTATTTCTTTGAGGTTAGTTACTGTAAATAAGCTTTGTAGAGAATTGCGTACCTCTTCCAAAAACCAAACTGGAAAAAAGCTCTGGGACCGAGAAGCTACCAAACTTTCCCGACACTAATGTTTGAAAGAGCACTGGGGCCGAGAGCTGATGCTGATGAGTTGTGAAGTGCTGCTGCGTGTTTTGGAAAGGCGAGGATGCTTCTCCAGTGGTACGGAGCACCAACACGCCGCAGACGCTGCGAGGGGCGGAGGCAGGGGTGCAGGCGGCAGCCGCGCTTTGCGATCTCGCCTTCGCATCCCCCACCGCCTCCAAAACCCTCGCCGCGGCGGGGCTGCCACCAGCATGCCTTTTCCAGGCAGAAGCCCTCCCAGGCGCCAGGTCTGCATTGCCCACTCCTCGCTTGTGAAGGTTTTTCTCGCCTCACGCTTCCTTCTTTGCTTGACATCTCTTTTTGCGTCTGTGTGTTCGGGGTGGACGCAGGGTTGCGGCGGGGCTGCGGTCCCCCTCCCGCTGCCATTTGGCTGTGGTGCTGGCAGTCGCTAGTCGACAGAAGCTGATGATTGATGTCAAGGCTGGGAGCAAACAGCTGCTGATTTGATTATTACTGTTTCATCTCCAAACCTTTTGGAGCATTATGGGAATATTTATTCACCTAGTCACGCTTAATGGCATTTGGTGCAGTACTTCCCCAGGAACAATGAAGGAGTGGTATTGTACAGAGATAGTTTAGAAATTCCCGTTCTTGTTCTTTGTATTTATTTACAGATAGGTGGAGAGAAGCGAAGAAGATCTTGCTGTATGGGGGAGTGGAAAATTTGGCTATTTGACTGGGAGCAGTTACAGACATAGATGTGCAATATGTTAATAAAGTAATTGTGCTATGTTGCTATAAAGAGTATGGCGTCATTATAAAATTCTTGTTTTAATACTGTCATCATAGCAGATGTATAGCATATGAACTAATTTGCATGCAGATAAGGAGGCTCTGACAGCTTGGTAGCATAATTACTGCATAGCATACAGCTCACTAGTGCTGGGAGCTGAAGCTGTTACAGGAGGGATGCTCATGGGACTAATTACATTGGCTTTGTTAAATTTAAAATAGTGTATAGCCAGGAAAGAGACCCCTCTCCTGTGCTCCATGCTGTTGTGTACAATAAGTTACAGAAGCCTTGAACTGCTGCAGCCATTTTAAGCCATGCAAATGCCTGGATCTCAGCACCTCCCAGCATAGCGGAGTAATAGACTTTTACTTAACCGGGGAACCTGTATAAGCTTCCAAATAAAAGGGTTTTAAAACTCTGATACTTCCGTATATTAAAACTCCAGTTAGGTCTTTCTGATAAGTGAACAAAACTGTAGCTGCAGTAACTTTGTTTGGTTTAGTATCTGATGAAAGCAGATGCTGGACATGTGAAAGACTGGTGAATGGATTCTCTCCCCTTTCCCTGGTGTGCCTGTTGCTTTGCTTCACCATACTATGTCTTCGTGATTTGTCTCCACTTAATTTCAAGCATATTTCTGCTTCTTTTTTTTCCTTTGCTTTGACTGTGTCTGCAGTTTTTAAAGATCTTATTATTGAGGATCCTTTATGGATTTCAAAATGTTTAATTCATTACCAGGCCATTAGAAACTGAAGGCATTTTATTTTCCCGGGGAAATCAAGACAGTACCACAGGAGATTATTTTTCGCCCGTTACATTCCCCCCCACTACTGTCAGATTAGCTTGCGGAGAAGGGAGGAATTTGTGAATGCACAGCTGACTTTGATTACGTAAGCTGGAAACTGGCAGTATGGATTTATTTCAATTCCACTAACTTTAAAAAGAAATACGTATTAAATTGGAAGTGCTTTAGGGCATCAGACAAATGGGAAGCCAACCAGAAAGTGTGTATTCCCTCCCTGACCTCTCCTGCGGTGCAGTAGGTGATGCCAGGTAGCTGGGCGGATGGAGCTGCTGGGGTTGCAGGTCGCGCCAGGGGGAGTGGGATGGTTTTGGTGAGGGAGGTGGGAAGGAGACGGGGACCGGTTTGTACCCAGGGGCTGGGGCTGCCGCGGGCTCTCTGCCATCAGGGAGGGAAGAGGCTGCGCTGCGGGGGCATGCAGGGCACTGTGATTTCTGGCGCCTTGCTGGGAACGTCCAAGGGGAGCACCCTCCTTCCCACCCTATGGGTGACGCGACGGTGAGGGACCGGGTTGTCCGATGAGCGAGGATGATGCTCAAACAGGTACTGTGACAATCTGCTTCGCCCAGCTCCCTGGAGGTTTTATCCCTAACTCGGCAGAGCCCGGCTGTCACACCACGAGGGCCCTCGCTCTGCGTATCCTCACCTGCCGCTCCTCTAACCGCAGCGAGCTGGGATGGGGCTCGGCGTGGAGCTGCGCTCCTAGAAAGCAGGCTGGCGGCATCGAGGGACCGCTCAGCCACTAGCTCCTCCGTTCCATTTTATGAGTAAGGATGTTGTGCTCCACTGTCTTAACACATTCACTCCTTCGGGGTAAATGTTGCAAAGCCCCTGTATCTGTTTCCATAATACCCCGTGTTAGATAAATATTTACTTACACCTTTTTTCTTTTATGCTAAATATTTACCCAGGTATTTTGTTTTGCAAAATTCAAGCTCATCCTTGTATGATCTGCTTGCATTTTGTTAATCTGGGAATATTAATAGCCAGCTGGCATTACTGCTAATTTGGAGTTTATGCTGTAGAGTGAATATAGTAATGAATTTTTGGAATGGTTTGTTAATCTTATCAACATTCATTATGCATTTATTAATAGTAATTAGAGCCAATCACAGTGTCGCATTTGGAACTTTTTTTATCAATCAAACAAGCGTTTTTGAGAAAATTATCATTTAATGGGAAATGTAGTATGCAAATATTTAAAAAATGAGATCTGGTAAGAGAAAGGGGTACAGGAAAACACTGAACCTAATGAACAGTTTTCACCAAAAGTCTTGTCTCTTCCTTGCCTTCCCCCCCACCTCCCAAAGCAAAGTAAAAAGAGGAGGAAGGAGGGAAAGAGCCTATCCCTCTTTAAACAAAAATTACTCATTAAAACAGTTTTATTAGGCTTTTTTCCCATATAATATCAGAGATTTCAAGGCAATTTTTGCATGTTATCCAGGCAGTTTTAATGTAGTATCGCATGCATGTTGTGATTTTTTTCTACGTGCCTTCATTTTTGGTGCTGAACTTGAGAATACTGTAAAGGTTTTTGATTTTTAAGAGGTCGGGAAGGAACACAGTTCTTTTGAAAATCAGTGCTCTGTGCTCTCTCGACTGGGTGCCCACTGTCTCAGTCACATAATCAAACCTTTCCCTGCCGTCTGTGCTGGACACTCCTCCAGGTAACTTTGCAGCGTCCTCTTAGCACAAGTCCTGAATGAGTCCTTTAGATCTCTTGCAATCACATGAACAATAAAAGGAGTAAGAGCATCTCTAAGGATTCATGATTGGAACTTGTTGTTGTTTCCTTACCAACTCTGCTTCTCCGTTTATGCTCTTTAGGCCTGCTGTTGCCACTCAGGAAACAGATTATCCAACACTTCTGCATTTTCTAGCTCAATCAGAGATTCCTCCTGAATCAGCAGTGCTTATTATCTCCAACTGTACATAATTATGGTAGAGAGGTTGCACCACCATAGCTGGATAATGTCAGCATTTCTATTATAGCCCCATGCTTTCAGTATCCTGAAATGTGGCTATAAAAACTCACTTTAGCTTTATAGTCTTTCCAATGGTGAGAGATAAAGTGTATGCAATCAGCCTTTAAGCAGTTAGAGAAACCCAGAACAAAAAATTCCTCTTCGGGATGTCAGTTGTATAAATGCGTTGTTTAACTTGAGCTTTGCTCACTGTCAGGCTGGATAGTGTGCAACAGTCTGCAGATTTTGAACATAAAGCAATAAACATTTATCTCCTGTTTAGAAAGCTTGTAACTAACCGGGGTCGGTTATATTTTTCCAAAAGTATTAAGCATCTGAAGTTAGTGACTAGAGTGGCTGGGAAAAGATCAATAATGCACAAATGCGGAAAGATTTGCAGGTTGGTGCAACAAAGGAAAAAAAAAAAAAGTTGTGGGTTCCAGTTTTTAAAATGTAGCAAGTGTGCCAAAATGTAGTGAATATTTACTAAGGGTGAGGAATGACTCTTGCAGAGCTATTCTACCCTGGGAAACATTTGAGCATACATATTTAACAATCTAATAATACAGTTGTATAAAAACTTCTCTATATATTTAATCAGTTATGAAAATGGTACTTGACGTGTGAGTCTGTTTTATGAAGGTCAGCTTTTCACAGTTGTTTTTCTTTAAGTTTTTTGTGGCATTTTTAACCCTTTTTCTTGCTGCACAAGCTGCCCTCTTCCTCCTGTTACCCCCAGCCCCATTTGCAACAACATGAATTAAGGGCAGGAGGCTGGCATTGTTAACCTAGGTCCCTGGGGTCTCTGCAGCATGAACTAGCCTGATGTTCTTTCAAACATTCAATATGGTCTTTTTCAAGCAGGAGAAGAGCGTGGGACTTAGTCTCTGTTGAAGAACTCAGATAAGAGTTCTGCCTCATACTCTGCGGGTTATCATATTCATACCAGCAGAGCAACCGGTGATGGTTGCAATGCTCTGCCTGAGTTTTGACACTCTTCTAATTATAGCATACAGTGGCATAAACGCCAGAGGTGATAAGGAAGCCCGGACCCATGTGTCAGCAGAGCTTCAAAGGGGTAATGCATTCCTGTTCTGCACCAGTGTTCCTTATTTGTATGTTTGTGGGGATCTAGACTCGTGCAATCACGTCTTGCTTATTTTCACTGAGCTGAGAGGTGAAACAGGCAGAGCAGTGGAGGTTTGTAATTTTGTCAAGGTAATTGAGTATTAACTATTTGTCTTCCCTCTGGGAGATGCACAAGGAGAGAGGCAAGGGCAGGAAGCTGTTCATACGAGACCTTCATAAAACTTGTTGCCTAGAAAGTGATGACAGGTCTTTAGTGCTCTGATGTCCGATGACAAACTCTCTCTGCTTCTGAGCTTGGGCTGTAGGAAATGAGTAACCCCTGTAAAACAGCCTTATTTATAGTGCACAAATTCAGCATTCACAAAATCGGGATGCAGAGCATGTGGCGGTGCACAAAGTAAGGGAGGGACTGCATTGAAGATGAGTTAGAAACGTGCCGCGGGAAGCTCTTGGTGAATGATGAAGGCTCTTTTTTTCCAGAAGTGATGAGCATAACCCTGGCGTTCTTATGCTTTCCTGAGGTGTGAACCCATCATGCAGACCTTGACACGTTCTGCTATTTAATCTTAGCATGTGAACCAAGCTAGCTCTCAGAGAGGGAGGTAACATCAACCTTGCCTTTCCTTCAGGTTCTCTAAGGAGAGGAAAAATAACCTTCCAGGATTTAATCACTAAGAACACCTTCATGTCTGGATGACCTGACAAGTTTAAGTCAGACCTGCTTCTTAATGCAGATAAGTCAGTACAGTCCATCTGACAGATTTGGTCTTCCATTTGCTTTGGTGGTGACAAGAGGTGTGTCTTGAAGCAGAGCATGAGCGTGCAGGAGCTGGCATCTTCTGTAGCCACTACTACTTCGTGGAAGAAGTAGGTAGAAGTGGCATTATGGTCCAGTGCTCCTGCAGCCTGTGTGGGTGGGGTGTTCCCCCCTGGAGTTCTCATCCCTCATTGGTGAGAAGGTTGGGACCTTATCCCAAGGTCCAGGTTATGCATTTGAAAGATAGAATAGCTTGACTCTTATGGTTGTGTTAGATACGGGCCAAGGGTACTTTTCTACCAGAAATACCTATAACAAGATGCAATTTCAGTCTCCGGGAGAAACTCACAGAGGTTGTCTGCTGCCCTTTGCGCTGGGGTAGAAAGGGCTGAGGAAGGGAGAAATCTAATTTAGCAGAGGTTTAACAACTAACGCTCCAAAAATTTCAGTATGTGTTGGAAGCAGATCTGGCATGACTGGAGTTATACAAAAAGCAGGAAATTTTTCCTTCTGATCTCACCTGTTCCTGTCCAAGAGAGGGACAGAAACCCTGTGTTTGTGAGGGAGGGGGGAATTCCTTGAACTGTTAAGGGAAAAAAAAAAAAAAACAAAAAAACCCTTCTAGTATAGTCTCCTGATGTGCTAAGCCAGAAAACTGCAGCCCTGCACAAAGCTGAGCGCTGAAGAGTACAGGCATTTTGGTTCATCCATCTCTGTCTCTCTAAACATGTTCTTTCAGTCGTCTGTTACCAGCTTTTATCAGCCTGGACCACGATCATCACACACAGCTGTTTCCAAGGTTATACAGCATATCATTTGAAATTAGTTGGTATTGTTTAAATCCAAACGCAACTACTGAGGACTGCCAGGCTGTGCTGCCCAAAGGGATGCTGTGAGGCTGAGCCAGCAGTGGGAGGTGGTGATGTGCAGGCGGACTGGGAGGGCAAGGGGTGCTTGGAGGTGAGGGGGGGGTGGGAGCTGGCTGAGCACGTGGCATCATGCTTATCTGTATGGAAACTCAGCATCTCACAAACTTTTAAACCTTTAATCCGCAGCGTGAATTTATATAAGCCTGCATGTGGAAGTGAGTGTGTGGCTCTGTCTACACTGTTAAGCGTTGATCACAGGTGTGTAAAGGTCCTTGGCTGGATTTGAAGTTGAGTGTTGCTTGTAATCCAGTTGCACAATCTCTTGCCCTTGGCAAGCTGCAGCACCTGCCCTGACAAATCCATAAATACTTGGCTGCTGAGCTCTGTCCTCGAGTGACTGCAGTGTAGATGTGCACTTGGTAAGAACTCATTTAAAAGAGGCATACTCTAAACAGATGAATGAGTTGGCTTGGTTACCTTTAAAAAAAAAATAAATCCTATTCTACCAGCACACTTTACTACAACTCTGACATAATGCTGAACAACTCTGCCCTCCTCCTGAAATTTCTACTACATGATTGCAGTGTTGCCAGCTCTTGTGATTTGCAGACTTAAGAGGAGACCTTGAAGGAGGTCATTTAGTCCATTCCTGTACCTCAAGGCAAGAGTGACTATGCCTAGGCATCATCCCTGAAAGATGTGATAGGGAGAGTTGTTTTTCTGTCCTTAATAGTTTCAAAGAGACTGACCATTAGGACCAACTGTAGCTGCCAGCAGGGATTCTCCACTGATGGTACCTGAACACTGGCGGTGGGTGCACCCATTTAGTTCAAAACTTGCCTTTTTTATGGTGGAATGTGGAGAAGGTGTTGCCCTGAAAGTTATAAAATCAGAATAACTGTATATCTTGAATATCACAGAATTATTTTTAAGTAAGTTGGTCTCTTTTTTTTTGAGTCTGTCTTGATTTTTAGGAAGGGAAGGAATGAGCTGGTTTGGAAAGTTATGCTGGATTCTTGGACTGCTGATGCTACCAATGTGCCTGTGACAGCCCTTAAAAGAGGTCACTTTCTCTCCTGCAGTAACCTCACCTTCTGCTCTCCTCCAGCCCCAGAGACAAAGCAGTTTTACAGTGTTTTGGCATCAACACCTGAACACTCGGTGGGTGCACCCATTTAGTTCAAAACTTGCCTTTTTTATGGTGGAATGTGGAGAAGGTGTTGCCCTGAAAGTTATAAAATCAGAATAACTGTATATCTTGAATATCACAGAATTATTTTTAAGTAAGTTGGTCTCTTTTTTTTTGAGTCTGTCTTGATTTTTAGGAAGGGAAGGAATGAGCTGGTTTGGAAAGTTATGCTGGATTCTTGGACTGCTGATGCTACCAATGTGCCTGTGACAGCCCTTAAAAGAGGTCACTTTCTCTCCTGCAGTAACCTCACCTTCTGCTCTCCTCCAGCCCCAGAGACAAAGCAGTTTTACAGTGTTTTGGCATCAACAAAGCAAATAGCTAGGTTAGGGCTATCCCAGTGTCTGCTACTGCAGAGCCAGTCCTCGAAGCTTGCATCTTTTGATGTTGAACTCTCTTAAAAATCTAACTGTAAGTGTCCCATAGTAGGGTGGAGCTTCGGAAAATCTAGTTTATACCTAGATATTTAAATATCACCCAAGAAATCTGAAGTCCTTTGCATGGGAACGGTGTATGGGAAAATAGGATGTCATCAAGTAGATGTGTCGCATCAGCCAGTCCATGAAGTTACTGACCTGTGTCTGTAACACAGAGCATACAAAATAAACTTCTTACTTGCAACTCATTTTTCTTTGCACTACCATTAGGCCTGGGAAGAGGGACAGCAAGTGCTGGATGGCTGAAAATGAGTTGCTTTATTAATCCAGTTATATAAATATTGTGACCATTGCTACCTGACTAGCGTGTATTCCAGTCCGGATTAATTCATTATTATTTGTAAATTCACACATTGTGGTAAATCTGTAGCAATGGTTTCCAAAAAGATTTAAGAGTGTGAGCTAAAGATCATGAAATAGTACCTCAAATAGCCTGTAGGTACCTTCAGCACTTGAGCTTTCATTGGTGTCTTCTGATGGCGGTGTGCATAACTCCCGCTGGTGCTAATGGGAATTGCTTGCACACACCAAGTGAGGAATAGACTGGGAAATCACTTACTTGTCTTTCAGAGACACTGTATCTAGATCTGTGACAAGCAAGAGTCACAACTGGCACCGTGTATTGTGAACCATTTCTGCTGAATGACACTGATGTGTGCGCCATGGAAAATGTCCGCTTAGGTTTGCAGTAGCAAGAGACTTTCATTAATCAAAGAAGCTTTCTCAAAGTTAGACTTTTTAAAGTGTGTAAGTTCATCCTTGTGCATTTATCTTGCAGAAAAATTCTGAATCCAAGCTCTCGCTGATCGATAGTTGCATTAATTATGCACAAAAAATTCAATTCTGCCAGCCTCGTTCACTTTGAATGCTGCTTTACCCTGTGAGGAATTGACTTGCACTATGCAGGTTGGACAAATTCACCTACAGTCTGAACTTCTGTAAAAGTCTCCAGGGAAGGTCAAGTTTCTGTTATTTTCAATAATAAATGAGATTCCCATTGAGTAAAATGATCCAGGAAATAAGCTTCAGCTCCCTGAATAACGGTTGTGTGGCCTCTAATGGAGAGCTGGGAAGAACCAACAGAGTCGAGGAGAGATGAATCTCTCCGAGCTGCAGGTCTTGCAATTCTAAACTCATAGAGTTGGCTCCAAGGAAGCACAAGTGTTAACGACTTTTTATGTATTTTGAAGAATGTCTCAGAGCTGTGATTTTAAAGTATACTTGCTTACAGTCTTGACCTATCTCAAGTAAAGTTCTTGTAGGTGAAAGAGAGCTACAACCGTAAGAGGAGAGGATGGTATTTCTCACAACTCACGGCAATGTTTTCCCCTCACCACGTTTTTTTGCCAAATGGATGTTTGGAAATGTTAATAATTGTGTTTTCCTCTTCAACTCTGGAAGTAGCCTAATTTGGCTTAACAGTCAGAAAGAAAAAAAATAATAAAATCATAATTAGTGTGATTCATTTATCTAGAAAGTATAAAGCATAACTTAAACAAATGGCAATAGTGGTAGGAAAAATGCTATAGTGAATATTTCAAACTTTAAATTTTCTGTTGAGGTATGAAGTGACCTGAAAGGAGTGAGTGGCAGTTCATCAAGAGAATGTATATTTCCTTGTGATACTGTTTTATTGGCTCTTTCCAGTTACTAATCTCAGAATTGCTGAAAATATATGGGATAATGGATGACTGCTACACAGAGCTCTAATTTACTTTACTGCACAGTCACTGTGGGAAAGTGCTTTAGCTACTTTGGCTCTTTTGTATTGCCTCGAGTGAGAATTTTACCCATGTGTTTTGCTCTAGAAGTCATCTGTTGTTTTTCAATGTATGCACATAAACAGCTCTCGCTGCTACGCCTAAATATTGAGTCAGCAGTTCCCTCTGATGAAGCCATCACCAAGGACTGTCACATTTATCTCAACAGATCAGCATCACAGAGCTCGTAATGCTATTAACCCCAAAATGTTGTCTGCTAACCACAGAATCGTGGGACACAAGTGACCTTCTGCTCTTTCGCTTCCTAATCGGCTCTGAGCTTGGGCTGCCAGCTTGGCTGCTCTGTGCCTCCGTAACACATCTGAAAAATGGGTGCAGTTTCATCTTCCCACCTTGCTGAAGGCGTTTTGAAGGCAAACATACTGACAAATGGGAGCTGCTCAGATTTTTTGATGGATATTGGACAATTGGGTGTTCATTTTATTTTTATTTTAAATATTTTAAATGCCTGTGATTACATTATGTCACATCCATTGGGCTTTGGTCACCCTCATCCTGCAGTTGCAGAGGTAGCAGGGATTCCTCTCTGGTTCTCTTTTGCCTTTCTGCAATGCTTCCTCGACAGGGTGAGAGAAATGTTTCTTTAAAAAAAATGGTTCCAGTGTCATAGAACAATACACCACCAATCATGCTCTTGAATGTTTGAGCTTTTTTGCTATGTTTCATTTATGACTTCATCTAAGTACACATCTGTATGTCATCGTACTGAGAATTTAGACTCCTAACAGATTAATGAATGGTTAGGCTGGTAATCGAGTCTCTGATTCACCGTGTCTCGTAGATCTACTTGAAATCAGGTAAGATGTCACTAGCCTTTCTGACTGCCATGTTGCTCTGCCACTGGTTGTCACCTTTGTGAGAGCAGACGTGAAGAAAACGTGTGTTGCCCTTCACAGCCCAGCACGTCGGCATGGGCTTCTGGTGAAGCCTGGCAGTCCCGTCCTGGGACATGTGGTGCTGGGAGCTGGGACCACCAGTGCCTGCCAGCCTCGTTGCCTCCACCGGCGTGATGGGCAGCAGGGACTGCACATCACCTTAAATCAGCAGTGTCCCGAGTCAGAACCCCAGATAAGACCAAAACAAAGTTTGTTTCTTTCTTTGATCCACAAAACTTTTATCGCCTCTAGGCTGCTATCCTGCAGAAACTTGAGCACGTGTTTAATGCGAAGCATGGGAATTGGTCTTGAAGCAATTGGGATAGCCTTGAACTAAACAGGTGATTTGCAGCAAGTGCCATTAGCAGTTCTGTGTCAGCATCTGTCTGGCAAAGTGGTTTCACCTATGTCGCTCATCTGAAGGACTCGGCACAGTTGTCAAAGGATAAACGCTTCACACTTTGAAAATAAGTGCTGGAGTTTAGGTTTAAACTTTATTTTTTTAGCAAGGTCTTATCTGCTATATATCATCCTTGTCCTGAAAAAAAACATTCTGTCTCTCTGATAATCACTTGACTGTCTTCTAAGTCAAATAACATACAGATACTTTTGAGAGGATCTCATCTTTGTGTTTTTCTAAAGCCTAGATCTGATTGTGTGTTTTCAGGCATTCATTTTCCAGGCGTGTACTGATCTAGTAGCGTGAGAAAGCAGATTTCTGGGAAAACTGTCTTCTCAACACCCCAGATCACAACATCCTCCACCAACCGTGTCTAAGCCGAGGAGGTAATTGTGGTTTTGAGGATTACTTCCTTATCCTCGGTGTGATGCTGACGCAGGTACAAGCTAAAACTGGTGGTGTTTTTGTTTGTCAGGAATTGGAGGCGAGACAAGGAATAGCTCATTTTGTTTGGGCTGCCAGACAGTTGCACGAGGATAATTTTTGTGTGCTGTTTATTTATGTTGGATTCAAACCAGTGACAGTGGGGACCTGGAGATACTCTGGAATTACTCGCCGCAGTGAAAGCGGGAGCTGCTGGTTTTATGGCTCCATGTGGCGTCTCTTGGCTAGTCAATACCAGAAGGGCACTGGTAAACCAGCAAATGAGTTTAAAATGGCATTTAAAATTGGAGCACTTGCAGAAAATGATTTGCAAGAAGCTAATAAAATGACGGAGTGTGTAATGTGATGGAATGATTGTTTTGTGTGAACGCAGAGCTATAAACGCCTACACAGGGACATTTAACAGAGAGAAGGTATAGCTAGAAGTCATCAGATGAAATGAAGCAAAGACCATTTAAGCCAAACGCTATGTCATTGTCCCCAGTTTAAGCACTGGAGTATTTTATAGGGGTGGTGCTTGGCTTCAGAAAGGCAGAGTAAAGCACCCTGTGGGTGTATATCCTATGAAATTCATAGGTGGTGACAGGATTGGGAGGCAAGGTTTTTATTATTTGTGTACAACTGAAAAAGCAATAAAATAAATGGAGAAGCCTGTATGCATTATCAATAGCATGGCAGTTAGCTTCGGACTGCAGAGATGCAGAGTTATGCGCTACCTAACCAGCAGGCTTACTGTACCAAGGAATGTTTTAATTAAAAGTGAGGAAAATGTATTGTAACTCGTGTTTTCTTTAGTATTTTATTGCACTTACAAAACTATAAGGATTAATAAGCTCTTTCTGTGTTAGAGCTGGGGGTGTGGAATTTACAGCAAGGGTACTGTAAATAATAAAATATTCTAATAGTTTTTATTTCAGTGAGGTAAGAGAAGAATTAAAATTAATGTATTTGTTTTCTTTTACATTTTAACACTTCCAATTATCAGTAGAAATTAATCTGAAATTCAAACACCAATCAATTTCTCAACGTTTGGCATTTTTTCAGCATCCTGAGCAGTTACCTGATCACAACATTACAGAAAGTGAACCAGGAGAATGTTTTCAACCAGCTAAAGCGTTAGCAGTCATGAAGAACTAAAGCGTGCTGTGCATACAGAGCTACTGAAAAAAAATACAGAAATTGGTAGCAGTTAAGAACAGGTAAAATTAAGGGACAGGATCTGTAGGGAATAGTGCCTAAATGCACATATTGCTGGGTAGATTTGCTGTCTGTTCTAGTCCTTCCCTTGAGTTTTACAGTAAGTGCATCCATATGGCTTCATAACTGCGTGTTTTTATAATCTGCATACTTCTTGCTATATCTGATATGTTCGCATTTATTGGTCAGTATTGAATATGAAGCTGGAAAACTACTAAGCAAAGGTCAGGGAGGATTTGTCAGGGAACAAGACCCATCTGAACCAAGGGTTGGTGAGCGGGCAGAGCCAAAAACTGAAGAGCCACAGGAGACTCGTGGCTTTCTGAGAGTGTGATGAGGTTATCGCAGTTGGAAGTCCATTAGGTTTATAGCATTTCGTGGCCCTGGGCTAGGGGGAGAAAGTATACCGTGGAGACAGTATCTCCAGTGTATGTTGTTCAGGGAAAAAGACTGGTTTGATGTCCTGTGGAAGTGTGATGGAATGGTGTTCTGTTTTTAAAAAAACCCTCTCTCTCAGTCTCTCTTTTCAGTAGACTGGATGTGGTCACTGAAACAAACTTCAGGCAATGCCTCAGAGATAAATGTGTAGGTTTTGTATGACTCTGTCTTTCTATGGTGGAATTTTACAGAGATTAGACTAATGAACTGATCTAGTTTTAGGCACATGCTGTTAGGTGAGGTGTTTTATTAAGACTTTTAACTGCAAATTAAAGGTCTGCTAGAAGGGCAATTAAAGTCAACAGAAAGAGTTTTATATCACACCCAACCAGGGATGACCCACATTGTGTTGTACTTACCTCGGCAGTACAAACAGCTTTGGAAGACAAACAGCAAGGGGGGTAAGTAATCTTTGTTGAAGCAGTTGAGCTAGCGGACATCAAATAATCTCCTATTTATTACTACAGCTTTAAAGTGTGGAATATCTTTTCATGGACATATGTGCACGTACGTATGCAGGTGTCAAAAGCAAACATTGTTTTTTAATAAAAACTGAATTGAAATACTGCAGGTGTTTGGTCTGTGTTGGATAATCGGTTTATTACAAGCTTAATTACAATATCTGTTCATAGGGCGTGACTGAAGCCCTGAAGTAGAATAGAAAATAGGATACCTTGTTTTGGGGAGATTAAAATTTTTTGTATCCAAGTTTTAAAGAAAAGAAAGAAGTTTCTTCCTTCCAAGAATTGTGGCAGCTTGTGTAGTAATGTCATTGTGGGGAACAAACAGGCAATCTTGCTCCTGGGAAGATGTACTGCTAATCTCACTGAGAGACAAATTTACACATATATGGCTAACAGTAGTTTCTGATGTGGTTTTTTTGTTATTCCTTTGGTTAGAGTAGTCACATACATTGCCCAAACAAGTTTTTGTGTTTTGTTTTTTTTTTATTTTAAAAACCCAAGATAAAACTGTCCGTTGTGTTCTTGTTCAGTGTATTTCTGCTTCAAGACTCCACTGCATGTCTTCCACCAAATTGGGAAATTCCTCCAGTACTTCATGGTGGGTGAAAAGGATTGTGCAATGTTTACAAACCCCTTAAGTTTTCCTGAAAAGCCAGTGAACTCAGCTTATCTGACTTGCATGGTTTTCTGTCTCTTTTTGCTCTGTGACTTGGCAATTCATCTTCCGAGGGTTTGCAGTACACTCAGTCCCGAGTGCTGTCTTGGCCCCTCATCTTTCCCAAAGCCCTCTCCTCCCAGTTTTCTGTCTCTAACATTAAGCAAAAGGTTTCAGAGTGTTTTATTTATTGCCTATTCTATTATTCTACTCAAATATGACCTACTCAAAACGTGTACCAAGCCACATGGAGATCCAATAGTTAATGAAAACCAATTTTTAATACTACGCTATCTTAAGCTCAGCCACTCTGCCAGACATGACAGGGAGCTGATGGGTGGTTTGTTTCTCAGCAGCTGAGTGCCTCTACTGACCAGTTCACAGCTTGGTTTTAATGCTAGCCCTTGACTTGTGAAACTCTCAGGCTGGGCTACACCTTCTCTTTGGCAATTTGTAGAAATCAGGTAGCTTTGCAAGTAGCCATGAAAAAGGCAGATATAAAGGAAGATATGTTGTACCTCCAGATAAACTACTTCCTATAATGTGAGAGTATAAATAAGACTGTGAGGTATTTGCTTGAAAGTGCTGTTTGCGTGGGAGCGACCCTACATCCCAGGTCTCCTGTGATGTATTTCAAAGTAGATTTTAAGCACTCACACACACCCCGCCCCACCTTTGGCCTGTTGTACTTAATACAGATGTGCATATTTGTATGGAATAGTCATCTTAATCCGCGTTGTGCTTTTCCATAGCTGCTCTGGGCGTGCAGCGTAGAGCGCTGCTGTGCCTCTGCATGGTAAGGCTTGAGATGGCTGATGTGGGGCAGCCCTGAGCAAGCGCTACAGGGATCAGGTTAGTTTTGGGTTGAGATAGTCTGGAGTGAATGATCTACAGGATTAAAAATAATCAGCTAATAAGGGTGCTCTGTAATTATCCAGTGTATCTATTTAATTTACCATCTTCAGCTGTAGCCTTTTCCAAGATAGACAAAATTTCTACTGAAAGTAACTATGACAATTTTTACGTAGAAGAAAGGTAGTCCTTTTGAAATAAAGGTGTGTGTCATGGTTGTAGCATTATCTAGACTTCTAAAAATGTATATGTGAGAGAAACTGAATATAAATGCAAGTATATAATCACCCTGTTAATTTACTTTCAGCTAATTTCACTTCCCATAAGTCACATACACACTTACACAAATGGCAATTTTAATTCATTTCTGTGCCAATATTTAAAAGCAGAACACTACAGCTCAATCTTGTTACTACAGCTTTATTGATTTATAAAATTACACTTTATTACACTAATCCATATATTAGAATAAAATTGTGCATAGTTACAGCTAAGGTCTTCTCGCCAAGGAGGTACGTAGTTTGCTTTTTCATCAGTAATTCACAATTTAAATTAGTGGATGTCATGCTGTTGAACTCCATGAACGCAGGATTAATGGCAAACTCATTAGTTCATGAAGTTTAATCTTCTTGGTGGGTGTCCCACCTCGTGGGAAATGAGAGGGATTCGGCTGCAGGTGTCTGCTGAGGTAACAGCAATCACTCAAAGAGAGGGATTCAGAAGGCGAGCTGCTGTTATTGTGAACCCAAGAACATATATTATTTATGTTTGATTTGATGCCAGAATACTCTTTTTTCCTTAGGACAAAGCAAATGAATGCTCTGAAGGACACATGAAGAGGTTGGAACTGCATTAGCAACTGCCACACTGCAGTAGTACCATCGGTGGTACTTTCCCAGGTCAGGGAGGTGCTGCTGTATTTGAATATTTGGCATAGATCCTTAAACAGGTCTTTTTTAAGTGGCTGTGTTGGGGAGTGTGGCAGGTTTTGTACCCTTACTTCTTCTAGTCATCAGGTAATTATCAGTTTCTTTTAAATTGATATTACAGTCGAGAGCGAACCCCCTCATGCTGAATTGGCTTTGTGTAGCCACGGCATGGTGTCTCATGACACATACAAATGAGCTTGCAAAGCCCCAACGCAGCAGCAAGTTATTTTTGTCCCTTTTAATCTGTTAGACCCTGATCCTCATCTGTAGGGTTTCCTGAATCCCATTGATTTGTCTAGAATGAGGCTCCTGAAGTCCTTTGAGAGCCTGGGTCTGGCTGATCTTCTGCTATAAACCGGAAACAAACTCACTTTCTCTACCTCGAAACGCTATAAGGATAAATTATGTGTTGAAGATTATCAATGTTCTTATTTGGTCGCAGTGAAGGCCACAGGAATACCAAAAATAGTAGATTTAAAAGGGACAAAAATAACTTGCTGCCTGGAGGGTATACAAACTCCGAGCTGTTGCTGCGCGGCTTGGCTGAATCATTTATCCAGGAAGGCTCCAGGCAGTCAGTACATCTTTGAGAAAAAGGCCAGAGAGATGCAACTGGACATGGCGCCTCAGAAAAAGGGAGAGCGGCTTTTACATGCCCTGAGGGTTGACCTGCCATTGCTCGTGTGCGTGGCTGGCACAGTCCTTTGAGCAAGAGGGGATCCTCACAAACTGCTGCTGTGGGATCCAGCTTAGGCCACTTAGTGTTGCTGGAAAGGCTGGTGGGAGCAGAAGGAGATAATGACCTCTTTGTACAAATCCCTTCCATCTCCCCCTGTAGAAGAAAAATGACTTTAGACCACAACCACGAAATGCGTTTCTCTCTGAAATGTGTCTGTAGAAAGACAGGTTTGTCTTGGCCAGCTGTTTTCTGGGTTTAATCAGTCATTCCTGCTGACCACAGTGACAGAAATTTGCTTTTAGTACTGCAGTTATCTGTGTGGCCAGGAAGAGTCAATCAACATCTGTTCCTGCACATGCATCATTAACAGAGCCGTGAATTAATTTCTAGCGACAGACCACATTCTCCTTTGGACTGAATTTCTACTCCACCACTGAGACACTTTGAATGCTTGTCACGTTCTTGTGGTTTATAGGTATCAAGTCACTGGCTAGAGAAGGGACAGGCAACATTTAAAATCCCAGAATGAGCTTCCTGAGTTTCAAGTTTCAGGAGCAAGTTTTATTTATAAGTCAAGCATGTTTGGTTTGTAACAGACTAGACCGCTCTGAAACTTCCATATCTTCATGTAGTTACAACTATAAATTACCCCTTACTCCTTACCATACTCAAGTGGGGACACACACGTGTGTAATAGAGAGCATAACAGCGTCCAAATACAATTCCTACAACTGCTGTTGAAAAAACCCAATCAGTAGTCTTAAGTTTGGATAACCCCAGAAGTCAATACGATGAAGTAGTTCTGTGTACAGTGTTTTCTTACAGGTAGGTTACACTTTAGTTTTTGTTAATGTAGATAAGGCTATTTCTAATACTGTGATGCAGGTAGGTTCTGCCTTAAGCTTGGCTGCTAATCAAGTCGCCTCTTCTGGAGACAGACCAGGTTTTCTGTGTCTTTTCCCTTCTCCACTTGCCATTAGCAGCTATGTGGAGTTTGTCCTGCCTTCCAGTTATCTGGCACCATAGGTGACAGATGCAGGAGAGCCAAAGGAGGCTCTCCAAATTATCCTGTGACATGAGGGAAGAAGGTGACCTCTAAACACTGTGCAGAGGGAAGAGGGGCTGTTTTCCTAATATGTTTCTTCCTTGGCAGCTGAAGATTTTTTCAGTGTAGGTGATGAAAGCAGTCTCTTCTTCTTGCTGAATGAAGAAAAATACCAGTCTTCAAGAGCAATGGCAAGAACAGCATCCTTCCTTCTAACCCGCCTGCAAACAGCCTCTCAGCAAACCCCCGCAACAGTGCTTGGCGTTGCAGCTTCGGGAGTCAGTAGCATCCCTGTACGCTTCACGTTAAAACCTTATTTACTACAGTTCCATTCACCTGTGGTAACCACCAGTGACTTGAGTTTGTATAAAATATGGTTGTAGCAACTATATCATTACTCTGAGCGTACAACTCCCACATTATCTGTCATTTTAAGAGAAGCTGGTCAGTGCAGATGAGAAGCAAATGAGTTGTGGCTTGATCAGATATATTTTGGTGGCTCACCAGATTATCATTGCCAGCCAGTGGAATCAGATAAGGAGTTTGCAGAAATCATTGCTTTGCAAATGGGCGATGTAGGTGTTCTGCACTTGAGAAGTCAACTTCTAAATGACTTGCTAGGGGCTGTTTTGGTGCATGGTAACAGAATTACTGCTCAGGAACTGGGTTTTTTTTGTTGTTTTAACAAGAAAGTAATTGAAGTGACTACGGCCCCTTTGAAGTCTTTACAATAAGCAAAGATTCTGATTAATTTAGCAGCGGGGCATCAGTGGCTATTAACAGCTTAACATGAGGCCCTGGTAGATTGATAAGGAGCTAAACAGCCCCTGAATCACATATTAACAATCTGGCCATACTATAATTGCGGCTCATGTTGGGTAATTGTCAGCATGGTTGATAGGCAACACAACAGCAGCAGCTATTTGTCTTTTAAATGGGCACTTAAATTATTCAGAATAATAGTTCATAGTCATCAGTACATCTGAGCCACAGTCCAGTTATTCTAGGCATGGATGACAAACTTTAATTTAGTTAGCTTAAGTACAGCACTGGGCTCTGCATGGGCAAACTCACCTGTGTCTGTAAGCAATTTCTCAGGCGGGGTGTCCAGCCCATGGTGAGATCCCTCTTCTATGGCCCAAGCATTAGTGGTGCATGAATAAACTAGGATGCAGCTAGCTTGGATGTGGTAACCAAACCAACAGCCGGGCAAACGTTTCACCTAGCATCTGAGCCACCCATGTTATATGTAGTTTTACCTCCCCAGACCAAGAGAGAAGGTAAAACCTGCAATGCTCACCTTATTTTTATTTATTTATTTTCTTAAGTCTGCTGTGGTTGCAGAAGGTTTGAGCAATTCCCCTGTGAATTTAATGTCTCTAACTAGTTCTATACGTTGTGGGACATTCTAGCCAAATAATAGTGAAAGTTTATGAACCATTAAATGTGCAGAAGGAGTCGGTAACCACTCGGTTGCTCCTCCAGTTCCTTCTTGTTGCAGCATTAGCAAATCTGAGCTAGTCACACAGTGGGGCATAGCTCAAATTAATTAGTTAAATTGCTATCTAATGGCAATAAGATTTGATGCCACTTAATATTTCAGTGCAAACATGGCAGGCAGGTTAACACATTTAAATATGATTGGCTCGCCTGTTCTAGTGGAGTATCTTAACTCCTGTTTGGGCCATCTACAGCACTCATTGTGCTCAATTAATTCTGCCATTAGCAGTGGTCTGATCTGCTATTAGCTCTGATAAAACGTACAGTCATCTCCATAGCCCTCTCCTTCAGTGATGACCATCCTGTGTTAAGGATGCTGAAATGCAATTTAAAGGGGGAGGGAGGACACACACACACTATGCTTTGTACATAATTAAGTCACATTAATGATGGGAGACTTAATTACAATTTGGAGTTTATCAGCAGAAAGCTCCAACGGTAGCTTGCAGCCTGCGATGGTGTTCGGCTGTGCACACACATGCTGCACAGTAGTCGAGCAGTTGTTTCAGGCTGTGGAAGGGCTCGGGGTGGAAGGTGCTGATTATTCTTAGCGTCCTGTGCCTGAGAAAAGTCATCGAGTTTGCTTACGCGCCTCTTGGTTTTCTTTTCTTTCTCCCTTTCTTTCCGCCCGCCCTCTCCCCCCACCCCCTTGTGAAGCAACCCTTCTGGCTTTGTTGTAAGTGTGGTTTGTAATCATTGTACACATCCCAGATGGTTCATGAAAACTCTTTGAAATGCCATCTGCCAGGCGTGTGTCCAGCCGGCAGCCTGTCATTCTGCTACAAGAAAAACGGAGGCGGGTTTTCCCTTTCCCCTGCCTTTCTGAATTGCATTCACTAACACTTGCTCAGATGTGAAGCAGGATAACAGCCCGAGCATCTGCAAGCCATCTTTGCTCTAGACAGCAACATGGAAACTTGTTGGGTTTTTCGCCTTCGCCCAGATAAGATATCCTAACCAGTGTAGTTTTTATTTTCCCTCTGTTTGTTGCTGGAGACCGACGCGAGGTGACAAATGTTATCTCTGTGATGTAATGTTTTTCTTTTACGCGGTGACTTGGTGTTTCTAATGCATTCAGCGTGTGTTGCAGGCAATCGTGCTGATAGCAAGCACATCTGCGATTTTTCGCCTTGAACATATTCAGGAAATTAAGAACACTGAGATGAAACAAATAGATCCATTAAAATGGCTAGGAGGAATTATGGCAGAGATATAATTGTCATGTCAAATAGGCAGCCAGCACTAGTAAACTGCTGACTGCAATTTCACTGCTATAAAAATTCAGAAGGAAAAAAAAAAGATTAATAAATACTTTCTGTGGGAAGATATAGATAAAGAAAAGAAGGCGGCTTTAAAAGATAAAGTAAAATGAATCCTGAAGTCCCCTGATCTTTGTGTCTCATGAATGCGTGTTGTCAGTTACTGGGAAAAAGTATGTCCCAATCTTTGTCATTCGGCTTGCGTGCCGCATGGCTCAGGGTGATGTTTGACTGATGCATTGGACAAGGCACACTACAGAGTTTAATTCTCACTTCCATCGTGCTCCAGGCATGGGACAGCTCCAGCACATCCTTGGACATACTTATTGCTGAAGCTTTTCATTCTTCCTCCGTACCTCTTGTGGGCCTGGTTTAGGGGAACCTGGCAGGGGGCAGGAACCACGATGCCCTGGCGAGGGTCCTCACAGCCTGAACATCGACAGCGATGTTGATGCTCAGGGAGGAGGTGCTGCGTCCAAGCTGTGCCACTTCATCCTGGGTGCCTGCATGCGCCTTGCATGCCAGGGAGGGACCTGCGTGGGCATTGCCCACTCAGCCTCGCTGCCTGCCTTTAGATAGAAATGCAGATGCTCAGGCAGAGAGAGGCATGTGGTGCAGTTCCAGTATTTCTCTGGTCTAAATCTGTGAAAGACATCTGTCCTCTGTTACAAACTACGTGGTAAAAACCATTGTAGTCTAACTGTAAGGATTCAAGAATACAAAGAATGCAAAATTGAATCCTTTCAAATAGGAAAGAGTAATTCTGCTAGTAGGGTGAAGATATCCATCATCATTTCCATCCCCTTTTTGCTTTTCCTCCTCATTCACACAGCTCCAAGAGAAGGAATGATAGAAAAAGCACAGGAATTTATAGACTATCTGAAGGCTGATGGTAAATAATAAAAAAAGAGAGAGAGTTTCTATTTTGAAACAAGAAATGGAGGATGTTCGAGAAAGTGGATGTCTATCAAGGAAATTAATCTAGTGATAGTCTTTCAAGGGTATCACACTGTCAAGACTGACCTCTTGAACAGTCTCTCAGATGAATAGGGCATAAGCAGACTTTCCGCTTCCCTGGCACTTGAGGAAAACATTTGCCAGATGCAGGCATGGTAAATTTATGCTCTTTCAACTTCTGAGAGCTGGAATCTTCCCAATTAGTTTCCAGAAGCTCAGCTTCTTTATACTTTCTTCAGTCCTTTTATAGAGGGTTTAAGAAATTGTATGCACTGAGAAGGCACTGCCCAGGGGCCGGAAGAGTCCCACAGAAGTGAGGAATCATGCTTCATTAAATGTTAGGTATGGTTTCCATATCTCTAAAGGTATTATTCCCAAGCCAGCAGATTGGTTGTGGCCACAGCACTCGGACACCTCCAACTCTCTAACGCTGCTCTTTTCTTCTAAAGTTCAGTTTCCTGTACCATCTGTAAATCTGTCATTTATATTTAATCTCAGATGTACAGAATCCAGCCATCTCCTAGCCTCCGGAGTCGTGGAAAATAAAGGCTAGTGAACAGAAATTGATCCTAATCAATTAAGCTGTGCTCAGTGACCTAAAATGCAGTGGCCCAAGCCATCTTAGCAAAAAGTTTTTCTTCTAGTTCAGTTTCCTGTACCATCTGTAAATCTGTCATTTATATTTAATCTCAGATGTACAGAATCCAGCCATCTCCTAGCCTCCGGAGACGTGGAAAATAAAGGCTAGTGAACAGAAATTGATCCTAATCAATTAAGCTGTGCTCAGTGACCTAAAATGCAGTGGCCCAAGCCATCTTAGCAAAAAGTCATGAAATGACTCATCTTATACCATGCTTCAAAGGGCTGTAAATTGGTCAGAAGGGAGAAGGGTTTCAGAGCTGGCAGAGTAGCAGTGATCAGAGCCCCGTTCTCCATGGGTACTATTTAAATTGTTGAGTGCTAGAGAGAGATTCAGTGTGAATTATTACTCAAAAGAAAAAGTATTTCTTGAACTGGAACGAGCTTATAGGTGAACTTCCATGAGAAGAGTTTGAAGGTTGTCTAGTGAGCACGTGTGAACAGTGCATCAAAATTGTCTCGCAGTACTTTTTAACATTGAATAAAAACTAATAGCATAAATAGAGATAAAATATTAAGAAATAAGGGAGAAAAGATCTTTATGATGTGAAAGAATATTTGGTGAGATAAAGTGACACAGAAATAGTGGAAGCTAGAAAGAAGTTGCCTTATCTGAGAATACAGATTGCAATTTTAGTGAAGTTGAAGTATGAGAGACTGTGCTAATGGCAGGAAGGTAGTTGCTGGCATATTCCCAGATACCAAACTCTTCCAGCTGTGTTTCTGCATGTGATATGAGAGATTTCTTTGCCAGAGGGTCTTTCTGGGAATATCAAAAACATTGTTGTTGGGTGGAACAACTGGTACTGCCAGCTCAACCTGTGATCTATGTCTCGTCTTGTTTTTATGTGGATTCCTAACTTCTAGCTGAACTTTAGACACTGCTCTATGTGTAGCTCACCGAATTGTATTTTAGAGATACTGTTGGATCTTTATGATCATTTTTTATTGTCCCTTTTAAGTCTTGGTAAGAAAACAACTATATTAACGTGCTAATTTTTCCTTTCAGGCACAACCCGTCCTCCAAGAGAAGGAGAAGTGCCTGGTGTGGACTATAACTTTCTGACTGTGGAGGAGTTTCTGGAGTTGGAGCGAAGTGGGACTCTTCTGGAAGTAGGAACTTACGAAGGTATGGAGCTGTGGGCAGTGAAAAAGCACTTCAAATAACCGTGGTAGGACACCAGGCTTGCAAAACCCGTGCTTGTCTTAGCCAGCTTGAGTTAGGACCTCACTTTCCATCCTAGTGCTCTACTTCTCTTTTCTCTGGGTACCCTGAGAGAAGGAATTCCAATATTGCTGTGCTTTTGTCTTTTCCCTTCAAGTTAACTACCTCAAAAGATTAACATCCGTACGCCAGGAAAATCCAGTATGAAATCCGGTAAAGAAATAGTGAGGGAAGACAGCTTGGCAGTGAATGAAAATGCATCTTTTCTTTGTATCTGCTATAGCCCATCTCCTTGGTCACTTTTTCTTCCCTCCTGCTGTCTCGCTTTCCCTTCATCTTCCCTAAATACACATCCTTCATCACCCAATTGTGTCTCACTATGCAGCTACATGATGCACTGCTTTTGGCCTTTTTTCTTCTTCTTTACTCTTGGATAATTACTTCTAACTTGGGTCATTGTGTTGACCCTTTTTACAGAACAGCTTTACAAACAACAGCACTGAGACAGCCAAGGAGCACTGAAATGTCACTAGGGTGAAAGCAGGAAAAAGATAGCTTTGAATTCCAGGAAAATGCAAGGCAAATTGGCCATATTTAGATACACAATAGGATTTGTGTAACTAAACCTGCAATCTCTATCTCCTTTAAATTGAAAACTCCTTTTAGGGTGGCTATTTATTTATTTATTTATTTCCCCCCTGGAGAACATTCAACTGTACCTCTTGAGAAGACAATGAAAAGAAACACGTTACAGGTTTGAAAGTCCTTCCAGTGTACTTCAGTTCATTCATGCGTATTTCCATTTGCAAGAAGTTAAATGGGTCTTGTTGTAATTACAAGAAGTTGAAAAAGCATTATTCTTGCAGCTGTTAGTAAGTAACATGAAATACATTTAAAACCATGAACTACACACAAATAGCTGATAGTCTTTGAAAAGTAGTCATCAAATATGAACAAAAAAGATTGTGACATGTGGTTTTGGTTTTCAAGCTCTAAAAAAAAGTCCTGAAACACTGTTTGTTTAGTCTGCTTCTTTGAAAACTCTCTGTAAGGTCACCTTTAAACCTCGCACTTATTCCCAACTGCAGACAATTGCAGTGTCAAACCTGGTTTGCATGAAGATGCTAAATGTATAGTTTGGTTTCACTCTTCCACCTCTCAGAGCTGATTAGCTCCATCAGCACCAATGCTAACGTTCCAGCAGCAGCACTTCTCCAAAATGAGCTTTTTCCTCTCCATGTTTCTAATTATAACACTAAATTAGTTTTCTTTGTCATGGTGCTCGAAATAGATCAGCTGAACTGCCTCGCCATTACTTCCTGATCGTACTTGTTCTGGTGACCTTTCCACTTGGAAAGACAAAATGGGTAACTGGCTGTAAGCTGGCTCCTGGGACTTGCTGGGAATTAGTTTTCAGGAAATGCTGTACCCATCTGGGACAGTTATAACATGGTCATTTCATTGCTTATGTGATTATATGCAGTAGCAGCTAAATTGTTTAGATTTCATGGGTTGCTCTTTTGAGTAGCTGAAGATGAGGTTGATTTCTCAGAAGTCTAATGCGTATTTCATTTCTGTGGGTGATAGAAGCGTCTGAACTTTAAAGGAATAATTTGTCAGAAGTGCTGAGAAGCCTCTTTCCCCGTTGACATCAGTGATGCTGGTGCATAGTGGTTCTGGAGAGCTGGCCCATGGAACTAAAAATCAATAAGAATAAAGCAAATAATGATGATGCATGTGTGCACATACGCATCAAGACACATTACTATTTGATTGTAATGTGAAATAAATAAAGTTAATTTTTCACTTAAAGCTTCAAGAAATGATTTTGCTGCCTTCCGAGATTTCTTTAATGGCTTTGTTGTACTTTTTTTGGAAATCTTATTTTACAGCTGTATTGATCAAGACAGTGTTGATCTTGATTAGATCTTGGGAGATGGTGTGGTTCAGACTCAATGCTGCAATCACCAGCATTTTTGTCTGTAAAAAAACCCCAATCCGCCAAAAAACCCAGACCACAAAGTAAGTTAGACTTCTAATGTCCAAGTCTTTGTTATTGCCCAGCTTTATAGTCTTAGATTAATTATAATTTGTTTTATGCTGCATTTTGCTGCCGCCTTTTTTTTTGCTTATTCTAAACATGAGGGATGGAACCCAACCCTGCTAGTGATGGCTTATTCTAAACCAGAGGGATGGAACCCAACAAAAGGAAACAATCTTCTATTTCTCTCTGGAGAACAATAAAATAATACCTTTAATGCATGGCTTTTATTATTAATAATGCCACCTATTGTACGGAGTAGGAATCAAACAATTGCAAAAATAGGGTTGCTTTTTATTACAGTGTAATTAGGTGATTTAGAGATGAAGGAAGGGGAATGCTAGGAAATGGAGAGTAGTGATGTCAAATGGGGAAGTTTTCACGTGCCCAGCAGCCACAAGCTCATGCAGGCTGGTGGTTTGGGGTCAGGGTGGTCCTGAGGTGCCTTCTGGCCCTTAATTTCTAAGAATCTGAATGTGGTATGGGGGGGAGATGGATGGATGCTCTGTGTTTTTGTGCTGTGTTTCAGCAGCTGGAGAGGAAGTCTGACCCAAATGATCAGGATGAAGTTCTGGCGTCACTGGATGACATTTGTTTGCCTCTGGAAGGCATAAAGCCACCCAGATACTAGCACTGTCGTTGGGAAGAGCCTTGCAGGAGAACACGTAACACAAGCATTTGTTTAGTAACAGTTACTGAAGAGAACTGGGGAGAAAGATTAAGAAACAGGGAGCCATCAGAAGAGCGGCAATACACAGGACTTTGATGCTGATACGGATACTATTGATTTGGAAAGAATAAAGAACAAGCAGAAGCAAACAGTTGGAAACCATAAAAGAGTAGGAGTGTGCATCAGGTTTTAAAAGAAAAACCTGGGTTTTGAAAGTGCTTTAATTGCAAAGCAAGAAACTGCAAGCTGAATAGGACAAAAAAGGTGTTGCCTATCTACTGGGCTGCATAATGTGTCATTATTATTTCTTCTGGTGCGCTGCAAATAGGTTCCTCTGGGCAGTTTTTGATTCACATCCCAGTGAATGCAGAGAGGGCATGGCAACTGCTTTTCTGGTCACCTGTCACCTCTCTGGTGTGTTCTGCACCCAAAATGCTCCAAAAATCCTGATCAGGTGGGAGGGGATGTTTGAAAGCCTTAATTCCTGAGGTTTTCAGTTCCAGTTTTAACATGCTGCTTTTTAACCATAAAGCCTATAAAGTTCTTTTTTCCCCTAATGAAAGCTACATGTTGATCCCATGAACCCAGGAGCTGGAGCTGAAATCCTGGAAGACCTGCCCAAAGCTGCGATGCTGCACCAGCATTGGTGGGTTTTGCACCATGTGCATGCTGGTAGAGCTGCACGCAACACGCTCAAGCCAGTTAGTAATTCCCATTGACAATACTCATTAGGAAGGAAAAATCTTATTAGACTGCACATTATCTAGGCCTTCTAGTGGATAGGAAACCATGATAATTGTAATCTCAGGCATTTATTGACCGATCCTTCAGGGCATAAAATACTGATGGATGCATGGAAGTAATTGTGTAGGTTACTAATTATTTAGCAATTACTTCTGCATTTGAATTGCAGGCTCTCACAGGGACCCCAAGGGAGGTCTGTTTTGAGCAGAACCACAACTTCTAGGTTTTATTCCCATTTCTTCCGCAGCTGCTGAGTGGCCCTGGGCAGATCAGGTAACTGCTCTATACTTCAGGTTACTGGCCTGGAGAATATTAAAACAACACTTACTTCTCTCTTCATTAATATTTCAGCAGATATCCTGTGCCTGCAGATATGTGCTATCACAAATAGGAGGGAGAGACTAGAAGCGATGCTATTTCAGAGGGCCGTGCTGAATGCAGCAGCGGAGATGGGTGGTGTGCAGAGACGCGCGGGGACATTAGCATGGTGGCTGAATTTTAAATGGGGATGGCTGTGTCGCCGGGGTCTGGTGAGGCTGTATTAATGCATGCCTGCCCAGCACTTAGTGATCCTCAGAAGAAAAAGTGCTGCACTTTATAACATGTGAAAGGTTATTACATTATAGTGTATTATTGTCAAGGCATCATCTTTCATTCTCAGGACAAGTGTTATGTGATTGCCAAGAGAAGTAATAAGTAATCTGCATTAGTCTCATGACTAAGATGTAATGGGGTGACTTGCTAACATTTTTAAAGTGTATAAAACTAGTTACTGTAGACAGGGTCTCCAATTGTAGTACTTAATGAGTGTAATAAATTACCTTAATAGTGCAGTTAGAATTTCAGCTGAAGTAGAGAGGTGTATTCAGCAACATGCTTCAAATCAAGATGCCTTTAGCCTAATTTATCTGATGTGCTAGCTCTCCTTGGGTTTCTCTGCAGCAGCCCCGCTCCCCCAGCTGCTTTAGCAAAATGGCTGGATTCTCTTTGCTGCTCTTCTGGTGTCTTTGCAGCCTGTGGGTCTGGCCAACGTGGTACAACCTTGAAATGAGAGCTGTGTCTGTGGCATGCAAAACATGACAGGAAAATTGGGTGAGTAAGGGTGGCAGATGCTGGGGATGCCCATGCAGCGGAACAACATGTTCCACTTAATAAGATAAGATCCGCTTATTAATGTCTCCATACTACAGATTGACTCAATAAATCATAATGGCTCCTTTAGCACCATTATAATGTATCATGTCGAATATCCACTTATTAACATCTGTGCACTGCAGAAAGATTCCTGTTCTATCTTTGGCTGTTTTACTTTGCTTTTTTTTTTTTTTTTTTTAATTTGGGGTCGGGGGTGACAACACGTTCTTGTGTATGTACACAATTATCAGTGTTAAACATGAGTGCTGCTATACTAAAGTATCATCTGATAACAATGCTTCATTCTACAAATGGCTAAAGTAGTAGCTAAGTAACTCTCTCTAAAAGCAAATATTCAAATATCTGATAGGGTTTTAGAGTGGTTTTGAATTTCCTGTGGCATCCGTGATTGGCTTCTCTCTGTGCAATTTCAGTAAGAAGTTTTCCAGTGTGAGCTCTGTCTGAAATTGTTCATTAGCAGTCCTGCTTTTCACTGTTTCTCGATGCATCTTAGAAGACAAACCTTAGGGGAAGAGGTTGTTCCCAAACAGCTCTGGCAAAAAAGGATATGATGAGTTGGTTGGTTTTTTCCTAAGTTAGATTTCAGGTTATTTTAAGGCATTATTTACTCTCTAACCACGGTCTGATGTATTGAAGGCTGTTCGTAGTAGTCCATTGATAGATGGCAGCCAGGCACATTTCGGCACTGTTTCTTGGTACTGGATGTGCTCGGGACTGTCTCTAGAATTGGCTACTCCTCGCTGATGTTATCCAGCTCCCTTTGCAGCTGGGCAGCCCTTCTGCTCCAGGAGGCAGCCCAGCCTCTGCAAGCCGTGCCATTTCCCTTCCACTGCAGAGCTCGCCCCGCGCTGCGAGCTGTGATACACATGCCACCGCCTTCCGGAGAGGCAAGGTGTTAATGGGACACATCCTTGTGGTGGGGGTATATATATAAATATTTCAGTATTTGCAAGAAGAAGAGTTGTATATTGCTATGGCTTAACATCGCATTTTCTTGATTCCTAAAGCCTTGTGCTAGGTAGGGTGTGTTCCAGCTGCTTCTCCTGTGTTCTCTGTATATCCCATGCACAAGCACGTGCTTATTTATGTTCCCTATGATTTTTTTTTAATCTATTTGCATGTGGATATAACAGTTGTTCTAATATAGCTGAGTTCAGGAAACACCCTGAGCTTCCATAGCCACCTCGTGCCCCATGCTACCCCAGTCTTACTGCTTATGTGTTACTTTAAGTATCTTTGCTTTGTTTTGGCTCGTTAGAAGTTTTCCATGCAGAAAATGTGCTTGGACGCAGGTGTACATGAGTGTTAACAATAGCATGTGGCAATACCTAGTGATATCTCGACATGGGAAAAATCCGAATAAATGAGATGGATTTGATCTGTAGGTGACTTTCTGCTATGCTGTCATTGCCTCTAAGGACACTAATTGGAGTATATGTTAAATTTCAGACGTAAATTGAAATGTGCATATTGTAACATTTTGACTAATTTAACAAGAAACCCAGACTGATCTGTCAGTTAACCTCACCATTAATAACTGCAAAAATTGACAGAGAATCTACTATTTAAAGCAAATTGGATTTGCATATATTGCAGGTTAATTTCTCTGAGATCTCCTTCCTTGCCTATGTTTTGCTTCCGATCCAGATGCTGTATCTGCGGCCGCCTCCCGGTTGCCTGGATACTCTGAATTTCCTCAAGGCAATTGCTAATCAATGTGCAGTTGCAGCTAGGTGAATCCCACAGACAGCAGCCAGATCTGTCATCTAAATGTAGAAATCTGTAGCAGAATGTGATCTGGGAAGAGAACAGACAAAACACTGTAGCAGGAGCTCTGCTCCCAGGAATCAATTCATCCTGTGCTAATCAGACACAAGCACTGTTGCTGGATTAGATGAGCAGAGGCTCTTCTGCTAAAATTAAGGGTCAATTGTTTTGGTTCTTGTACAGTGCAGAGAAGAGCAGCTGCATCTCGGTAAAGAAAACAATTACATTAATAATTACATTTAAAGTCTTCGTGTCAAGGCCTTGCTTAATTTTGCTGCTTATCTCCAAGTCTCTTTCCCAAAATACCCATTTGCATCAATACGGTAAGCTACGAACTGCTTTTTAAAACGTGAGCTGTTAATGGAGTCCTTGTGAACACAGAGTGGTGGCTTTGAAGATCAGGTGCACTTCTCATGCATGCAGGGTCCTCTGTGCTACGCAGAGGCTTTTGAGTTTCTTGGGTTTTTTTATAATTGCAAAACTATGCCTCACAGTAGGCGTCGGTAAATTCAGAACTGCAAGAACTCTGCTCAGTACTTTCCTGAGAGACAAATGCACTCCCAGTCCCAGGCCTAATCTCTTCACACCAGAAAAGCAAGACAAATTCTCCTCCTCCCAAAAAAAGATAATAGCTACAGCAAAGCCAACACCTACAGATTAAAGTAACTGAAATATACGGTTTAGGACCACATTCTTCAATTGGCATTGTACCGTGAGGATTAATGCTCAAGCTCGTGCTTGACCTTGCACACAGCTCCTCTGCCTTCTTTCAGCTCTCCATGTGGCTCTGCTGCCCTGTCCCCACGCCAGCAGCCTCCATGGTCTCATCTTCCCTCTCTGCAAGGTGAACCACCTACTGTCATATCCATTCCACTTTAGACCCTTTTAGATTGCGTCTCTGTTCTTGTGCATTTCTGCACATTCCAGAAATAGCATCTTGGATGGATGGAGGCCTTTCAACTCGAATTGAATTGAATGGTGATTGACAGAAATTCTTATGGATTAGATTCTTAGTTATTTTACTTAAGGGTAGCTAATTGGTGTATTTTCGTGTATTACATTTCAAATTCCAGGTCACATAAAAAACTTAAGGTTGTCTGTGAATTTACTGCCCATCAGGGAAATATTCAATAAGAGTGTTTTGTTATTTTGAAATATAAGAAAAGTTTTCCATTACCACTAGCTTTCTAAAACGTAAAAAGAAAGTTCTCTTGGCTGACAGCGTTTCTTTAATTTGTAAGCTGCAGGACAGGGTAGAAGCTGCTGTAGATTGCTTTCATTGATTATGATCGCTGCTTGAATTGGCAGAGGAAGAAGTGTTATGACGATGAAAACTTGTCTTATTGTTGTTATTAGCTGTTACCAAAGTCTAATTACTGTGCGTGATGCTAAAATGTGTAATCTGCTGACACTCTGAGATAAGGAGATGAAAAGAAATCAACTCATTCCAAATAGCTATTCTGGGTTTTTTTCATTATTATTGCTATTTCTGTGCACTCTCCTGAGTGACACTTTAGAGTGCATGGATTAAGTCATGGTTTTGGCTGGGGAAGCTGCCATCAAACTTTGGTTGTGGTTAAATAAGCTTTAAGCACCAAGAAGGAGATGAAAAGAAATCAACTCATTCCAAATAGCTATTCTGGGTTTTTTTCATTATTATTGCTATTTCTGTGCACTCTCCTGAGTGACACTTTAGAGTGCATGGATTAAGTCATGGTTTTGGCTGTAAAAGCTGCCATCAAACTTTGGTTGTGGTTAAATAAGCTTTAAGCACCAAGGGACTGAATAAAATAAGGGTTAGTGAAAGGTGATGACAAGGAATTCAGTTAATGGCACGTGCATCTGCTGAGTGAAGGCATTGTTATTAGCTATTAATTTGGTTGCTGTAGGCAGGATCCAAATGTGACTGAGAAGAGGGTAAAGCTTAGGGGCCCGGTTCCCATAGGAATCTGACATGGGAAACTGCTGTTTCTGCCATGCTGGATGCTTCAAAGCGGGCATTTCCACAGAAAAGTAGGGGTTTTCCCGCTGTCTTCATCAAGAAATCTCCTTCGTCTGGGAGATGGGCTGCTCTTTTCCAGTGTTGAGACATCACCTTAGGGACACAGTCCTCGGAAGTTTTGCAGAGCTTCACTTGAGCCGTTGAGGGAGCTCTGCACCCTGGGGAGTCCTGCCCTGACTACTGTGCTGCCTTTAGAAAATGTTTTGGGATCCTCTGGGATGACAGATGCTTGTGTATGCACATGTAACATGCTGTTAATAATTAGAGCTGATTGGATATTCAGTACAAATTACACTGGCTATGAAGTTAGCCCCTTCTTTAGGCTTACAAGTGGCTCACAAAACACTGTTAAAGCATATTTTTAAATGTATGTTTTTTCATAAACATTGACAGATTTAATTTGAACAAATGATGTCGAGTCTGAGTGTTTTAAAACTCTTGCTGGGCTGTTCACTGTCAGTTGTTAATGGTGCACGTTTGGATCTCTGAGTCACAGGGTAAATATTTTCTCTTTCTAATTTCTAGGATTAAACATGAGTTTCAATGATAATTTTAAGTGCCAGTCCCTCCTAATGGTGTGTCTGCCCCCACGCCTGGGCCTACGTGCCATGTCTTCAAAAAGAACTGCTTAGAGAAGAGAAATAGGTCTGACTGCATCCAGCAAACATGAGGAAAAGAGAGTATTTCCATTATCTCTCATTCTCCATGTCACCTGGAAGCTGGGTTGGAGCTTTCTTTTGCAGTTTTTCATTATGAGCTGGGTTGTTTCCCAAACCTGTATGTCCTTGTGTGAATCTGAAGGAAGAGCTGTGATTTTTTGGAATATTGACTCAGGCTGAATCTGCCTTCTGTGGAAGAAGAAGAAAAGTTCAGCCCCACTGGCTGCATTTCTGCAAAACAAAACCCACACATGCAGAGCCGTGCTCAGTTTCAAATTCATATTTGCTCTTTGTATCTGTTCATATATACTTGTAGGGATCCCTCTAAGACAGCACACTGTGTTGGCAGAAAATAATTATTCATTGGTAGTAGTACCAACAACCATGGTTGGTTTGAAAAGTGACTAATGATTTTGGTGTAGGCAAACCTGAAATACTTTAAAGAAGCCTTTTTTTCTGCTGAGGAACAGCTCTTCGTGAACTGTTAGGAACTCCAGCCTTGCTTGTTGCTAGAGGAACTGAAAAGGAACAAAACTCAAAGATATAATCATATATTTCTCTGTAATTGGAGGAGGGATGGTAACATCTGTGCTCTGTTCTTGTCCAGGAGAAATAAAAATCCACACTAGCAACATCTATATATCCCTTTCATTCACTTTGTTGCATCCATCGCAAAAAAGATTTAACCATTTACAAAAGACCTGAAATAAATTTTGCTCAAAATAGTGATGTGCAGTGCCATAAATAAAAGCTGTTCTCACTTATATAGCACACACATGGATACCTCTGCTTAGCAGTTAACATGCTTAGAAAACACACATTTTCTCTGTAAAAACAAACAAACAAAAACCCATAAAAAAACCCTAAACCCAAAGTGGCAGCATTCTTCGGGAGAAATGCCAAAGAGGATGGGATGGGAGCAGGGTTGATTATCCTTTTTCTGCCCACCTACCTTTGTATTTTCCCTTTGCACTCTCTCTCCCCCATTCCTCCTCTTTTTGTATAAAATAGTCCTGCAGTATATAGAGCATAAGAATCATTTCTCTAGCAGCGACTGCAACCTGCTTGAGGAACCTCCATCCCCATTAGAGGCTCTTTCCAGAAGAAGTAATTTCCTTCTCCCTATAAATTATGCATGAATGTACATTTAAGATTCTGAAATGATGAACAGAAGATGAAAGCGTTGCGGAGTGTTGCTGCTCCTATGGAGCTGAATCCACGACATTGTATACAGGCTCGAACACACCTTGTTAAGACAAACCTGCACGTGTTGCTGTCCTAGTACTCCGGCTGTAAAAACGTGGAGATAGGAGCTCCTCCGACTTCTCCAGCCTCAGCTCTGTAAGAAAGACTTTTTCTCCTCTTGGAAGGCAGTGAGTGGGAAAGATAGCAACGTGTGTCCAAACTGGTCTTCCCAGGTGGACTCTGCCAGCCTGAGCCAGGATGATTCCTGGTCTCCCTTGCTCCTGATATGTCCAGAGACCTTCCAGAGTCTCAGGTTGAGATCTGCGAGTGCTGGGGTGTGCGTGATCCCTGTGGCCTTACCCTAAAGCTGACAACACGCACAGCTTCGGGGTTATAAGGGGCTTAGATGCTCTAAAGGGAAAGGCAGTTCAGTCAGCTAAACAGGAGTTGAGATAAACAACTGGTACTTCCAAACTGAAATAAGGATATGTCATTCTGAACCTCGAGTGTGTGATGGCTGAGCAGTATGAAATGCGTCGGGTGAGTGGAACTACTGCATCCAGCAGTGGGGCAGGTCAATGCAGAGCTGCTTAGCTAACTTTAAACTCAGTGTCATTGCTCAGTGTATGAATGATGTTGTTGGCTTCTGCAACAAAAATACACGTGCATATGTATAAAAATAAATGAAAAAAAAATGCTTTTTAGCACAGATGAGGTTTTAAAGTGCCTTTGCACAATCTGCCCTTGGCATGTGGTTTCCATCTAGTGTAACAGGGGTAATAAAGGGGCATGTACGCTTTCTGGGGAATGGATACTAAATATATAACATCATTAGGTACTGAAAAATTGAAAAATGCTTTCAGGTTATACATAGCCTATGGAGATAGATGAAGAATGTAATCAAATGTACATGTATATTTTAGAGAAAAATTTTGTGCTGCTGCCACAGTTGGAGCTGTATGCGTGCACCCCCACATGGGTTTATACAAAGCTATATGGGAGAGCATCCCTTATATTTTGTCATGCCAGAGAGCGTAGGGAGAACTTTTAAGTTCACCCTTGGAATCCGCAGGTGGCAAATGAAAATTAATAATAATTCTTGAAAGGGAAAATTTGGGGAGTTTTATGTAAAACTGTTGTATATCACAGATCGTTGTATAAAAAGTAGAAGATGCGCCTTGCAATAGGCCTGAATTCCCATAATGCCCAGTGCTGCGGGAACCGATTCCAGACCTGAGATTCCTGTGGAGGGTTTCAGGGCAAGTCAAGCACTACTGTGGTGTTTGAGGTGAAACAGGAACGGTGAAATACCTCTGTGGGGTTCTGGCATCAATGAACCTGCACTTATTCTGTATTTCTTCCACGGTCAATGACAGCAAAGTATCCCAAGCACTTTGCACTGTTTGCATCACATCTAGCGATGGCTGCCAAGGACTGTGCATTTGCGTAACTATGGGTGCGTCTTTGTCCTTTCAAGTTTTGCTTTAAGGTCTGGTTGTTCACTTCTACCCAAGCTGACCCAACTGCTGAGCTTCCTCTTTGAAGAAAGCAGTGCCAAGTGGTACCTTTCCTTTAATCTCCTTTGGCAAAGTTTTCTTTTAGAGAGAGCATAGGTTTTGCTTTTTAAATGCAACATCCACCCTAAAAGAACCTGTGTATTAATGCAGGCCGTCGAGCCTTTCATCACTTATCTGGGTGATGGCAGACATGAATTTTTTATTTTCTGCCGGGCTCACTCCAGATCTGCCACAGCATTGTGTGGGTGCACACATGTAAAAAGGCTACTAATTGAAATTCAGATGTAACGAGATGAAGTTTTGCTATTCACCATGACTGTCTTTTGTTTTAGCCCTTGTATGCTCAGTGCACCTAAACAATGCAACCATTGCTTCTCCTTTTAGATTCAACAAGAACAACTTAAAAGGCAAGAAATATTTCTGTGTCTGCTCTAGGGATGAAATATGCCCCCCCCAAATGGGAATGGTGTGTGTTAGTTTATTTATGTACTTACTTGTGGGGAGAGACAGAGATTTTAATGGAACTGAAAAGAAAATAAAATAGAAATCTTGCTGCTATAAACTGCTCTCTTTTGAAGATGCAAATGTGTTTCTATTGCCTAGGTAACTATTATGGAACGCCCAAGCCTCCCAGCCAGCCCCTCAGTGGGAAAGTGACTTCCCCCGATGCTTTGCAAAACCTGCAGTCTGGCTCCAAGCAGTCGACTCCAAAGCGAACCAAGTCTTACAATGATATGCAAAATGCTGGCATAGTGCATACAGAGAATGAGGAAGAGGATGATGTACCTGAAATGAGCAGTAGCTTCACAGGTAAAACGAAAATATCACAGTCCATCAGTTACGATACATGGGGAAGATTTTTGGAGGGGGATTATTGTGGTTTTTTGTTTTTAATGGGTTTCCTGCAAAGCTGTCAATCCCAGACAGAACTGGCCGACAGCAGCGGGATGGCAGGTGTCTGGGTGTGGACGATAACATGCACAGTTGTGTCTTCTAAAAAGGCCTTGTGGGATTGAGCTTGATGAGAAAAAATGGGGAAAAGCTCAAATCCATTAGTTGCAGAAAGTTCGAGGAAGAGTTGAGCTGTGGTTGACGGTTCCAGTCATTATAAATAGTATGAAATGGCTCGACCAGGATACATTTGAAATTAATTATTGCTCCTTCCAAAATACGCTGCTGTCCTTTCCCCTTCCTTGCATCTAGAGATACCCGTCACATACAAGTACTAGGTCCTCTTCTCCAAGGTACCTTCCAGCAAACCAAGGGCTGCTTGCTGCAGGAATGAGGTCTGAAGCATGGGTGCAAGCTCTCTATTTTTATGAAGGCCTTGTGTCCTGCTGAACAGAGATCTCAATCCCACCATGGCTACCTTCGAGCATTGGCTGAAAGATCACTGGAAACTTTTGCAATCTGAAGTCCAGTGCTGTGCAGGCAGATTCAGAGCAAAATACTATTGGAGATCAGTTGAGTTTCCACGGAAGTGAACTGGAAGTTTGTGAAGCTCTGAGGGGCAAAAGGTCTTCCCCACGTCTGCAATCCTAGTATTTGTTAGCGCTTAGAGCATTACTTCCTCAGCTCAGTTTCAAACACTGAATTCATCTTCCTAGCTCCCTTTTGAGATAGGTACTTAGCAAGCAGCATCATCCACACCTTCAAGCCTTTCACAGCTGCTTGCTGTGGGTGCTCACCATCACTGGCGCTTGGTCCTTTGTCCTCTGGTCACTTCCTACCACCATGACAATTTTCCTTCCCAGCCTCTGATGGGTCATAGGAGCTGTCATGCCAGTTCCTACCTGCCAAAGTCCTGGCTCTAAGAACTGTATAGAGCTTTAAAAGGATTTAGGCTGAGATTTGGCTTTGACCCTCTCTGGGCCAAACTGTGAAATGGCTTTGAGGGTTGCGCTCTGTTACATCTTTCTAACCCAAATCACTCCTGGCTGGCCTAATCCCTCCCGGGCTGGAGTTTCTGTCTCTGCTTACCGGCTCCTTTACAAAGTTTTGCATCTAAGGGTAGTTTCTCACATGTTGTGACATGGCAGCAACCCCAGCCCTTGTCACAGGACATGAATTTGAGAGGAAGCTGGTGGGAGATGCTGTTTGACCTCCTTGCTGCCCATCTCAGTTTGGTGCCCCTGAACTGACTCTAGCATCATTTCTCTTCCTTGTTTTCCTTCACAAGATGAAATATTGGAAGGTGCAGCTCATTTGTCACAACGTTATCATACCCTGGCCCCTTGCCTCCATTAAATGGGCACAGAATCAAGAAAAGAGTTATTTCTCGTATACCAAAGTGGTTCCTTATGCTTATTTCACATGTAAGTGTGCTAGCCATATTAAAATGCTCCTGCTTCCTTAGAAGACTTCTCGGTGACTTGTGTTTTCCAGGCTTTGGCATGTTTACACTCGCAGTCTTAAGCTGGCAATGATTCATTCATGCTTCTTTATCTTGTCAGCTTCTACCTAAAAATATCGAATGCCAGGAAGGCTAGAAAGCAGGCAGCTGAGGGTACTAGTATAGTCTAGATCTTTTTCTTCCCTCTTCTCCCAGTTTATTATTTTCAGTATCTTGCCTTTTCGTAAAGGCAGCACACAGACTAGCAATAGCACGAGCTGTGGTTAACGACCCCCCCAAAAGCCAAGGCTGTGGGCTGTGAGTTGAGGATGGCAGTGGTCTCCGGTCGGGAGAGCAGAGGCGAGACCTTGGCTGTGAAGCCCTTTCAGTCCCGCTGCTTGGGGACTTGGCAGAGCGTGACGCTGATCTCTCTGTCTTTTGCTCAGTGTGTTGCCTGCTGCGTGTACTGGAGACTGGTGGTCTCAGGTGATTTGGAAGTACTGCCGTCGATTTTCAACACCTGCAAGAACCAAACAGTGAAAATCCCTTTGCTAGACACAGGGGTAATTTTAGAATTTATCTGTTGTTGCCAAAACCTCTCTGTGAAGGAGTTAGGGGCCCAGCCCTGGTTTGTGGAGAGCATTTACTGTGATTAGGGGTGGAGGGAATAAGCAGCAGTATTTCATGGATACAGCTCAAAACTGCAGGGATGTAAGCATCAGAAATGTTTCCTTAGAGGGAGGAGGGCCAGATACATCATAAAATACCCTTGAGTGACTTTGACTGGAAGGATACAGTGATGAGCCGTGGAATAAGCCTCCTCAGACAGCTAGAACAGGCACTAGTGAGCAGCAACATGTGGACACATGGTGTAGTGCTGACATTCATTTTAATTTTTAATTTAAAAAAACGCCCCACAGTAAAGTCGTTCACCATTAACTTGTTGACTTTGAGCTTCTGGCTACCTTCTGCACTTGTAAAAATCTCCCCTTTTGATCATTCTTCAAACAGGAAATTTTATTCTCCTAATCCCTGTCCCACAATTGGCACTGCGGGAGTGAACCTGTAAGCCTGCTCAGAAGCCCATTGAACTCATCTACATCAGTAAGCCCTGGCCTCAGACAGCTTGGAAGACTTTGGTACCTCAGCAGGGCCTATTAGAGCGAACACAGTAGCTGATCACAGCTTCTGATTTGTGCTGGCGAGGGTCTGGCTGGCAGAGTGTGTGTGGGCAAAGCAAGCTCCTCCCTGCTGGCAAAAAGGCTGCGGAGTCTCTGCCCTCAGTTCATCTGTTGCTGTGTCTTGCGAATTAAAAAGCAAGGAGAGGAAAACTGTAAGGATAAACCCGGAGAAGCAAATGGGAGGAGAAAAAGACTGATTTTCAATTTTATTTGTGCTTGTTTATTCTACAGCAGAGTCTGGTGACCAAGACGAGCATAATACGCATATCGTAAGAGAGACAGCCCCACCGTCCGCGATTGATAGCCACACCAACGTTCCCACCACGGAACCATCTCAGAACCTCCCTCAATACCTACCTCCTTCTGCCGAGGATAACCTAGGTCCTCTGCCGGAAAACTGGGAGATGGCCTACACCGAGAACGGAGAAGTCTATTTTATAGAGTAAAGCACATTTTTGTTGTTCTAATTCCATCTCTCTCACTCTGGGCATAAGTAAACCTCCATGGATGCATTTTGTGTGTGTATGTGTGCGTATGAAATATTTAGTGTATACAGTTATGTTGCAGATCTGTAAGTCCTTTACCGCTTCTGAAGGGGTTTTGCATTTCCTGATTGGATTAACATCCAAATTACTCCTGAGTTCAAAGGCAGGGGGAATTGCTCGTTTTATGAGGGTAGTTACAAAAGCAACAGACACTTATAAAATATGGGCCAGTTGTTTTCACGGGTGGAATGAAAGCTCCTAATTGAAAGGGCTGAGACTTCATTTCTGGAGCCTGCCTCTGTGCATAATGCAGCAGAGAGGGTTCCTCTGGTCGTGCTCAGGTGGTAGCAGAGCCAGGGAATGGACTTTGTGTGATGTCTTCTCGTCAGAGCAAATGGGCCAAAAGTGTTAACATGCTCCAGTGGTTTACAGAAGGCATAGCTCAGTGCAGGGTAGGCACAGTAAGTTTGGAAAAGCAAGAAGTACCTCGTGCTCTGCAGACTTTGCCTAAGAGCTGAGTGCTGTCAGCAGTTTTATGATGATATTGATTTTTTCATGCCATAAATAATAGTCTCTAATTATACTTGTCTAGATTTATTGAGATAGGAGTAACTTACAAAATGGGACCTGTTAGTGGAAGAGATTTCTTGCCCAAAGTGTAGCTAGGCATTAAAATTCAATTAGCTTTTGAAACTCAAGCCCTTAGCTGCCCAAGTAGAGGAAGGGGGTGAAGAATTGATTTTGGATTTGATGATCTGTTTAATGCGGTCTTGGAAACTGAGATCCTCTGTCTGTGCACCAGAAGCCAGTGGCCAGTTAGTACCGAAGAACCTCCTCTGCTAATGCCCCTTCTGATACTCCGGAGAATCATGCTGGATTAGGGCAGTGAGGGGAGCAGTCCTGCTCCATCATCAGGGAGAGGACTTTTGGACAGGGCCAAGGAAAGGTTCATCAGAGCAGGTTTTCCCCTGGCTGCAGTGGCAGGGGAACACATCAGAGAAGAGTGCCAGAAGATCTGAGGAGCTGGGAGGACTGAGAGCACCACAGCAGCTCTTCACCAGCTGGGAGAGGGCTGCTGCAAAAAAGGCCATTTTCCAGGGCGCTCTCAATTACCTGAAGGGGCTCCACCAACCCCCTAGTGTAAGCCAAAGTCTAGTAGGCACAATGCAAATTCTCATCAGCTGCATATCAGATGAAACTGAAATGTGTTCATTATCCCAAACGCGGTATTCTGCCCCTCATTATGTCCTCAGGGTGCCTCGTTCTTTGACTTACTTTCTGGCTTTAATGTATATAACACAGCCTGAGTAATAGCCCATCCAGCCTGCCATTTTCCTCCCTGGAGGAAGACAGATGATGAGCACTAAATGCTGCCCAAGCAGCTGGTTGCTCCCTTTTTTGTCCCCACATGGGCCCCTGCTGTCCTTCTTTACAGGTGCTTCAGCAAGGGGTTCTGCTGCTGTCAGCAGCTTCCCCAAAACCCATCCCCATCGTTACTGTATTCTCTATGTGCGTGTGTTCTCTTAGCAATGCAGGACTGTAGCACCTTAAATAATTTGTTAGACCTTTTGCAGGAGAATCATATATGTAGTGGAAAAATATAGCCTGCGTACACGGCTGTCTGTCTGACATGAAGATCTGGTAGCACACCAACTGCTTCCTTCCCTGCAGTGCAGATTGACCATTTTGAGGATACATAGGGGGTGATTTTTGTGCAAGAATGTGTTAGTGTGGATGCAGCACTGAATGACTGCAGTTCTATTAATTCTAAGGACACCCTGAGCCTAGAAACAATTTAGTTTGATTTGTATCAAATTAAGAGAGCAAGCTAATGAGCTGTGTGGACCCAAGCTGGCTCAGATGTCTGTACCGTCATCTACAGCGCTTTGGGTTATCAAGTCAGGGTGCTGAAGGGAACAGTATGGGAATATCTGAGCTGCTTGCACAGAACCAGCACAGGTCCAGTGGGGCCAGAGCTGCGTGTCAGATAACCGATCCTGATGGCTTGTAGCTGAAGCAATTTGGCTCTTGAGATGCGTTTCTCTGGTGCTTTAATTGGGATTTTCATTACACAAAGTATCCCAGTCCCTCATTACCCTGCATGTAGATCTATGCGTGTTACAGGTCTAACACAATCCTGTCCCTCTGAGTGTATGATCTAAAAGGTGTTTAGCTAAATTTTCTGTGCCTCAGCAAAGCACACTGTTGTGAGCCTTCGGTGAGTGAGAAAAAGTTGCAAGAAATATGCAAATATTTCATTGCTCTCCTCCCACCGCCCTGTTTCTCAGCTAGACTACAGACTTTCTTATTTATAAGTTAGCAGAACCCCTCTGGTTTATTGCTGTTAATTTGCCTGACTTGCTGAATTTCTGCTATTCAGTTTTCTAGTTGGCGATTAATTGCTCTGAAGCACACAAAAGGATTAAATGCATTTGCTCATCCTGCCTTGGGAGGGCTGGGTAGTGGGATGTGTAAAACAAGGACCTTTTATTTATGCACTCAGATCCTAGGAGCAGGGCAGTCCCCTCTTCTCACAGTAAAATACAAGTTTGCTGGTCGGTTGTTAGTTCCTCAGGGATCATAGCCCTCATTACAGCATTTCCAGCTTTGTGAGACTGTTGTGAGGCTAAGGTTAAGTTTGTAAACCTCTCTGAGACCTTGAAGGAGAAGTAAATAGCATTACTACAGTACTGAAACTTAAAACTGTTAAGCAGTGTTAAAGGCTAAGCTAGATAAATGATACCTCAGGGACTGGAGGGCTATCTTTGCAGGTTATGTCTAAGATGACATCAGGTTAGATGACCTTTAAAGGTCCCTTCCAACCCAAACTATTCGATGATTCTATAAGAGGCATTATATTACAAGATTGTCTCTGTATGCAAATGAAATGATGGGAGAAAATAGTTTCTAGAAAAATGTATTTTAAGCCTGTTTACTATGCAGCCTTCACTGCTGGGACTAGCATCGCAATACTGTCAGGGCACTTGCAGAAAGGAAGGGTTGAAAGTAAAGCTGTTCAACTTCCATCAAAGGCTTTGGCAGAACATTTTTATTTGTGTAATTAAAAAGTTTTCACTGGAAATTTTGTTTTTGACTAATGCCTGGGTCAAATCTAGACAAATGTCAAAGGTCTTTTGCAGGAACAAAGGTCACCGCATGGTTTAGGAAGGAAGCGAAACTTCTGTCTTTTCATCAGGAGACAAATGGCTCAGAGACAGCTCCTGGAATTAACAAACAAACCACCAAAGACAAAAGTTTGGAAATTAATATTATAATATTGCAGCTTTCACGTGCACCCTTCCAGTCAGGAATGCTGATCTGTGTATTTTCACTTTCCACCTTTGTGTTTCCAATGCCAAGATTCTTGTGATTTGGTAGACTAGTTTGCAGAACATCAAATCGTAATGCCGTTTCTTCTGAAGCAAAAGTATGCCTTCAGGTCTGTTGAATAACAAAGAGGATATATACATTTATGTCACTGATACTTCAGCTCTGCTTTATTAACAAAGGTCATATTTCCATTTCTGGTTTTCAGCCATAACACAAAAACAACATCTTGGCTAGATCCACGGTGCCTGAACAAACAGCAGAAGCCTCTAGAAGAATGTGAAGATGATGGTAAGAGACTGAAAATAGTGAGATAATAATGCGTTTGGTCCATTTCTAGGTGGCTTTCTTCCTTTCCTTTTCCCCTTTCCCATAACCTCTGTTCAGAAATACTCAAAAAAAAAGTTTATTAGTAAGTGCATAGAGACAATATCCGTTACGTTGTTGTAAAATCACTGTCTGTCTATGTAAGATAGCCATTGAGATGGCAGATCATTTAATAAAAATCAAAGAGGTGCTAGAAGTAAGAGGCCTCTGTTTTTGCAAAGACATTTGATTAGTTGCTGATGCTGAACAAGACTCAAAGCTTTCTAACATGTTCGCTCCTTGGATCGCTGTGTAGGAGGAAGCGACTGAGTCTCTGTGTGCTCCATTGTGTTACGCTTCAACCACCTGCTTTACATGAATTTGAAAGAGTTATGTTGTTATTTCCTTGTTTGAGCAGAAATAACTCAATTGCTTCACTTCTACTGTTAAATTCTGACAGTCCGCTTAGTGTTGTGATTGCTGAAAACAAATTCCATTTGAAAGTGTAGATGTTTGCCACTGAAAATTTACACTGATGTAATTTTGTATTCCTTGAGATGTTGGAAATGCAAGCCACTGTCCAATTTAGAGCAGCCAAATGCAGGACTGTTAAAGGAGATTCTTTCCCTGCATCCTTTAGGAGATGCTGGAAGAAAAAGGGAATCATGATCAAAATAACTTAAATGTTTGGGAAAACCTGTGTGGAAATTCTGGTCTACTGACCAGGAAAGCTGATGGTATTATAATGCATAATTTTGGCTAGCACAATGCTATCATGGTAGACATATCTTAAAAATTGAAGGGTTTACTTCGTCAGTGTTGGTGCTGTCCTTGTAAAATTAGTTTTCATAATATGATTAACCTCCTACTGGTGTGAGTCAGCTCAATAAGAGTTATGATTTTACTTCAGAAAAGGATCAACTCGCTTCATCCCTTTTTTACTGGTAGGTTCAAATCTGGCCTCCAGAACTGCTGTTAACTATTTTTGCACATGCAGTTTTTGAACCTCTGCTTCCTTTCACGTGTGAGATTTTGCAGGATGTGAGAATTTGCCTGTGCAGCCTTCGCTGCCACGATGAAGCAGGTCACCAACTTCTTAGTGCACAACGCAGCATGCACCCAGACCGCAAGGATGTGCAAAGCCCAGGCAAAAACCAAGCATACCGAGCTGACGCCTGCTTCAGATCCTTAACAACTGGTGTCGTCTGTCAAGGAGCGAGCAGAGGGAGCTGGATTAATGAAGGCCTTGCTCTGCGCCTAAAAATGGATATGTCAGTGGGTAATCAGAACTGGAAAAAAATTAAATAATAGCGTATGCAGGCAAAGCTCCCTCCTCCTTGCAATTAAGCATTGCTGGCAGTTTAGAGAGGAGGTTGCAAAGTCTCAGCACAAGCTTTCCTCTTTCAGAAGGTAGTTTTCCCTGAAGCACAACTTCTGTCCTGGCTTTCTCTCCCAGCAAGACTCCCGCTACGTCGATAGCCCCGGTGATGCCAACAAGCGGCAGGTGCCGCTGTGGGTCAGTGCGCCCCGCGCTGTGCTCTGAGACAGGGCAAGGAGCAGCCGGTAGGATGAGTCAACAGCGGGCGGCCAAGCTCCTCTGTTAAACAGTTTTAAGTCTCCTCGCAGAAAGGAAAGTCTTTCAAACCTCTTGTCTTCTTAGCAATTATAAAACAAGCATTGGGATAATTTATTTAATTGGGATTAGAAACATACAGCTGGGTATTTTTTCGTATTCAATGAAGTTCATAATTTTACAGAGTAGTGGCATTTTTGTTTATCAGTCAGGTCCTTAAAATCAGCTAATTTCATCTTCCCCCACACCCCTTCACTTCATTCACTAAGTTGCTCATTAATGAATATTTTTAACATTCAATAATTAAACCAGTTGCTTCATAGGTACAGCAGTGCACTGCACTGTTTTTCTTGGCTGCTTAGATCTTGCTTTGCACATAAGAATAATTATGTTTTAGAAAACAATGTGAGCACAAAGAAGAGAGAAGGTTATTTTTACTGCATCATAGAAGTTGGACGTTTTTTGGCAAGGCTCACTGTTGGGAGTATTTCCACTGAAGTCAGTGGGACTCCTCGTCTGTTCTGTTTGTTGTGTGTGTCTGCGTGTGAGTTTTCAGGCTCGATCCCATCCTGTTTGTGGTTTTTATAAATGTTAGATGTCGTTTCAGATTTGTTTGGGTGCAGTTGCCTTGTGTTTTTTCTTCGTCAGGATCCATGTCCCTAACAAGTTTTTGGTCGTTTCCAGTTGTTCAGGCTATCAAAGGAAATTGCAATTCATATTTCACGCTAACGGTCCTGAACAACTGTTTTGGTAGAATATATTGCAAACAGGTCACGGAGGTGGTTTTTTAGGTGTCCAAATTTTCAAAAGCAATGCTGTGATGCTACATCTTCTGTTTGCTTCTATCATTCATTTATGTGGCTTATACTTTACTGTGTTAGGTCCAAGATTGTTTTTACCATCTTTGTTCTGGTTTTGTCATAATCTTTCATTTTCAGACTGCATTATTATTACTTATAGGCTAAGCAATACTTTAATCATCTGTGTCACTGTTAACTTATGAATATGGAGCAGATAATGATAAATGGAGCAACAGTGAATATTGATGGCTTCATGTGTTTGAAAAATTATGTGATCTTTGTCCCAGGTGCCCCGCTCAAACCGGTGCATTCCTGTATATGCCTCACCAGTGCATCTGTTCTTCGCTGTGGGCCTGCGACTCCAGTTAAACAAGGCGCTTCGCTTCATGTCTATCTTAAATCATCCGAGTAGTTACAGTGAAGTCAATTGGACCTTGTATGCACATAAATTTAGGTACTTTCTTGAAAACCTTGCTACATTAGTTCTTATTTAGATGCAAGGTTTTCCTCTCAGATTTCTTCATTGGTATTCAGCTCTGGCCTGCTGATAGATCCGTGTGTCTACAGAACGGACTGCAAAGGTCGGACCATACAGATCTGAGGGAGAAGCTTCGCTACAGTGAGAACACCACAAATGTATTCCTGTGCCATATCAAACTGTGGCATGGAAGGTAGTCAATTGATACAGATTTTTTGAGAATGCAAGAACGCAGTTCTTTCATTATCTACATCAGATCCATCAATATTCTGATCACTGAAGGGTGATAAATGGGAAGCTTGGGCTCGGTCTATAGAAAATTAGTGCTGGTTCTGCTGTTTGCTGTAGGGAATTTCTTGCTTGGTGCTGGTATCTGAAATTTTCTTTTAATTTTTTCTGTCTCATTTACTGCTCTTCCCTTGGAGAAGAAGGGGTACACACGGAGGAACTGGACAGTGAACTAGGTAAATCATCCATCTCTCGTTTTGATGTTTGACTTCAACTGCACTGTTTTAAGCCTTTAATTACTTTCTCCTTTGTATCATTTTGCATCTTTCAGTTTTTTTATTTCAACAAGCCTAATTTATCAGCAAAACTTCCCTAGCACACAAAGCATTAATATTCCCGTAGCTTCAGATCTACAGTGTTTTTCTTACTGGTTCAGAGTTTGAAGAAACCTGGAGAACCTTAATCTTACAAAGTTTGTTCCAACTTGCTTCCTCCTGGACCCTGCAGAAGTCAGGGGCTTTTCCATTGGCATCACTGTCTCCAGGAAAAAGCTTATAGATGCCAAAGTTGAAATCAAGTAGCTAATGATGCTTTTTTTCACCGGGGCCAAAGACATTTCCCAGAGAGGGGAAGCAAAGTGTGATTTAGAAAGTTTAAGAATTACATAGGATGCTTCTGCTGAGCTTGTGAATGAAACAGCAGAAAATTTTGCCTCAGCAGGTGATTTTATAAACAGATGATTTTCGATGATGTGGTACACTTTTATTTGCTGCATCTTTTTGTGAAGAATTCTGTCTTGGTATCTAATCTCAGCGGTGCTCATTCTGTTTATGCTGCTGGTGGAGGTAGTTGTTATTTCTGTTCAGCTATGCTCTAGTGCACTTGGAAAGCTGAAAGGCGTAAGAGGTTGCATAGGATTTTATTTCCACTAGGTCTATTATTGCTTTTAAAGAGGACTGTATTTACAGTTTATAGGCCTGCGTACTGGAGGATTGTATTACCAGAGAATTAACCTCTGGTTTCTGTAATGACTTGCAAGTGTGTTCTGCTTCCCACTTCTGCGTGATTGGTACGGCATCAGCAGCCAGCAGGTATTGAGTGGACTTTTAACACTACTCCAGGAACTGTTCTTTGGGATAATACGCCTGGAATAATGTTGGAGGCCTAACTTCTTTTAGTGCCAGAATTTGAAAGAAATGACAATTTAAAGAAGAACGCAGTCACTTTAGTGGTACATTAGCATTCATACAAATAATCTACAAATAACAGATGGATGCACACCAACAACCCGCAAAGATTTCTCATGAAGGTCTTCACAAGGGTGACTTAAAGTAAGAGAGACTTTAAAGAAAAGCAAATTTAGAGGCAATAATGAAATGGAAATGCTCCCTTCTTTCAGTCTGGTATCAGGATCTAGTGCAAGAGAAGAGCTGAAAAAATAGATGCAGGGAAACTCATGAATTGATAAGCCTGACCCCAGTTCTGCAGGCACTTGCGTACACAAGTGTTTTGCTCGGACATCACGAGATGTTCCCTTTGGTTTAATGCCAATAAGCTTTATTGAGCTCACAGCCCTTCGATATACTGTTGAGATCTGCCAATGTTGCAGTGTAAAGACAGACATTTTCAAATGGCTCAGTTGGTTACAGCAACGTTAGGGAGGGGGCATGAAAACATATGGCCTGTTCACTAACCGTACTCATGATTAGTGTAAACTGGTTGTTGCCAGATATTTAGCTTCTTAGTTTATTAACAGTTTCTTTTCTAAACATAAGAAAATCAAAACTTGAAGCATTTGCACAACTTCTTGTTTTCCAAAGAAGTGGATTGAATATGGAGTAATAGATCACCTCTCTTTTAACAGAAGGTTATACAAAGGACACAAAAATTTAATCTTTGGAGTAGAATTTGACGTACACTTGGGCAGATCCTCCTGGACTCACAGGGAGCAGTAAGAGCTCAGTATCCCAAAGTCACCTCCAGCTCCTTTTTAGTGATGCATAGGTGTGACCAAAATCCCTGGTGGTTGGAGAGGTTCTTTTTTAGGAATCCATCCATCCCCTCTGTAGGGTTGGATATTAAACAAGAGCATCTCAGTAGGAATCCATGTATTTATCCCAGACTTAAAAATGTAAAATTGGATATCTGTGCATTGAATTCACGTGCTGACAAATGCTTTGAGACTGCAGTGCTGCATGGAGGTACCAAAATAAAAGCCATATGGCTCACTCAGACTCCTAATGATGCAAAATGTTTTTGGAAATCTTATATTTGTGATAAAATCTAATGCTCTGGGTCATCTTCAGTTTGGCAGGAGAGGTAGAGAAGGGAAATGAATAATTTAAAGCCGCTAAGAAGCCAGACTGTGCAACATGGCTATGGAGAATATTGCCTTTTGCTTTAGAGAAATTTCAGAGGCTTTTAGAAGTTGGAAAGTGCATCTACGTAATCAACAAGTAATGTGCTGAAAGCTGCAGTTTTGTGTATTGTAACTTCTGAAAACATAGAAGTGTGTTCCTTAAATGGAAAGCTGCAGAGATAAAAAAATTGGAAAGATTTTGGCACAATACCATTTTTGAGGTTAGGAAAGTGCTGGTTTTCTGACCTTCCATGAAAATTCTTTAAAAGAAAAGAAAAAAATAAAATTTAATACCAAAAATTTTGTGAACAAAAGAAAAGCAAAACATTTTTGTTTGAGATTTAAAAATCAAAAACACTTAGTAGTCCAAAACAGGTAAAAGATATTTAGCAGGAAAAATTGTGGAAAACTCATTTTAAGGCATTTGTGCATTACTTCTCCCTTCCCCCATTCATTTTTTTTTTCTTTTTCTTCCACTCCAGCTTGGTCTCTTTACCATTCTCTTTCACCGTAGTGCAGAGAATTAAACGGCTGCCACAACTTGTGATTTTCCTGATTGTATGCTAGGTCTTAATTTACTTGCACTGAAATTCTTTAAGCCAGTCCCACAGTGTTTTCACCATATGGGACTCCTTTGCAAACCTGAGAGTTCCCTTTGCGAAAAGACTTTCAAGATTGGCCTCTAGCTTTCTAACGTTTTCTCACATACACTTGCACAGTGTAAAGGAATATCTGTTTCTGAAGCCTTCATTTCAGATCGATCTGCTGATGAAATTGTGGAGTATTTTCATGCCCAAAAGTTAGCACTGGCTTGCATTTAATTGCTTATGTCTCAAGGAATCCAAAGATGTTAAACCCAATAAGGATAATATAATGATGAGAATGGAAAACCTACCTTATAACTGCAAATAAGGGACATGTGGAGCAAAAACCATGAAAATCGATTTCATCTGATCTCCAGCCAACTCTGAACACAAACATAAACTTTGAGTAATTAGTCCATGTGTGTTTGTATAGATTCTGTTCATCTCCAGTCTGGAGATATTTCTATCCTTATGGCAACATAGCTGAAGTTTATAAATGCAGAACTAGATAGTTACACTTATCCTAATTAATGGGCCATTGTTGATTGTATTGGCTCAGCAGTTGACACCATGAATGAAAATAAATCTTTGCATTTGATAATAAACAAACATAGAATATTTGCTATCAGTCTTGTCAATTTAGTGATAAATTTTGAGGAATTATTTTGCATGGAGTATTTGAACTTGTGTTATCTGACAACGGTTTTTTTAAATTATTATTATTTTTATTTAAATGAGTGTGCAGAGTCTGTGGGGCAAGGACCACACTTGCACAGTCCATAGCGTGGTGGAGCCTTCTTTCGAGTTGATTCATAGTGTTACACAAACACACCGCTCTATTGTTAATGGTAATAGATTATTTCAGTACCCACAGCCAACGGGAACATTGTGTTTAAATGAGTGGGACAAGGATCAGGCCCTTAAGTGGTACATACAGCTTTAATAACCCTCAGTTGGATGCTGAAGTGATTTTATTACATTCACTAATTATAGTTAAAGTACTATGTGCAGTCTAGAAAATCAACAGGAACAAAAGTGGATACGTTTCCAAATGTTAATTTCATCTTCAGAACTGTTTTTTGTTAATTATGCTAATTAAAAAAGGAAATCTCTGTTACATGTGATTATGGCAATATGTGTTTTTACATTAAGTGCTATGCAGTGAAATACATCTGTGTGTGCCAGCCCCACTTGGGTGGATTCCATATGCTGGGCGTTTATGTTAAACTCACTTTGTCCTGTTTTGAGATGCACTTTTGCTCACGGAGGAGCGATGCAGTGTAGATCCCTAAGAAAGGAGTCAAAAAAACCTTTTTTCAGCAGCGGTGAGCACAAATGGCTCAGCCCTGGTACAGGAGATGAAAGCGGTCTCTCTGTTAGTGTGCTACAATTGCTTGCCGTAATCTCACCCATCTTCATATGCTGGCGTTAAAATGCCTCTGGCCTGTTGCCTGCATTGGCTTCCACTGCAGTGCCTCCATCCAAAGCCATGATGGTCAAACCAGGAGGGTACTTGAGGCACTCCCAGAAAGGAAATTTATTGATCATTTGTTCATTTAATGCAGAAAAGCAAATCTAAAATTGACTGGCATGGGCATCTTCCCATTGATTTGCTAAGCCAGCACTGGTGGGACAGGCTATGACATTGGTGCCGTGCTATGCCAACCTCTAAAAGGAGGCTGTGATTGGTCTGAAAAGTGTTCAAAGCGAAGTCTGAGCTGCTGATGAGTTTTGCACGCTGAGCAGGACCTGTCAGAAAAAACTTCATTGGAGGCTTCAGTAATGCTTTTTCTATTTCCAGAGTTGCCTGCTGGTTGGGAGAAAATTGAGGATCCCGTCTATGGTGTCTACTATGTAGAGTAAGTGCTGCTCTCCGGCTGTGGTGTGGCTGTCGGGTGGAGGAACGCTTTTCTCCACAGCGGTCTCTGTGCTTTGTTGGTAGCATCTCATACCGAGGAGGAGGAGACACTGGCCCCTATACAGGCTGGGGGATGCCATAGGGGCTGGGAGAGGGAACTCTGCCTTGCTTGCCCTTCCCCATCCTCTGGTGGGCTCTGGCAGCAGCACCCTGGGGTGGAGGTGGGCTCAAGTGAGACAGGAACATCCTGCGTAAGCTCCAGGGGTAAGCTCAGGGGAGACAGGAGCACCCCTGGGTCAGGGCGTGCAGGAGCCCCAGCACCTCACAAAATACTTTTATCTGGAGAACATTAACAAGTCTGCAATTAACTGAGCTCAGTCCCCTTTGTATAGCGCTATGATCAACATACGAGTGTGCAAAGCAGACCACCAATTCAGTTACGAGTCAGAAGACACTCAAAAGGAGGAATGGACGAGCCTGTGTGACCGAACAGCCACAGCAGAGGTTCTTGCGTCAGGCTGTGTTGTTGTGAATAGAATTACAGGTTTAATGGGACTCTCTCTGGAATTAGAACAGCTTCTTCTTTATCTAGATGTCAGATAGCTCCCTTGGGAAACCAGAGATCTGAGTTTTGTTTCATCACGGACCCCATAAAATGAATTTTTAATTATGTGTATACTCCTGTCTGGTAGGATGGCTTATGATAGCCCTCAGAATAGACATGGAATACAGTTTCTGTCTGCTTTGGCTCATTTCTGACCCTACCATCTGTGCCTAGGGACACAAGGTTAGCAAACTGTGTAATTAAGGCTTGACATTTATTTACCAAAGACATCAAGGATATTTTTCAGCTATTAAATGCCATGCGAAGAGGTCTTACAGCATTTTTTCCTGTCACTTTATATATACATGCCCATTAGTTTTGTGGCACTCCTTAGTGATGAAATTAAACAGAAAAGTAACAGCAATGAGACATAAGTTTCTTTTACTTACTTACTATCTATAAGCTAGCAAGATGGTTATAATTTGAGCATTTGTCTCTGTTCCTTCCAATTCAGGCACGCTATTATTGCATAATAGTTTTTATTGAGAAACAACTGTATCATAAAAAAGTTTATATGATTTTTAAAGTAGTTATCATTTTTTCTTAACTTTCTGAAGATATCTTGAAATGGGAAATCTTTTACAGAACTCATTAACTTGTTTTTATTTGAGTAGTTAAATATTTTTCCAGTGATTTAATATTGATCTTTACGAGAAAAAAATTCTGAACAACTTACTTACTATCTATAAGCTAGCAAGATGGTTATAATTTGAGCATTTGTCTCTGTTCCTTCCAATTCAGGCACGCTATTATTGCATAATAGTTTTTATTGAGAAACAACTGTATCATAAAAAAGTTTATATGATTTTTAAAGTAGTTATCATTTTTTCTTAACTTTCTGAAGATATCTTGAAATGGGAAATCTTTTACAGAACTCATTAACTTGTTTTTATTTGAGTAGTTAAATATTTTTCCAGTGATTTAATATTGATCTTTAGGAGAAAAAAATTCTGAACATAACTATCTAGAGTGCTTCTATTGTAAATACTTGAAAAAGTGGTTGGTTGTTCATTCAGGTTTGGGGTTTTGGGGTTTTTTTTTGATAAAGACGTGGGACAAGAGACAATAAAATAGCAAGTTCTTAATGGTAAACTTTGCTTTGAATACAAAGATGGGCTTTAAGCTAATATAATTTTCCAAGGTCTATCTGCTCCTCTGCTGTAGCAAAATCACTACTGAAAAATTGCTCTTGAACAGTTGATGAGCAGCTCATCTCAGCTGCAGCCATCAGCTGCAGAGAGTCCCCAGACCTGCCCCCACCGCCCTGGCATCTGTGGCTGGTGTTTGTCATTTGGTTTCATGAAATGGTTAATCCTCTGCGGAGTGCATTGCTTGTCTGCCGTGTTTGGGGCTGGGCTGCTTTTTTTCCCTTTCCCTGAGCTTGGTGAGAAGTATTGGCTCTAAACATCTCATACAGGTCAAAAGCTGCCTAATGGCCCTCCAAGGAGGGCAGCTGAAGTTTCACCAAATGCTGGTGTCCACTGGGAGTATTTGCTGGTGGCTGATTCTGAATATATTTTGATCCATTTGGAGCCCAGCTTTCCAGCTCATAGCCTGCATCTCCGCAGATATTTTTAAGACACCCTGTTAACAGTGTGCACTCATCAGATAGCTGACAGATGTTACCAGCTGTTGGGGTTTTTGTTTTGGTTTTTTTTTAACTTCAGCGAGCCAGGGAATGACTGCACCTCTGGGAATCTGATTAAAGCAGGGATGATATAGGGATGATATATGTCTTTTAAAATGCAATCAGACAGAGCACCTTTTCTGCTTTAATCTCATTTTTCACAGATAGGTCACTACTTTAATGTATTTGAAGGAATTAGCCATTCCTACTCAAGACATCATATCAATACTGGAATCCGCTTGTTTTCCTAAATATGCTTTTTGGCATCACTAGGTGAGTCTTGCTCCACATACACTGCTGTTGGGTTTGTTTGGTATTTCACTCCTTTCCTCAGAGGAGTTTCATGCCTGGCCGTCATTCCTGCTTGTCACATAAAGGGTTTCCTAATTTATTGCTCTCTTTCATCTCCAGCCACATCAACCGGAAGACACAGTATGAAAACCCAGTTCTTGAAGCAAAGAGGAAGAAACAGCTTGAGCAACAGCAACAGCCACCAGAAGGTTGGCACCACCGAGGGCGTGATGGTTGGGGTTTTCATGAGGGAACGTGCCCTCCCTGGCCTTGGCAGCACCGTGCCAATGTGTTTGTCCTTCCTTCTGTGGCCTTAGCATTTAAAAGCAAAATGATGTGCTCAGGAAAGGTTGCATATGCCCTTCACATAAGATGCAGCAAAGGAGAAAATCTAAACCGTATAACCACTGAAACATAGTGGCTTTCACCCCTGTTAAAGGGGAGAGATTTTTCTTTTAACGTCCTTTATTTCTGGAAAGTTTCTAGGCTTCCCAGGAACAATTAAAACACATGTTTTCCTCTTTAAACTGCTCCATCGAGTTACTCACTGTAGCTGGTGTTGTTCCAGTCTGCACTGGGACTCATAGGCTTTCAAAGGGGATGAGGAATGGGCATTTACGTGCGCATTAGAGAAACCCCTCTGCATGAGAGACTTCTTAACCCAAGACCTTTGGGTGTTGTCAAGCTCTAACATCTGAAGTAATTTCATTATTTTAAAACACTTTTTTTTTCTTTTCCTTTTTTCCCCCCTTTTTTTCTTCTTTTTTTTTTTTTCCTTTAAATGCAGCCCAACTGCAGCGAGGGGCCTGTGGCATTTGGGTTTGTTTTGGTACCATCGTAGCTTTCACACCAAGTTATTTCACAACAGTTATTATCCAAGGGGAAAATAATTTAGGCTTCAACATTCCTCCTGCAGCCCCATTGCCCGCAACATCAGCTCTTCTGCTTAGATGCCTGTGTGCCGTGAGGTATAGATTTCATATAAATGTCGAGACCACTTAGATGCAAATCAAGTCCCAAGTTTGAGTGTGAGGTAGGGTGTCCCAGCAGACGGATCAGTTGACCTGGACATAGAGAGTCCTCCAGAATTGGTTTTTGAACATCCCATTCATTTTATTCCCTCTCTCCGTGACTCTCTTTCCTCTCTTGCCATGCTTCTCATGTCTCCTCTGCTTGAACCCCACACTCCCAGTGTGTGTACGTGCAGGACCTCATAGTGCTGTTGTGAAACGAGTAACATTTCCCTCTCTGCCCTCTCTAGAATGGACAGAGGAGTGTCCATCTCTCCCACCACCCGCTGCTCCAAACCATGTTTCAAACAACCAGGAGGCAGTTCGGGAAGCACCAGTGCAAGGTAACAACCTTGTTAAACCAGTTGTAAAAGTGCAACAAGGTTTTTTTCCTGAGAATGAAATTCCCTCAGCCACCAGCAAAAGGAATATCTCCATGACTAGTGTCACACACCAGGGCACGTGCCTGCTTATCTGAATTCACATAGATTTTGAGACTAGTTGTTTCGAGATCACATTTGTTGCCAAATGCAAGAGGCAAATGAGATCGCCTGCAACAAAAAAGGGTTGTGGCTATTCTCTGTATAGCATTCCAAGTCTTTAAAAAGGCATGGTGAAAACATGAGTTACAACATCGGTGGGATTTAACAGCAACTGTGGTGGATGCAAATGCAAGTAGGAGGAGACCCTTTTCTATAGAGCCGTATGGATATGCAAGGATTAGACTTTTACACCTTCTAAACTCTACTGAGTTTAGAATGTGGCTCTTATAATAAGATCTAGCGCAGAGATTTCTTTCTGTTCTCATAGGTCAACATTCCCTCCCAAAAAGCAGCACAAAATCTCACTGTGTTGCACTGTGATTAAGACACAGACATACGTTAACATGGTCATGTTCTAGTTTGAGAGCCAAAGCCAATGTCACCCCACATCTGCATTTGTGGGCAGGTAGATTTTCAAGTTAAAGTAGTTTAAGAGCCCTGGAAACTGGTCAGTGGAAACTGGTCAGTGTGTTTGGGAGCTGTGATGTGCATAGGTTGTCGGCACTGTTTGGCAGGACCTTGGTTTTGGAGAGCTTTGGGTGTCTTGGTTGCATTTGTGACATCTGAGCAGCCAGGCTCTGGTATTGCCATGGATGAGTCTGGCTTGCAACTTTATGGATTTTCCTTTTTGTGTGCTTTGAATCCAAATGAAAATTTTGGGGGGGGTAGGAGCTGGAGGGAACAGCAGAAGAGGGAGATCCTCTGCCATTTGGAGAGCTTTGCAGAGCTACCGGGCCTCCGTGCTGAATCTGACTTTCTGTAGTAACAAAGGGCAAAGAGGCACAGGCACCTTGGCCACATGTTAGGGGCAAATTATATCATGTTTCTGAAAAATCTGAGTTGAAGCTCCTCTGGGAAGCTCTGCATGAGGAGGGAATGATAATAGGTCCAAATACTGTGGACCTACTTTGAAGTTGTACATGTGTACAAGTACTTTGGGCTCTTACAGCCTTATTTATTAGCGTCAATGGTCTGTGTATAGCCAACTGCTCACAGACCAGTTGCTTGTCTTAAATAACTAACCAGACTGGACATGAATCGTTCCTGAATTTGCAGCGTGAGCTGAAACATTGCTAGATCAGGTTGCCAGCAAGGGCAGAGAGTCCTCCTTGTACCTGTTGCAGTACAAGTGCTCTCTGGTTACAAGTGGTTGTAAGTTGGCTTCATCTTTGGCTACATATAAATTGCATAGCAACGTAGCAACCGAATGGTATTGCCCCGGTCTGCAGGAACCAGAGGCTGGGGAAGGTGAGAGAGGGGGAATCTGGCTGGAGCATGTCATCCTGACAGAGCTGAGAGCAGCCGGGGCGGAGGCTGGCCCCGGGAGCTGGGAAATACTCCCATGCTCTGCAGGTCAGCCGTGGTCTCCGAAGGTGAGCCTGGCAAGGGTGCTGCTGTGCCGGGCTGCCTTTCCTGCCGTGAAGAGCCAGGGAGTGCTCTCTGCTGCAGGTGGCAGCAGATCAGCCCTTCCAAAACAGATGTGTGAAGTTTAACAGTATCCAAAGCCCCCAGCACATTCATTCCAGAGGGGTATTAGAGTACATTAGAGTAATCTAGACTTGCAGCAAAGAAAAACGCGGGAGGTCTGGGCATGGTACCCCGACCACCAAGCATCTGGGGTTAGGCATTTTATCAGAGTGCCCCAAAACAGCTGGTCTTCCTCAGGGAGACATCTGTGAATGCCATTTCTGCCTCTTCCACTGTCAGGCTGAAGCGAGGGCTGCCCAAGCGTCCATGCATGGCAATGCAAAGGACCTGTCACGCAGGGGATGACGTTAGAAGCCTCACTCAGTTCTCCACCCACTCCCGACTGCCAGCCACAAAATTTTGCAGTAACGTTACAGGAGAGAATTAGCCTGTCTCAGCACCACTCTGAGTGACATGTCCTGGTACCCGCTGATGACTCCTTCTCTCTTTCATTCCTTCCTTTTTCTTTCTCAGTGCTGCTGCCTCTTTTCCCGCTCCCCATTTGCAGTAGCTATTTCCAGCTTCCCTGTCCCCCTGCCCTATGCCCAGGCATTTTCGTATCTCCCACTGATGGCACTGCTGGTGGGGACATCGGCACAAGGACCCTTCCTTGTGCCCCTGGCATCGCTCTCCCAGCTGGAGTTTTGTAGATACACTCATTTAAAATGTGATCCCCTCCCAAATGCTCTAGGTGGGACGTAGCCTGTGGTGCTGCTATCCTACAGGGCACCTACAGGGCAACTACAGGGCAAGTTCACCCTGTGTTTGTAGGCAGATGCCAGCAAGCTGTGCTTGTTCTGCTTGTCTTTTGAAGCAGAAATCAGCACAGGACCAAGCCCCGCTGCACACTGCCTCTCAGCCATGTTTGTTACCTGAGACGTTGGGTTGCACTTTGATAGTCTGGGTTTTTTTGCAGCTTGGGGTCTGAGCAGAGCATCTGCCCACAATGTGCAGGAATACCGTGTTCCTGTGCTACCCTTTAAAGGCAGAAGACTGCAAGTCCTCACACTGCCCCCTCATGAATAATCTTCAAATATAGTTTTTTTTTCCCCAGTCAAAGGCTTACAAGTCGCAAATCCCCTCACTCTCCCTCAAGGTCTCCTTTCTGAACAGAGGCCCATGGCAATGCTGCCGAAGTTTTTGAAAGTACGCCAGCTCTCCTGGCTGCGATACACACTGCTGATCCTGGAGCTGTCACCAGAGGGCTTAGTGGCACAGTCTTTTCCCCTCTAAGCATTAAAAACAATTAAAAGTGCAAAGGTGTTTAGTGTTGGCACTCTGAAGTACAGCAACTGTGATTCCTCTTCCGAGCCTGTGCAACATGCTTTGCAAGGACGCGCTTTTGTCTTTGGAGCACCTTGCTCCCTCTTAACCGTGCTCCCAGAGGAGAGCATTAGCCCTCCAGCACAGCCACTCTGGTCCTGGGCCGCTCTTTGATCCATACTTCACAACAGCAGTGTTTCATCCACAACAGGCAAGGAGCAGAAAGGAAAGAGAAAAGACTTCAAACCGTGTCTGAAGATCAACATCAGTGCCCTCCCCTCTTTCACCGGAGGAGGTCACAGGGTGGTAGCGATGGTGGGGCCGGGGGGGTTATGCTAAAGGGTTATGCAGTGTCTTGCCACAGCTCAGAAGTTCCTTTTTGCTTGGCGGGTTGGGAGAAAGCCAAGTGGTGAAAAACATAATGATACTCCCTTCCGCAGAAATTCTTGCTGCAGACTCCTTCTGTAGGAGGCATTTGTGCTGCCCCTGTGCCATCCTTCCTGGGATGGATATAACCACCTCAGGACAGAGATAAGACACATATCTAAGCCAGCATTGCCAGCTTTAATATATTCCATTCCTTAAAGCAGCATGTTGTCCCCTTTGTGGCCTTGAGGCTTTGGTGTGCACAACCACAGCTAACAAAGCACCAGGTACTAGGGGGTTTGCTTACTTTTTTTACTGCATGATTGGATCCAAGGAGACGGGTGGAGTGCAATGAGATGAGAGGGTGCTGGAGTGAAGTTCAGTCCCATCCCAGCACACCGCTGTGTTTGTCTGTGTACTTGTTAGAGCGGGGAGGGGCAGAGAAAAAACAGATCAAACACTCTTGCCTGCCTGTTTATAGATTTTCCAAACTTCCTACACAGGAAAACCTTTTTTTACACGAAACCCTTCTGAGTTGAAAGGGAAGTTCATCCACACCAAGCTAAGGAAAAGCAGCAGGGGTTTCGGCTTCACTGTCGTTGGAGGGGATGAGCCGGATGAATTTCTCCAAATAAAAAGTTTGGTGCTTGACGGCCCCGCAGCGTTGGATGGCAAAATGGAAACAGGTACCGATGCTTTAAATCAAAATCCCTACCACCACTTTGGTTTATGTTTTTACAGCTGTTTTTATGTACAATTCATAAAGAACTTCAGTCCTCATCCCTTTTTTGGGGAAAGGCGTTCAACTTTCCAATCAGCAAGCAGGGAAGTGAGATACATTGAGAGATATGTTCAAAATCTTATAGCAAGGCACTTCACGTGCTGGAAATTCATCTCAGGTGTCAAAATACCCAGCTGGGGCTCTGCCAGCTCCTGCTCTCCGCACGCTGACCTGTGGAGAGGAGCCAGTGGTTGTAGGGTCCCGCGTCAGGCTGCGGGTTACTGTGCCCCGCTGTGGCAATGGCTGTGGTATTTTTGTAGGGCTGCATCACTCTGTGGTTTTTGTATCTGTCATGCCGCTCACCCCCTCTCCAAAGCTACTCCCAGGGAATGGGAAGAGAAGTGGGCTAGTTTGCATTTCCCTGTGTGGAGGCACCAAGGGCCAATTTGTTTTGCCAGAGATCAGGCCCAGCAGGATGAAATCATGTTAGGATTCACCCGAGGTCACAACTCCTCACTTCCAGGTGGAGCATCACAACATTAAACATCCCTGTGTTGCAGCCCCAGTGTTAAAAAATTAATCATAACTTAATTGATACCTAGATTTCAGGCCAAAGTATGTCTGAGACAGGACACGTGGCACCATATTTGAGCAGTTGGTATTTGAGAGCCTTCTGTTATAGCTCTCATGTGCTCTCAGTTTTGTTTCTATCATATGTCAGTGAAGCACAGGGTATAACAGTGAGAGTCGGGCTTCGAAATAACCGTTAAATGGGCCATATACCATCATTGGAATTTATTAATTTTTTGCATAAGCCAATTCCATTTTCACTTTCAAAAACGTTTATGTACATAAAGGCTTTATGCAGTGAATCCATCGTGTACAGATAGTTCTTGCTTGCCCAAATGTCACCGCTCCTTTTCCTTGCAAAGGTGCTTAAATGCTACTGTTGACCTGTGAGTGGTACCTGTGGATGCTGCGGATCAGCTCGCAGGCTCTAGTCCTCACCTTCCCAGGGTGCACAAAATGTATGTGTTTGGTATATCTGTCTGTGTCCTCTGCAGGGGACGTCATAGTCAGCGTGAACGATACCTGTGTGCTGGGGCACACTCACGCTCAAGTTGTGAAAATCTTCCAGTCCATCCCCATCGGTGCCAGCGTGGACCTCGAACTGTGCCGAGGCTACCCCCTGCCCTTTGATCCCGATGATCCCAACACGAGCCTGGTTACGTCCGTGGCAATTTTGGACAAAGAGCCAATCATTGTGAACGGGCAAGAAAATTACGACTCCCCGGCGAGCCACAGTAGTAAAACAGGGAAAGTAAATGGCACAAAGGAAGCAAGACCCAGCAGCCCGGCTGAGGTCTCTTCCAACGGACCCCATGGTTACCCCAATGACACGGTCTCTTTGGCATCTTCGATAGCAACACAACCTGAACTCATAACTGTGCATATAGTGAAAGGGCCTATGGGCTTTGGGTTTACTATAGCAGACAGTCCCGGTGGGGGCGGCCAAAGAGTGAAACAAATCGTGGACAGCCCGCGGTGCCGCGGCCTGAAGGAGGGCGATCTTATAGTTGAAGTCAACAAGAAGAATGTGCAGAGCCTCACTCACAACCAGGTGGTGGATATGCTGATTGAATGTCCTAAGGGAAGCGAAGTCACGTTGCTGGTGCAGCGAGGAGGTAAGTCTTCAAAACTGCTTTAAAATATTTCTTCTTGAAATTCAAAAAAAATGCATGTCATGAAAGACCTGCTCTCCTAAATTCTCTGTAGAAATGGTTTATGTCCTGAGGTGTAGGAACTGCCCCAAGTTGGCAGTTGTCAGGTCACGTAGATGGTTAAAATTATTTATCGTTTGATGCTGCACTGGGGGGAATGTGCATGTAGTTCCCATGCGCAAGTGCACAACACCCGTCTTCTGGTAATGCACAAAAGGGCAGTACGGTTACACCTTTACTTCCATAACAAACCCTGATCTCATGCTTGTAAAATTTAATTATTTTAAATAGAACACGGACATTTCTTGAGCTGTTCTGGGAGATGGAAGAGGCTGGTAATAACGTTCTGTAATTTGCAGTGTTCAAAATCAGATATTCAATGACTTTTCACTGTGGAAGGGTTACACCTGGGATACAGTTGGGAGCGGAGGAGAGAATTTAAACTCCTCCAAGTTGTAAGCAATTGAAATGTTACTTCTGGACACGTTTATTTGCTGCGCAATCGGGAGCTGAGCTCATTTTTGGTTGCATTGCTGAGAGGCCACCAGCAGGTACAAAAAACACCCTACAGGCAGTATGTCTGCAGCCCACGTGGGAGCATGGATGGTAGGTAACCTGTCAATGGGGTCAGTCCATCCACAGGAACTCTTTCCCCGCACATAGTAAGTATGAAGTAACCTGAGGTAGCACACCCCACCTCACGTAGCACACTTTTACTCTGTGGATTAAAATTACTGGAAGAGTTAGTGTTAAGCTCGCAGGGAAAGTCTATGTCAGCTCTTGAGTGCAAAGTCAAGAGCAGAGGGGTCAGCTCTCCCTCTCTCTGCTCTGGCATTGGCAGCAGGGATCCGAGAGGGGCAAAGCCCCAGCCCCGCTGTGCTCCCTTTCCCATGCAGTGGTTTTTATGGACAACACGCACATTGGTGCTCAGTGCCTCGCAGGGACGAGCACGCTGCAGAGACGGAGTTAAGCTGACAAGTAGGTGCTGAACGCAGCCCCCAGCCAGCCCTGGGAGGAGCGTTTTATATAAAAGTACTTTTCTGATGCCTTTTCTAAACTGTTTTGATTGTAGTAAGTTAGCAACAAAAGCCAGTCCGTTTTAACGGGGGACAAGCTGCTTTCTGAATTTGCAACTCTGGTTTGTTGTTTTTAAAGACCTATTTCAAGGAATTGAGGACATTGATTCTGCAATGAATAGCAGCTCTGGAGAAAGCACTGCCTTTCTTATACTCCTTCCTTTCCAAGTGCTTACTCTGTTTTTGTATTTTGATATTAAATTAAAAAATAGAGAACAGAATATATTAAGAATTCTCCAATTTTCAAAGTGTGAGTTCCTTAAAGACTTTCAGTACTAGAACGGTTTAAAAAAATGCACTGTGTTCTCATGATTAATATATGTATTATGGAGGAAATATGGTTGGAAGAAAAATAGCAGCTATTATTAATCCTCCTGGAGAGCGTATATATATCTGGTAACACCATACATTAATTATTTGAATTGTGGGTGACATTTAATAACCCTCTGTATGCCTTGAAGGTATAATGAAAAGATTTGATGAGGAAATAAAAGCATAGTTTTAATAAGATAGTAAATAGTTCCCTGGTAATCTTGCTGAATATCTCTCATTTTTTTATTTAATCGAGATACTAACCACATGTTGAGCATTTGCTGTCACCTTCCTGGGTAGATACCATATCAATCTCCTTGAACTGCCTCCCTCCTTTCAAGGTCCTGTCATTTCCATCTCATCGTAGAGCACTTGCAGTTCCAAATTTCACGCTTTCGTGGTACGGGACTCAGAAACTGTGGTGGCCCTGGATCCACAGTTAATCATTGAAACATGTTTTTCTTCACATCCAGAAGAAAGCTGGACCGAAAGGCACACAAGCTGTGGCACAGAAGCCAAGCAGAATACAGGCAGCGGTAGTAGCCCCAGCATCAAAACTAGTCGGGTTTGTTTAAAGCTTGTAAGATGGAGCTGGCTAAAACACACCTGGCACTCAGCGCTGCTGCACTTGGGTCCTTTCTCCCCTAACTTTACCTCGTGTTACCCTTGCCAAGTCTTCTATCAGAAGTGCCATCCCCAGACAAGGTGCCACTATTTATTTTGGTCCAATTATAGAAATGTATTTGGCTCTGGTGTCTGATAAGCTTCAGGGCTCTTGAAGAAGTTCTTCCTTAGCTTCACTGTCAGTTGTCCTTTCCTGCTCCTCCCTCTGGTGTCCAGTGAAGAAAATGCTCAGATGCTGTCAGGCATCCTTGCATTAGCCTAACATTTGCATTCAGTCAGGCTTTGCACGAAGCGTCCCTGCAACGCTAAGGCTGGTGTTCAGAGCTGTCGAACGGATTTGTCAGAAGTGATTACTAATCAGGCAGAAAAATATCAGAAAGAGATGTGTAATATATGGGAAAAGCTCTGCCAGCTCCAAGCTACTGGTGCACTCCCAACAACGAGATTTAATTGTTAAAATGCACACCTGCAGCCCCTGAGAGCAGCCTGTAAAATACTTACTGTAAAGTGTATTCAGCTGAAGCACTGGCTTATGGGAGCGGATGAGTCTTGCCGTTGCCTTTGAGTGAGGAACAGAAGGGTGATTTCAGGAAGGATGAAGCTGAAATGCCCCCTCTGTGTGCTCGGCTGCTCGCGTGTCATCTGAAAATCATTTGCAGGACTCGTACAAGGTTGGGGCAGGGGGATAAATACATTAAGAGAGGGACAATGTCAGGTCATTGAGATTTTGCTTTCCAGAGGCCCCATAGAAAACTTGCCTTATCTATGTTCTGGTTTAATTTTTTATTTTCCCCTTCCTCCTCCCCTCTCTAGGCCTTTATTGTATTATTGCTGTTGTTTTCCTATTTGACCTATACATAGTGCTGGGTAAAACTCACTAAGCATATCTCATGGTTTGGACTTCAACACCTGAGGGGTTCAGGAAGGATGAACTCTGAGCAGAGGCAGGGTTCAGAGGAGCTAATTGGGCTGTACACGGGACCAGATCGGAAAAGCTGCTTTTGCTTAGCAAAATGAGTGGACAGAGAGGACAAAATTATTGTCTCTATTAGGTAGGAGAGATACTTAAACCGAAGAGAGATCTTGGCTGAAGAACAACTGGGTGTTGTTCGGCTGTGAGTAATTTAAACTGTAAATAAGAAGAAAGTGCCAACCCATTAGAGCCTGTAAGTCAAACTGGAGGAGGTTTAAAGCCTTTGCTGCCTGAAGGTGAAGTCAGCACATTTGAAGGGGATATGACACGGTGCATGCAGCAGTAGAGGAGACGCTTCATAACCCAGCAGGACCATGGGTGTCTGAAAGTAAACCAGCACTACTGCTTACAAAATGCAGAATTAAGTATATGTTTTTGTCCATGCACTGCACAATGTGATTACACATTTCAGTTATTTTAAAGAATTATTGTTAATAAGGCCACAAAAGGCACACCTTTATTTTGAATATTTGTAGCTGAAAAGGTTCTAGTACTTTTCTCAAAAAAGCAAAGAAAGAAGGTAATAGTATTTGACACTTGAAATCCATTTGTCATTGAAGTCTTGTCTATGCACAGTAATAGACTGAAATAAGCAATTCTCAAATACCTCTCCATTCTGCACAGATTCTACTCATAATAAAAGCAACATTTTGTCAGAAATATTTCCCTGCGTCCCAAGGGACTTTTATTCTGGGAGTTTTGTCTATGCTGGGACAGGTGGGGGGCTGTTTCAGAACAAAGTATTCTGCAAAACTACTGTGCTGTATTTTTTGGAGTCACTAAGATCTAACATTTGTTTCAGTGAGAACGTTTGTGTGTCTTATTGATGTATTTTGTGAATTACCTCAGATCAAAGAGGATTATTTTTTTCCTTTTTTCCCCCATTTTTTTTTAAGGTCAGTCTTCAGTTCAGGTCATCCAGAAATATTGTGGTTGGTTTGTGTTCAGTTACAAAAATTAAGCTGAGCAGTTTTCATGCAGATTGGAATGGAGTTTCCCTTCAAAGCTTTCACAGTTAGTGCTCACTAGCATCTTTATTCACTGGAAGGTCGAAAATAGCATAAACCTTGAGCCTGATCTACGTAATCCCCTGGAAGATGTGTTCCCACTTTGCTCCAGATCAAAGTAAAAGCATGCAGGTGAAGTGTCACCCACGTCATGTGCAAATCAGTGGAGTTTCTAATAGCTTTCCCTAGTGCCAAATTCACATTAAACTGGGGAATGGAAATCCGTCTTCTGAAAAATATATGATATATATGCTGGAGTTTCAAAACTAAATGTATTTTATGGGAAGAAGAACCAGTACAACATCTACCTGTCTAAATGCCCGTCAGTGGGCACCTGAGTCCTACCTCCCTGTAAAAGCAAAGTCAGTAAATTCCCTGTTCATAGTTCAATTGAATGGAAGGTGTTTGTGGGGAGCGATGAGGTAGGTGGAAGTGGGGAGAGGTCTGTGCCAATAGTCCTGGTCATTTGGTCCTTGACTCAGTGGTCTTAAGAAGGTCCTTGTGATACATATAACTACAACAAAGATTTGCAGCAATGGGACAAAGTTACAAAGCTCTAAAGCAATAAACCTATTAAGTCTCCTTAGCTAGATGGACCTTCCCTTGCTGTTCTGGTGATGCTCTTGGCATGTGAGGGTGCGACACTTCCCACAGAGAGGAGTTAACTCCTCGTTCCTGTGCTGAAAGTGCGTGCTAGAGTCAACTGCCCTGGACGTGAAGGCTCTTTCTGTAGCCTAAAATAGAAGGACATCTTTTTTCTCTCTTTATTTATCTTGTGTTCATGCCGTTGAAACATCGCATAGTAATATAAAGATACGTGTCTTTTTCTTTACACTGCTTGCTGCAGCTTCAGGCTCCCCGCAGTCAGGGTAGAGAGAGTTACAAGATCCTTTAGACACAGTGGGAAAACTTTATAAATTGCAAGCACATTATAACAGTACAATTGAAAACAGATTGCTCTTTCAGATCTAGAGTGTCAAAATACAATGCTCAGGCATAAATGAACAGTGGCATTGAGCATTAAATATCTGAGCTGAGTGAAATCCGCTACTGCTGCAGGTTTCAAAGGACGTCTCTTCACTACTCCATCCTTTCTGCCCCACCACAAACACCTATCAGTCTGAATTTTATAAGCAAAAATACTGTCTTTGTACTTGTTTATTGAGATCCTCTCCCGCCATGGAAATGAAATTTTCCCTTCCTGTCCTTACCAGAAGTGTTGGAAATGGATCATTTAGTGGTAAGAGCCGAACAAAAAAAAAAGCAGTATCTCACAGTGTTGGAATTAGAGCTCCTTTTCAGTTGCTATCCCTAATGATGTAAAACCGTGGTAATTAGAGCTGCAATCAGCTATTCAGTGCAGACTTGAACTCTTTTGAACAAGCCACTCACTTCTGTTTGCCCTTTAGGCTTGCAGTGAAGAGCGAGTTGAAAGTCATGCCACTTAGGCATCTAGCTGCCAGAAAATTTCAAACTGTCTTAGCAGCTGCTGAATTAGGAAAAAAAGTGAGTCCAAACTGCATTTAGGACAAAAATCACAACCTGGGAATCATCTGACGGTTACCACAGAGCATGTTTGCCTGTGCCAAAGCTTCTGGAAGGGGAAGAAAAGTTCACCATTTCCAGCAGTGTTTTCAGTTCCTAATGCAGAGGGAGCAGAGCATTATACTGAGGTCTTTGTCCCGTGTTTGGATCCGTAGGAACCCCCCTGAACCCTATCTCGCTGAGCACAGAGCTGCCAGTACCGATCATCGTGCATGCCACCTTTACGGTTGGTTTTCTTGCTCTACTCCCCAGCCCACCATGTTGTGGCAGCTTCTTCCTTCATCCGGAGCAGGAGCAGATCTAATTCCTCTCTGCCATCTGGTGTGCTCAACTGACCTCTACATTTTTTGAAAATGCCATTTCAAGTAACCTCTTTTTTCCTTGCCTTACCTTCTGTCAACCACCACCAGCTACCAAAGCTCCCAGTACCTTCTACTCAGGTATCTCGCATCAAACCTGTTTGTTGAATCTCTAAGCAATTTGTCACTCAGTATAGGTTATTTTGAGCTGTACACTGAAAAATACCTGATATTGTAGTACAGATAATACCATCCAGAAATAACAGATGGGGGGACATTTTTGATAGCTCATAGGCACCCCTCACTAATTAGTAAATTATATTTAAAAAATCAGAATCATAGTATGCTTAAAGAAATATATTTCCATGTGTAATGCCAAGATTTATTTTTCAAGTTCATTACTTTGTATTCCAGGGTTATTACTTTGTAATTCCAGAGTTACGGATTTCCTGATTAAACTGGGAATCTCATTTGGCATTTAAAAATCTGTCTTCAATTGTTTCCTCTTGTTTAGTTTTGTTGCTATTTCCTTTAAAGAGATTTGCCTGGGAAGAAGGGAATCAGATTAGTAAAGTTTGTAAGTTGGTCTACATACTGCATTAGAAATGAAACGAAATGTTTTTAAAATGTTTTGCAATGTTACTTTCCCATTTTCTGAAAATAGACAATCCTAGTAAAAATACGTTGCTAAAACTTATGACTTATGTGCAGGGAAGGAGCAGGTCTGGGGGAACCTTTAGTTGGGAGTAGCTGCATCTTTTTTTCCCAAACCACCAAGTCACTCTTTGTTATTCTCTTCTCTCTGTTAAGTGGAATGATATTCTAACAAGGCCAAAAAAAGCTGATGAGACTTTAAAGCGCGTTTAAAGCAAGTTTGATGTCACATTTACTATTCTCTTACAGCCTTATTCTGATTAGGGACTAGTATATCAAGGAGCAGACACAAAAATCAGTTGAAGTCAGGAAAAGATGAAATAAAGGAAATGTTACACATTTTGATATTTTTAATAAGAAGTTTGAAGTTCATACCCCTTATTAGAATTGCTTATGTGCATGTATTTCAATCCACTGTGCAAGTTAATTTTCCTCTAAACAGCTCCGGAGTGTTAGATACGCCTTTTTGGGGCAACGCTGTGTATTGTTATGCAGCACCATACACTGATCACTGGTAATTGGTTTTGTAAAGCAAGCTAGCAGGAACTTGTTTTCTCTTTGTGATAAAAATAAGCCGAACTTAACATTTAAAATCAGGTCGTCTTATAAATAATGTAGTATTTTGGGATTACGCAGTGTTTTTCTCCTTCAGAGTGCTTTACAGGTGTTAATCTTAGTGACATTAGCCATTTGTTTTTCATGATCTGAATTTGCAAGGTTTGGGATAACTCTGCTTACCAAAAACACGAAGGGGGAAATTTTGGTGATGCTGAAGTTCATGGCAAGGCTCCCATTAGACTCCAGGAGGCAGCAGGGTTTCACCAAGGTTTTGGATGCCTACAAATGCCTGCAGCCACAAAGGGTAATTGTCGGTAGCTTGTTCAGACACCAAATAGTTTGATGTGTGTTACTAATGTTCATACAAATAGTGCATTTGTGGGAACTAATTAATTAGCATTACCAGGTCGTGCTGGAGTTTCTCAATGCAAGGCATCCAGTTGAAATAGTAAGCGAAATTCAAATATCAACCTCAAAAAGCCCAAGCGCTTAAAAATCCTACGTTAAGCTCCCAAAATTCCAGATATAAAAATACCACATCGGAGTTCTTTCTGTCTTTTTATGTCAAGCCTCTAGTATTCATATCCAATTGTCTTTTCTAAACCCTGGGAGACTAAGAAACTCCAAACAAAGCACGTTGTCATATGAGCACTTGATTCCAAAAACAACAGCTTTATAATATTACAGTTCTGATAATAAAGAAGGATCGGCATCGCTGGTATGTGGACATTTTAATTGCCTGCAGAATTTCCAGCTCTTGCTGGTGTGACACATGCAAAGTGCTGACACTAATCTGTTAGTCATTTGAGGCACAAGTGTTTTCCCCTCAGCTACCCTTCGTTAACTCCATTTGCACTGATTCTCTTCTAGAAATGAGAAATGAGTAAACAAATGGAGAGATGCCTGTGAAATCTGCTTTTTGGGTCAGCATTAGTTTTACATCAGTTGCCCTACACTTTTGGGACAGCATGGCCTATCTATGCTATGGGTTGTGTCCCCCAGATATATGTGTCATCTGAGCTCCAGAGTCGCTTGGAAGGGTAAAATAGGATAGAACAGTTGCTGATTCATTGCTTGGCATTTTGTTACACATTTTGCATTAATTTCAAGGGCTGAGATAATTTCCTAAAGTTTTGAGATATTTCACGAAGCGTGCTTTAAGGCCAGGAGGAAACCGGTACTTTAATTATTAAGGAGGTGAACAGTCAACGTATTTGGAATAAAGAAATAATGTCAGTTTTGCGTAATCTCGCATGCTGACAGCACAATAGTGGTGGTGTGCACGTTATGCACACGGCTGCCTTTCTGTGGCAGGGAATCTAGATCTGCTTTAAAATCAGTAAGAAAACCAAAGCATTTGCTGAATGCTGGAAGAAAAAAATGTCTGAAATCTTCCCATCAGGATGTTTTATTGCATGAACCGCCTTATCTTGGAGAAAGCAGTAGGCTCCTAGATGAGAACAAAACAGGCGGTTGCTTAGCAAATGAAAGATGAGAGGTCTGAAATTCTTCCTAAAGGCTTTTTTTTTCTCCCCAGCTTGAGGTTTTGAAAGTTGGCGCTTTTTTCCCCCTTATGTTTTGATTTGGTTTTGGTATTAAATGCTGAAGTGGTATAAGTGGAGCAACTCAAACCCACACAGCGTTGTTTCATATCAAATGTGATGTGATGTAACACAAGGTGGCACAGCAGAACCTAATACTATGCATTAGATAAGGCAGATTTAGCTAGAGATGTGCCTCCCACGTCTTCATCGGGATTTGCACAGCAGGAAATGGAGCAGACTTGGAGCTGTGCAGCAAGGAGTGTTTTATTCCACCCAGTTTTTCCTCCTACCCTTCCATACCGCCTGTGTGGCATTTTGGTGTGCATGTACTTGTAAATAACAAGTTTTTATCAGCCACGTTGCAGGTAGGTGCTGTGGCTGCTCCCCTGATTTGGCATTATAATAACCAGTCATAACAGAATTAATGAGGTATCAGAAATCAAAGAAAAGTCTTTGTTTATCACTGTAATTAAATACATTTGGAGAGTCATTAAAAGCAATAGCAGGTGGGCAAAACTGAGGAAGAAGGATGGCTTTGTAATGGACTAGTCAATGATTTTGTTTTGAGACAGATTGTTTTTAAATATCTATCCTCATGTCTCTAAGTCTCTCTATTCTGAATTTCATTTTTTCCCCCCCATTCTGCATTGGGATTTTAGTTATTCATTTTCATGTGTTTTTTTTTCCTTGGTCAGATGGACTTATTTTTGTGATGGCGATAGTAATTAGGACTATACCAGCTTTAAGACCCTGTTAAAGCTGTGTCTTTTGTGCCAGAAGACCTGCAATGTACCATGAGTTGGACTTGAGAAGTTGGCAGGGCTTGTAGACCAGACAGATTTGGTGGAGGAGGCTGAGCTTCAGGGAGATGACACAGCTGGCTGAGGATGCTGGGGCAGGTCAGGGCCCTGTGGCTGGGGGTACATGAAGGTGATGTTGGTAGGGATGTGGCAGGTGAATATCAGTCCCCAGAAGTTTTGACTCCATCCTTATCCTTAAGGGTTGGTTTCTGAGATGTACAGTTACATACTTGGAAGTATATTGAGTTAACGATTTATTTTAATAGAAAACTGTATTTTAAATCTAATAAAGTTATGTTTTGTGAAAACATCTGCAAAACCATTGTCCTCTAGTAAAGTTTTTCTCTCTTAGTGTGCCATGTGTGCATGTGCACCCCCCAGGTCTGAATCCGGCTAAGCATTCCACAAATATTAGCTTATTATTAAGGGATGTTAATTATTAATAGCATTAATCTGACATCAAACTGATGCCAAGAGGGCCCTATTTGTAGGCGTCCCCTTTGTGCAGGCTGCTTTCCAAATATGAGATACAAGAATCTGCCATAAGCCACACAGGTATGAGCGTGTGGATTTACACCTTGTAACAGTGCTGCGATAAGTCTGAAGACAAACACCCTCACTGAGCAGGAGCAGGATAAATACAGATGTGACAATAGCAAAATATGGTTTCTCCTCTACCAGTGTCCTCCGTGCTGAGCTTGGAGTGGCCCATGAGATTGGCCTTGAGGTGCTGCTGCCCTTCGGTACCCACATGGCCATGCCACAGGACAGCCAGCTGAGGAGAGGGGGTTTGGGACTGGACATCTTCAAAATTGCAGCACGCCCAAAAAACTGTGAGATGTGCTCTAGAAATAAAGCTTGCAAGTCATGGATTTTGTGGGCTTGTGGAATAGGGTAGGCACCTTCATGCATATCCACACATGTATGCTTATGTATATGAAAAATATATGTATGTGTGTACACACACACATCTATGTAAAAAGACCATGGGGGCGGTTCTAATTACTTTCCAGTTCCGGTGTTTACCTTCTCAAATTCGTGAGGTTTCAGAAATGTAATGTCTATATACATATTTGTTTAAATATTAACAGAGATTTTCATCTCTGGTTTAACCCCAGCCGGCAGCTAAGCCCCACCCAGCCGCTCGCTCACTCCCCCCCAGTGGGAGGGGGGAGAGAATCGGAAGGGTGAAAGTGAGAAAACTCGTGGGTTGAGATAAAGACAGTTTAATAGATAAAGCAAAAGCCGCGCACGCAAGCAAAGCAAAACAAGGAATTCATTCACTCCTT